>NC_140170.1:137817752-137822752 GCF_963971535.1 Notolepis coatsorum | reverse complement strand
AGCTAATCAAACTAACAAAATTAATGGTTTTAGACAGGAACAATGGAACATTTAATGTTAGACAGAGTTGGAAACAAAGGACTATTTAATTTTGTTGCAGGGGTATTTATGCCTCTAGATGATAGTTAATTCTGTTGGACGAGTGTGTAGCATTTAGGCACTCACAATTTTTTTGTTTATTTACAATTTTCTTTGTTTTTGTTTGACTATATTTTTTAGGAACTGGCTGGCTGGGAGGGATCTCTCGCTGGTCAGGGATAGCAGGTGGTGGTGACACAGCGAGACTGGTAGGAAGTCTGATATAATGAGCTGGAAACTGAGAATGGACGGGAGCTGGTTCATGGTTTGTTTTCCGCTCATTAAGAGTCCAGATGTAGAATCTGGGGAGTTGTGTCACATGTTGGGTTATGTTAAGTGTTGAGGAAACATATTTCTCTGTCTATGGAAAGCTCTGTAGGTTTCTGGTCGCAAATTGGCCAGATAGTGTTCATGTAGGGTGCAGACATGTGAATTTGATGATTGACTTATGGGAGGCTCTGCACCGGCTTGTTGAAAGCTGGCGGAGTGTGTGTGATGAGTGTTTAAAGAGACTGTGGTTTGTTGACCATACACATAGGTTCTGTTGGTGATTGGCCTCGTCTAGAGCTGGCTGTCCGGACCGAGGAGCTGTCGGGAAACAAGGTATTGATAGTGAAATAATGAATATTCCACTTTTAAGGGTGTGGATAGTTGTGTTGAGCTTGAGATATTTGATCTAGTAAAACAGTACAGCACAAATAAGAAATGAGACAAAGGTGATTTGATTGGATGCTAACGTAAGAAGCTGTAAAATACATAGATAAATGATTTGGAGAATTATGTATTGTCAAAATGCGGAACAGTAGAGAATGTATCTGCGAAAATAAATGTTTCCAATCTATTATGTGTTTTGTAAATAATAATAAGAAAACGGTCAAAAACGAGTTAAACATAAGCTGGTAATGATCTGTCAACACACAGGACTGATTTGGTTGAACGCTCTCCCTCTAGTACGGTTTACTTGTCGTTCGTGCGAACTTCGCGGTCTGCGTTTGACACCGCACGAAATGATGCTAGGTCGCTGCATGGTAGTACCAGGTTTGCGCGCGACAGGCAAAGGTCCGAGTTTGGACATCCTGGACAACGACATGCGTGAGTACGTAAAATACATGTCGAAGATACACAAAAGTATTCTGGTTCATGTCTCCAGTAGACAGGAGCATGAAACCGGGGATGAGGTGAATAGGCAGACTACACCTCAAATCATACCAGGCGACTACGTTTATGTCAAAGTATTTAGACGCAAGTGGTTTGGCGCGAGACGGGAAGGGCCATACAAAGTCGTTCGAGCCACCGAGAGGGCTTTACAAGTTGAAGGATCGCCTATGTGGTTTCACGTTACTCATTGTGTAAAAGCAACCAATACGGACCAAGAATGGGAACCTGAACCACAAGACCTTGACGGTAAAACCGGGGCGTCGCAACCATTACACGAAGGCGAAGTGAAGGTGGCGCTAACCCCAAACGATGGGGAAGACCCGGATGATTATGGCGAGCCAGACCGAGGGGGCCACGATTGGCCACCAGTAGAAGATGAAGGTTTTTTACAGGAACCAGACAGAGGAGAGGATTATGAATTGGAACATAATAACTTCTCCTCTGTGGATATGGAGAAGGTACCAGAAGAGCCAGAGGAACCAGTGCTTAGCACAAGCCCGGAACAAGATACTCGACCACAACGAGTCATCAAGAAGCCTAAACGATATACATAGGCAAAGGAAGGGATAGTGTAACTGATAGGCCTTGGAGAGGGCGTGTACATATTAATTTTTGATTTTTGATTTTTCATTAGCTAAGCTCTCTCCGTTTTTAGAAATGTTTAGATAGTAAATGCAATGTAAGGTCTTTTCTTTCAGAGTGAATTGCACAAAACAGACACATTTGGATAAAAAACACATAAAGTATAGTCTAAAACCTGGTAATTGGTACGATCATCTTTTTGTATAAAGGGACGGACCTAGACGGAAGTGAAATTGATATAACTGATAACATTGTATATAACCTGCAAAATGAGTGGAAATTGTTAAACGGTGTGCGTGAATAGAGAACTGTGTAAATAAAAGATGGGTCCATAGTCGGTCAGTGGGGGAGGGAGTAATGTGGGTGTTGAAAGCAAATGATACTAACAGATATGGAAAATGAGTCAGAAGGATTCTGGAAACAGTAAGGTTAAGGTAATTGTAAACAGTTTGTTTGAGGAATTACTAACATGTATCTTGGGGATTATCAATCCCCAAACCGGGGAAACTGTAGTAGAATTCCAGCCAAACTGGTGTTTATTGTACTGTATATCATGAAGCACAGAATGGCGAAAACACAGAGGTAAGATACATACACTTTTCTCCCCCCCCCTCCTAAAGTACAAGAAACGAGACACCTCTGACTTAGTAATGCAGCTGTTGGTTCAGGCTTCCTCAAATCTCTGTGGAGGGGGGTTGAAACAAGCAGACGCTTATTGAGTAAGAGATAGTGTCTCGTTTGATCCTTCCTGGGAAAGTCAATAACATGGGTGATTTTACAACCCAGGGCCCTAGGCCATCTGGTCCAACAAAGAAACTGCCATGGGAAGATGCCAGTTTGTCTCTGCTGAAAACAAAAGATGTAAGATCAAAAGAAAAGACCATTTGAAACCACATCGTGACGCAATTCGATGTAAAACGTCACGATAAGGAGTTAGCCAATGAGGGTTGAGAGTAAGTGTCCTCCAATAGGAACACTCGAGGAGAGGTTGGAAAACGCCCGCTTGCCGTAACATTAGAGGCGGAGCCTAAATTTGATATTAGCAGACTCCGTGCTAGTAGAGGCACAACAACAGACCCGAACAGAGACCCAGGAAGCGACAAAGAACACACACCCTTTCTCTCTCCAACAGACTGAGGAAAACACGCAGCAGAAGAGACGGCCGCGAAAACCTACCATCTGAAGAAGCCGAGACGAGACATGTCCATAGATATTGAATATTTAGCCTAAAGTCTGGTGAACCTCGGCATAGTGAGGTCTTCCATCAGGTTTTATTGCAATTGTTCTTTCAAATCTTTGATTTGTATTGATTGAAATCCTTCTTATTAAACACGGATTCCTTTTCAAACTGCTCAGAACTCGATTTCTTCAACCGCCGCGCCGTGTTCTCTGAAGGTGTACGAGCAGAAAACCATCACATACATGGTTATCTGCATTTGTAGCTAAGTAGTACTTCAAAGAGCTTTATAAGGTTTAAACACAGCGCAGAGTACGAAGATTAAGCTAGGAAGTTACTACACTTGTTAACAACTTGTTGTTGTTCTGCTGTGCCACACAGTCATGTGTGTACAGCGAGTAGAGGAGGGGGCTCAGAACACAGCCCTGGGGGGGCCGCGTGAACACTTTCGGCAACCAACATGCGCTTCTGCGTTTCTCTGATTGGCCGAGCGCCTTCCGCGTTTCTCTTATTGGCCGAGCGCGGCTCCCCCTTAAGCTCCAGGAGAGAGGAAAGAGGCTGAAAACCCGCAGTTCTTGTTTGGGAGAATCTTAAGCCAGTTCAGCCTGGGTTTTGCTTGCAACACTATATTTCTATAGTAGCCATATTACACTATATGAATGCATCATGCAAATAGTGTAATATGGCTACTATAGAAATATAGTGTTGCAAGCAAAACCCAGGCTGAACTGGCTTAAGATTCTCCCAAACATGTTTATTCTACAGGCGAACACTGTGTGTTGTTGTAGCCACCGGGTAAATCGCGATTTTTTTATTAGTTTGTCATGACAAACCAATTACATAATCCAACATATGTGTAAAGCACAACATATTCCAGTTAACACTTTGAGCGCCACGCCGGGTTTTCCTTTTTACCGGCTGAATGCCACCATCGGCGCCAATGTTAACGTTAATATCGCCTAATCTATGTTTTAAATTATGGCTATGTGTCTAATCTGCCCATCGCATTATCAAAGACTATTTTCCAGTCAGTGCTGTCAAGGCAGATTGTTTTTTTTATCGCGGAATTTCCGTTTCAGAGCATTTAGAAAAGCACCCGTTTTCAGATAAAAAACAGCCCATTCTGGAGCATTCTATGAAAATCGCCTTTTACTGGAATATTCCACAACGTTGATATTCGTCTGCCTTTTTATTAATCGTTTTCAAATAAACGCTAGATGATCAATATTATACGTGCACGCAAGCACATTCGAGCCGCGCGTGGATAATCGCCCCGTTGATTTCCTCATGGACTTTTACAGTGAAACCGAAAGAAGACATTTCACAAAACAGCTTATAACTTCATCAAACTTACTCTGATTATCCTAACACTGATAACATAGAGTCCTTACCTGACATCAGATGGTATCCAACTGGTATATTCCAATTCCTGATCACCATTCGAAAAAATCGATACGTGTATGGATCCAACGTGATACAGTAGAACTCCATGATCAGCGGGGATATGAGGATCAGTGGACTGGAAAATGTGGAGTACCGGATTTTTTTCCCAATTCATTTTCATTGAGTCCATTCCAAAATCACTTATGTCATCTGGGAGACGACAGGGGGCGCTTTTTTCCACAATGATCGCCGGCGCCGCTCGGCTATAGTCGGGTAGGCTCGGGTGATGCAATATGATTTCAGATCGCTAAAAAAAAAAAAAAAAAAAAATCAGAGAAATCTCGTGAGTGGCTTTCAACCACCTATAAAAAAACACAAGATATCTCGTGAGTGGCACGGAAAGAGTTAACGGTATATTTTTTTAATGATTCCCCAAAAAGACCCCAAAGTACCCTAAAATACCCCAAAATACCCCAAAATACCCTAAAATACCCCAAAATACCCCAAAGTACCCCAAAATACCCCAAAATACCCCAAAGTACCCTAAGATACCCCAAAATACCCCAAAGTACCCCAAAATACCACAAAGTATACCCCAAAATACCCCAAAGTACCATAAACA
>NC_140170.1:137442752-137812752 GCF_963971535.1 Notolepis coatsorum | reverse complement strand
CTAACAGGGGAGACTAACAGGCTAACAGGGGAGCTAACAGGGAAGCTAAACAGGGGAGTCAACAGGGGAACTAACAAGGGCTAACAGGGGAGCTAACAGGGGAGACTAACAGGCTAACAGGGGAGCTAACAAAGAAGCCAACAGGGGAGACTAGGGCCAGAGCTGCTTACAGGGATGGAGTAGGAGGGCGCAGGCTAGACGTCTGGAGTGGGGCGCGTCGGCTTGGAGAACGCGCTGGTTCGGAGAGCGCGCCGGCTCGGAGAGACGCATCCTCCCGTAGAGGATTAGAGAGCGATGCGCGTCTGGAGTGGAGCGCGTCTGCAGAAGGAGCGCGTCTGCTGTAGGAGCGCATCAGCGCGGAGTCTGGAGTCGTGCGTGTCTGCTTGGAGAACGCGCCGGTTCGGAGAGCGCATCTGGCGCGGGGTCTGGAGTGGTGCGCGTCTGCTTGGAGAACGCGCCGGTTCGGAGAGCGCATCTGGCGTGGGGTCTGGAGTGGTGCGCGTCTGCTTGGAGAACGCGCTGGTTCGGAGAGCGCATCTGGCGCGGGGTCTGGAGTGGTGCGCGTCTGCTTGGAGAACGCGCCGGTTCGGAGAGCGCATCTGGCGCGGGATCTGGAGTGGAACACTGGAATACCTCCCGTAGAGAATTAGAGAGCGCAGTACTGTGTCCCACTCCAGGCAAACGGCGACAGCTGGCGAAGGCTTGCACCTCGTCTCACGCCGGAGATGAAACAGCATACAGACAGATAGGGAATCTCCCGTAGGAGCTTACAGATAGAGAATCTCCCGTAGGAGTTTGCAGAACGACCCGACGAGGACTGGGGGGGAGATCGAGCTATTTAAAGCCCACTGGGGCGCTAATTAGAACACACATCAGGTGCGAGATAGTAATTGATACTTGACTAGAAGTGTGTGTTCGGCACGGACCAATCAAACACATAATGACAGGTAGTCCAAGGGTGTGGGCTGCTGAAGAGCAGACGAGAGTAAACGAACGCGAGGGTGGGGGCTGGAGAGGTGAGGAGACAGGGAATCAAAGGTCCAGGGAACAGGAATTAAAGGTCCAGGGAAGAGGCGAACCTCACACAAAATCCCCATTCCCCTCACCATCCTGCCTCCGCTCTCAGCAACATAGGGCCCTAGGTAGCAATTTTAAGAGAGCAGGAGACAGTAGGGATTGGGGAACAGACAAAACAAGGGTTACACATTAGACAACAGAACACACCAATTTCAAAAATACAAATGTCTCAAAAACATTTGTCAAACAGGGATATGAAAGAGCTAAATAAAGCAAACTAAAGGGGTCCCCACACGGCGAGCGATTTTAGCCAGGCGACCGATTTTTTTAGCGAGCCAACAGACAGAATTGTATCGCCTTCATTGTTATGAATGAGAGAACCCACACGGCAGGAGATTCTGAAGCGACGGTCGCGCAGCTATTTCTGTCGCCTCGCTAAAAATCGCCTCGATCCTATTTTTGGAGGCGACGGCAGCCAGGACAATGAGGAAATAACATGACTTCTATAGAAGTAGTACAGAACAGTTCTACTGGTGTATCATTTGTACACCATTCATGTATCATTCAATACATTCATTGATCAATAACCTCCGTATTATTACCATGCTACTTATGTTCATTATTATTAACGGGAACAATTTAAATAAATAACGTTAGTTTGAGAAGCTGTAGTGGCCGCTTGTCATTAACTAATAAATGAACAATGCGCCACGATGTACTACTAGATGTTTTTATACTCGGGTAACAAAAGAAGTTGTGGATGTTGACAGAGTTTAATGTCCAGGCTGTAGCTGATATAGTTTGTAAGGTTTATTGTCCAAAGAAAATTATGGTTGAGAACAAAACAGTTTGCGTCTTCCGTGAAAAATACACTCTCTCAGCAGCTGCATAACAATACTTGTCCAATCGTTGGTAATGAACGTATCGTAGCGATCAGGCATGCAGTAATGTCAGGAAGAATGAGGAGATGTTGTATTCGTATATGGTGGTTTAATTCCAGCTCAATATGGGTTTTACAGGTTAATACTCTCTCGTACTGCACAACACAGCTACCAGCTAACCCGCTTCACAACAACCTAACGTCCGGTCCCGGCGGTCCGCCCTCCTATATCTCCCGGGGGGAAACACCCCCAGCTAAACAGAGCGACACATAACTTATTATACCTGAGAACGGTCGCCTCTGGTGTGGGGGGCTAAGCGATTGTCATTGAGCGACAGGCGATCACATCGCCAGGCGACGTCTGTCGCCCGCCGTGTGCAGACCACTTAAGAGTCACTGGTTCAAAAACCTCACAGCAAACTCTACAGTGTAACTCTTTATTTTCTCCCTCTAAATTCAAATCAAAATTGTTTATAACCTTTCCAGATATCCCTGGTATATACAAATAAACATCAGTATCAAACAAACAAGTCCCCAATTGTCAAACATAAATATTAATATGTGGAGCAAAAGTTCCTGAGCTTAGGAGTGGAGAAAGCCCCCATATGACGAACCAGAGGGTTGTCATAAATGGGTAGTCCAAACGCACGTGGTGGCACGTTAACAAAATAATTTAATTTTAAATGGTCAACCACGCCCAGATGCATGTCATTAGGTGCTGAAATGTTGCGGGCACAACCACCTTATTTAACTCAGCACAATGACCATAACAAGATTTCATATTGGGGGGCGGAGCCAGGCATTCATGGAGTACGACGTGTTTCACGAGAGCTCCCTACTATCGTGCAAAAATACACTTTTCTCCCCATTAGCCTTTATTTTATTTTTATTTGTTATTGGTTTTCTTGTGTCTGGAGAGCTCCCTGCTGGCTAGGCAGGCTGACGTTGCCAAACTACAGACGGTAATTGTGGAAATGCAGTCCCGGGAGAGACGTTACAACATCAGGATCGTTGGTGTCCCGGAGGGCAGTGAGGGAGGTCGTCTCTCGGAGACCATGCCGGAGTTGTTGCAAAAGATACTGGGGGAGGATGTCCTCCCCAGCCCACCCATGTGCGAGTCGGCCTACAGAGCGGGCAAGACCAGTCCTGGAGTGAACAAGGAGCCGAGGCCCATCATTGTTAAGCTAAACAGGCTACAACAGAGGGAGCTCATCATGCGGTCGGCCCGTGCCAAGAGGGGTGAACTCGGTCTCGGCAATCACAAAGTGGCCATTTTCGAAGACTTTACGCCGGAGGTTCAAGCACAGAGGGGCGAATACAAAGTGGCCATGGCCAGGCTATGGAAATTGGGCCTGAGGCCTACGCTATTCTTCCCCGCAAGATTATCTGTGCTGTGTAAGGGCGATGATCGTCAATCATTTTGGTCGTTGGCTAAAGCGGAGGAGTATCTCGGGGGGATAGCCGAGACCGTAGCTTGATAACTGTGTTGGGTGAGTGACGTGGCGATGTGGGCCTAAATACATTGATAGGGCGGACTACTCACAAATGTTTATTGTCATGCCCAAACAGGCTAACTGGCCATTGCCCATCCAAACTAGCGGGGCATCTCAATGACTTCTGTTACTTGCTAATACTGACCCCATGGTCGTACGTGTGTGTCGCCTCTATGAAAGCTAGCGAGCTAGCTGGACAATGTACATAACAGATACTAGCGTGCTGGCTGGATTCATCACCAGCTTACGCGCTAGCCTCGGGCTAACTAGCATGCTAAGTCTATCGCCCGCACCGAGTCATTCGAGACCCGTTAATGTTTACGTATTTTGGCTGTTGTTGCTGTTTAAGTGACATCTGTTTGCACAATTTAACTGTGATTGGGTCCTGCCTTAACTATCTTCTGGTATGCTTTAATTTTTTTAATTTTCTTTTATCCATTTGTGCTACAGCATTGCGACGTTGATACGCAGATTCAGAAGTAGTTGGTTACAGGGATGGCGTTGAGTTATTATATAATAATAGCAAATTTTTCCCTTATAGTTGGCTCATATTAGGGCCAAGGCTCACGTTTGTTTTCGCTAGTAACACATTCGGTTGATCTGTTTTGTTGTGTTTCTAGGTCTTGTTTTCCTTGTCTAGACGGGGTTTGGCTGTTTTTGAGCCTTAGGCTCTGGTCGTTGAAGGTCGGTTATATATATATATGTAATATATAATAACATGTTGTGTCAGGTATAGCTTATTACTACCCCCGGGTTAATGAAGGTGTTTACTTCTATTCTTATATAGGATTTTGTCATTCCAGCCTTTGTGCCTGACCAGAGGGACTGTGAAATGCTTGCACCTTGACCACTAACCTTTGTTTTTTCTTTTTCTTTTTATTGTTGCTGTTTGAATGACATCTGTTTGCACAATTTAACTGTGATCGGGTCCTGCCTTAGACTATCTTCTGGTATGCTTTAATTTTTTTAATTTTCTTTTATCCATTTGTGCTATAGCATTGCGACGCTGATACGCAGATTCAGAAGTAGTTGGTTACAGGGTTGGCGTTGAGTTATTATATAATAATAGCAAATTTTTCCCTTATAGTTGGCTCATATTAGGGCCAAGGCTCACGTTTGTTTTCACTAGTAACACCTTCGGTTGATCTGTTTTGTTGTGTTTTTAGGTCTTGTTTTCCTTGTCTAGACGGTGTTTGGCTGTTTTTGAGCCTTAGGCTCCGGTCGTTGAAGGGCGGCTATATATATATATATGCAATATATAATAACAGGTTGTGTCAGGTATAGCTTATTACTACCCCCGGGTTAATGAAGGTGTTTACTTCTATTCTTATATAGGATTTTGTCATTCCAGCCTTTGTGCCTGACCAGAGGGACTGTGAAATGCTTGCACCTTGACCAATCATTTTAATTTTTTTTTTTCTTGGACTAGTGGGGGGGTTAATCAGGGTTTTATTTAGAGAGGGGGTCGGAGTGGAGAGCGTCTTATTGGTTCCATGATTCCAGTGGGAAACGATAGGAAGATGACCATCCTTAGTGGATGGTGCGTAGGGAGGGGATTGGAGAGTGGGTATAGGAGGGTTAATATTAGGATGGGTGGGTTAGGGTATAGAGTAGAAGTAGGTGGGGTTGTAACTGGGGTGGTATTTTTCTATGTTTTCTGTACTGTTGTCCTATATATGTGTAATTGTTCCTCCTCTGAACTCTTGGGATTGACCGTCTGGGCCCGCCTGGATCAGCGCCTCTGTCCTCAGCCTGGCTGCACTGGTATGTTCTCTATGCATTTAGACAAATTCGACCATGGCTAAATTGAATATTTTAATTTGGAACGCAGGGGGTCTTAACGCCCCACACAAGCGTGCCAGTGTCCTTTGGTTATTGAAGAGAAGAAATATTGACATTGCTCTCCTTAGTGAGACGCATTTATTGGTGGGTGATGTATCAAGGCTAGCAAATCGACAATATCACGTTATCTCCTCATCCTCAGCCGACAATAAGACAAAAGGAGTCGTTATAGTTACAAGACGTAACCTTGATATCAAAGTCCTGGATGTGTGGTCGGACACGGAGGGAAGGATTACTATAGCAAAAGTTGAGTTTTCTCATAGGAAGATGGCAATAATAGCATTGTATGCCCCTAACACATTTGATTCAGCGTTCTATAATACAATCACAAGGAATATGTTGGAACTTACTGGATACGCTCTCATTGTGGGTGGCGATTTTAATGCGTGCTGGGATGCGGAGATGGATATGTCCGGGTCCTCTGAAACAAGCGACCAAAAACAGTCCTCTAAGGCCCTCAGGATGTGGGCCCAGGACACGGGGCTCGCAGACCTCTGGCGCATATCCAATCCCACCCTCAAGGATTACTCTCACCTGTCAGCCAGACACAAAACCTTCTCTCGAATAGACTATGCATTCACGTCCCCTAATATTTTTGATAGTTTCGACGTCTCATTGGTTCCCCTAGCTCTCTCGGACCACAAGGGGATTTTCCTTATAGCAACTTTTGGCAATCTCTCCACGAGAGCTCCGAGATGGCGTTTTAACTCAACCTTATTAAAGAACGATGATTTCTGTACTGAGTTCAGGAGTAAACTAGTTGAATTCTTGCAGATCAATGTCGGCACAGTCGAGGACCCTAGGGTCCTGTGGAACGCGTTGAAGGGATTTATCAGGGGTCATGTCACACTTTTTGCCTCCAATTTGCGTAAATCCCGGTCAAAAAAACTAGAAGGACTGGAAACATTATACGCGGACCTATACGCATCTTTGCAAACTAACTATAATGAACGACTAAACACACAACGCAAGATAGTCAAGAAAGAAACTCCATACTTAAACAACAGTCTGAGTTCTTGATACATAGGATGAGGCAAAATTACTACTTTCACGGTTCCAGGCCTAGCCATCTATTGGCAATGAAAATACGCTCGAATGATCATTTCTCGGATATCCCTTCGATCAAGACGCGACAGGGAACAGTCACTACTGATTCGAAACAGATCAACCAAACTTTTAAAGAGTTTTACTCACAGTTATATAGCTCAGAGGTTAATTTTGATAATTCTAAATTTGAATCGTTCATTGGCGGGCTTGAGATACCCCACATTTCTGAGGAAGAGGCTAAGGAACTGGGGAAACCGATCACTCTTGTGGAACTTAGGGAGACGATTGCTGAAATGCAAAGGGGTAAGGCACCAGGCTGGGATGGGATTCCACCCGAGGTATATTTAGCTTTCTGGGACCAATTGGGTCCATTGATGCTCGATATGATCAATTACGCTATCGAACAAGGGGAGTTCTCAAGAGATGTCAACATGGCATTGATTTCTTTACTTCTCAAGAAGGATAAAGATCCCAATGACTGTGGTAGCTATAGGCCCTTGAGTCTTCTCGGGGCCGATCTTAAAGTGTTTGCCAAGGTGCTGGCCCGCCGCCTGCAGAGGTTTATGACGGTATTGGTACACTGCGATCAAACTGGTTTTATCCCGGGGCGCCTGGCTGCAGATAATCTTAGGAGGCTGTTGCATGTAGTCGATAACAGTAAAGACAATACAGCTCCGTCCACAGTTCTGTCCTTGGATGCCATGAAGGCGTTTGACAGACTAGAATGGTCATACCTGTGGAAGGTACTTGAGGTTATGGGTCTTGGGAAGAATTTTATTCATATGATTAAAGTCCTGTATGCCTCGCCGTCGGCAATGATACTGACAGGCAAAAACTGTTCCACACTTTTTCCAGTCTCCAGATCTTCTAGACAGGGTTGTCCTCGGAGCCCAGGACTATTCGCGCTTTCCCTCGAACCGGCCACAAAATTACTGGGAATAATCGACGACTTTGGTAAATTGTCAGGCTTTAAGATTAACTGGAACAAATCAGCCTGCCTACCTCTTAATGAGCTGGCCAAGGCGGTGCGACTACCAGCTGATATCCCCATAGTGGAACATTTTAAATACTTAGGCATAGAGATATTCCCCACGCTAAGTCAAACTACTAAGTACAACTTCACAGGTACTTATGATAAAATACGCCAGGATCTAGATAGATGGTCGGCCCTTCCTGCTCCCCCTGCCCCCTCCAATAGACCACTGGCGCAAGGTACAATCGATGGTGTCTAAGTTTATCTGGAATAACAAACGCCCGAGAATCAAAAGAGCTACCACTCAACGTAGGAAACAAGATGGGGGCCTCGCAATCCCTGATTTTAAGCTTTATTTCTGGTCCTTTTCACTGAGACCTCTGATGTGCTGGCTAGACCCTGTAGATGCTGTATCTTGGCGCTCCTTAGAAGCGGCAGCGGTCTCACCGCTAAGATTGCAGGATGTAGTGTACTCCACTGTCCCTATTTCAAAATGCAGACTAAGGTATGGACCGATCATAACTCACGTGATCCAAACATGGCGTAATGTACAGAAGTCATGTGCGGTTAAATGCCCATGGCACCTGGACTCTCCAATTTTTAATAACCAGCAACTACTTGTTGGGCACAAACCGGTTAGTATTCCTCAATGGCAAAGGAGGGGAGTTCATACTCTGGAGGATATTTATGATAAGAACGGCCTTCGAGCGTTTCAGGACTTAAAATAATTTTATCTTCCCGGCGAGTCCTTCTTTCTTTACCTTCAACTAAGGTCAGCGCTGAGGGCGCATGGTGTGCCGTGGGCTCAAGCTTTGCACCCACACCCCTTCCTCAGGCTCATAGTGGACAGGACGACCTCCAGAGGGTTTGTCTCAGACTTTTATACGCTCTTAATTCAATCCACGTATAAAAATGTATCATTGGATACAATCTGGCGTGGGGATATCCCGGAGTTGGACCCCGAGTTTGACTGGGATGATGTTTGGGCAAATATAGCATTGTCTTCCCGCAACCCCAATCACCAGCAAATTAATTTTAATTATATTCATAGGACCTATCTTACACCTAGGAAGCTATTTGCTATGGGACTGGTAACCGACTCTTGGTGCACGTTGTGCTCTCAAAGGGCCACTGGCACTTATATGCATATGTATTGGGATTGCCCACCAGTAGCCCGCTTCTGGAGGTCAATAACGGACAAACTTTCAGATCTGTGTGGCTTAACTATCCCATTCGCAGCTGTTACGCTACTCCTGAACGATATAACAACACTACCCGCGTCCGTACAACAAAAAAAGGTTGTCCTAGCGGGCATCACAGCAGCGAAGAAGCTAATAGCATTGAGATGGAAGGAGCCTGAGAAGCTCACGGTGATTAACTGGTCCCTAACACTGTTGGATGTGATTTATCTAGAGTTATCCACGGCACGGGTGATAGGGGTGGGGCAGGCTGGGATTGACATTGTGGTTTGCAGCAGCTGAGAAGGTCAAGACCGTCGTGTGCGGCTGAGCGGGGGTGGGGTGCTTGTCCGGGGGAGTCCGGCGGTCTCGTGGGAGGGGGAGGAGGAAATGTCTTGTCTGTCTTGTCTTTTGTGTTGTCCTCTTGACTTTAACTGAGGGATTTTATTGGGGGGGAGCTATTTTGCTATTTCTTCACTATTTGGACACTTTTACACTGTTCATGTGAGTCTATGGAACACCTCTGTAGGTTTTTGTTTTTCAAGAAGGTTCATTGTTTTGTTTTTCTAGTCGGGTACTCAAAAGCGGCATTTTTCTACCTCAGGACCTTAGGCCGTTTTGAGGCTGGGCTCCAACCACTGTGTGACCCGGTGGCATCTGCCACATTGTTATGCAGCTGGGAAATCTCTGACATCACTGATATGCACATTTTGAGATGACTCAGCTCGGTGAGGGTAAATGTTGTGAGGTGAATTGGAAGAATGGGCCTTTTTGAGAATTAGAGATATACGTTTTATTAATATAGGGCCGCACGGCCGGGAAACGGTGCTGAATACTGGGAAAGGCCATTTATTTATTAGATAGTACCCCTTTAAATTTTAAAGGGTTGTACTCTGTTTTTTTTTGTATTATTATTGTTTCTGTTATTTCCCTGTGAAGTTCTGTGTATTGTTATTGTGTTGTCTTGTTTTCATGTAAATAATAATTAAAAAAAATAATAAAAAAAAAACAAGATTTCAAAAAAAAATTCTCTCTCTTTCCAATTCTCTTTTTCTTTCTCTTTTTTCCTGTTTTCATTTTCTCCTTCCCAAATATCTCACTCTGAATAGTCATGGGACCACCAACTTTCTGACCAAACCTCAGGTCATTAGGGCTAAACCCTGTGATGTCCTGGGCGACCTCTCTGGAAGCCAGTAGGAGCCATGGCAGTCCCTCCTTAGGAACGGCTACTGGAGAAGTGGAACAGAGAGAAACATTATTGTAGTCCCCATTATTCACCCCCCCCCCCTTCAGATGGGCAAAAGTTGGTGGGCTGTAGGAGGTTGTATTTTTGCTTTTGGCAATAACATTTGTCTCAACAATTCTTCCAAACGGCATGGCTGTATCTAACAGAGTTTCCAAAGCCGGATCACTGCCCTGCCCTTTACCCGAATCAGTCTGCGACACGGACTGTAATGGGCCAGGCAGAACCAAACTAACATGAGCAGTCTCAACATCCGCGCCTCGGGTAGCCCCCTGCGCATCACACGTTGCTGTCATTTCCTGCGTCACTGCACAGGCCGGATGACCAAGGACAACACCTGACATGTCATCTAACCTAGGACTAGGAGAGTCGTGTGAGCCTGGACTAGGAGAGTCTTGTGAGTCTGGACTAGGAGAGTCTTGTGAGTCTGGACTAGGAGAGTCATGGGTGACTACACTTGGGAGAGGCCCCTCGGCCCACACCTCAGCAAGATTGTTACCCAGTTCGATGTCCACACCATCAACAGGCAACTCAGCGCGCACACCTCTTTGCACATCACCACTCCCCAAACCTGAAATGAGAGAAACGTCACATACAGGAACAGGGAACACAGACAACGGTGGACGAGGAGAAAACAATAAATCCCGCTCCCTATGCTGCAGATCTATTTTGGCAAGCTCAGCCTTCTGCTTAATCTCCTCCAAAGCGAATTCTTGTCTGTGCTTTGCCTCCTCTAAAGCTATTTTGGCAAGCTCCGTCTTTTGCTTAACCTCCTCCAAAGCGAACTCTTGTCTGTGCTGCAGTAGCAGAAGTTCCATCTGCCACTCAAAACTGAGTGCCATAGTGCACTATTGGCCTAAACAAAGTGAGCCACACTCACAAACAAAGTGCCATACGACCCAGGCCTACAAAACAAACAAAACCTATGCTGGGACAATGAAGCGTGAATACCATTAAAAAACAAACGGTCTGATCAAATGAAACCTCCCCCCCAGACTAGCTACAGGGCCTAACTAACTAACTAACTAACTACCTCAAAACCTCAATCTTCGTGCCACTACATGCAGGGGGTACTAATGCACTAGAACTCTCTGGGCAGAAAAAGTACCTGTTATACAGCCACTCCTCTGAGCCAGAGACGTGCTCCAGAGAGGACAACAAGCGCCAATGCCAGTGCCTGTCTCTACCCGCGTCTGTAGCCGCCTAAAAAAGAAAATACCAAGACAAGTCCCCCTATTGGAAACCTGCCATCTTTGCCTACATGGGGATTTATGGTTCCCAAAACACACAGACTGTCAGGTATCAAACTCCAAAGCCTCAACACAAGCAATAACAAACAAACAAAACAAAGTAACAAATCTCTACCACAAGAAATCTGCACAAACAAACTGCTACTTTCCCCCAAATCCCAAACAACAAACACCCCCAAGAACAAATCACGTGCTAACTCCCCAACACTGGCATACAAATAATTAGGCTACAAACAAATTCTAGCCAACAGGCTACAAATACTATAGCTGCAAACCTCAGGTCACAGACACTAGTCCAAAGAAGCAGCCTAATCACCTTTCCTAATTAGCCCTTCTATACTAAGACAGAGCTCAAACAAATTGACCCAACAGGAACCAAAACACAAATGCCAGTCAAATTACAAACTCCAAATGCTAGAAAAATTATCAAGCACAAATACCAATTCAACCACACTAGGCCAAATTACAAACAAATCAATGTGCTACAAAAGGTCCACCAAACGGCTTGAGCCCCCATATATGACGTACCAGAAGAGGTTTGTCATATAAAGGAAGTCAACACATGAGAGTTCAATTTAACAAAGAAGATTTATTTAATCCTATCTAAACAAACAAAAGCATGAGGACATGAACAATGAAATGTTTTGTATTAGAATCAGTGGTGAGTGCAGTGTGTGGATGAGTGAGTAAGTATGCTGTGGTGTGTGTTTGGTGTAAGTATCAGTGCTATAATATGTCAAAGGATGCAGCTTGGGTGTTGGTACAACCTGTGCCTGGGAGTGGAGAAAGCAGACAGAGACACATATATTCAGGTGCAGGCACCTCTGCTCTGCACAGGTGAGTCTCATACAGTTAACGAGCCACTGAAGTGGATTTCCCAAGCTATTTCGGTTCTGCTCTGCCAGAACCGGGTTGCGTTAGTACTCTGCGTTGTGATTCAATACTTTTAAAGCTCTGGGAATCACTTCTCTTCAAACTGAGCAGTGCAGGCAGAAGGAATTAGGAGGAAAAAGGTTATATAGCAGCTGTTTAATCAAAGTTTAAGAGTGTATACAAATTACAATAAGAAAATGCTATAGTTGTAATCACAAACACTATGCCGTGAGTGATACAACCAGACTAATATTACAGTATAAAGAATGATAGTTGATAAGTTGTTGATGGTCTTTGTTGTCTGGCTGACAAAACAAAGCAGTCTGTTTTCCCTCCAAAAGCGATGTCCTTTGTTCTCCTGCTGACCTGCCCGCCTTGAGTGTGGATGGTGGAGAGGTCTTGTCCTGTCTGTGGGTTGGGTTGTTCCAGAGTCCTCCTTTCCCCCCGTCACACCCCATCTTATAGCCAAGGCCCAGTGTCTCGGAGTTGATGACATCATCACATTATTTCCTCCAATCACAGGACTGCTAAGCTGGTATTTGAAAAATAGGGGTTTGGCTTAATAGCCCAACCCCCTTCACATAATACTAACAATCTACCTTAAACATTGCATCATTTTCATTTCCTAATATCTATATTTGAATTACAATTGCCCACATAAACACAGATATATTTCTTTATCACTAAGTCTGTTGACTTTAATCATTCTTTTTAGAATAGAATATAACTGAATAACAGATTAAATTAGAACTGGATAGAAGAGAATAGATCAGAATATAAAACCATCAATTAATCAAATTGAACATAAATTGGAAACAGCACAGACACATTAACTAATTGTAGACATTTAAGTATGACCAAACCTAATTATATTTTAACTTACTTCAATGACTTAATTCAAGATTATAAGTACAATATACCAGGAAATAGTTAGCTTGTTTGGAGCTCAAATTAAGGATTTCAATAGTGATCTTCTCTGTGTGTGTGTGTGTATGTGAAAATGTGTGTGTGTGAGTGTGTGTGTATGTGTGTGTGTGACTGTGTGTGTGTGAATGTGTATGTGTGTGTGTGTGTGTCTGTGTGTGTGTGTGTGTGTGTGTGTGTGTGAGTCTATGTGTGTGTGTGTGTGTGTGTGTGTGTCTGTGTGTGTGTGTGTGTGTGAGTCTATGTGTCTGTGTGTGTGTGTGTGTGTGTCTATGTGTGTGTGTGTGTCTGTCTGTGTGTGTGTGTCACAGGAAACTCCAGCGAGATAACATGTTTATGTGACCTTTTGGTCTTTGTTTTGATCTTACAGAGCCCATTGTCCCAGGCCATGGCAGATGGCCCTTGGGTTCCTGTCGTAGATAGAATCATTTGACCACTCACTTCATGTGTAAATCGACCTGTGTGCCCACAATGGCAATCAGTCTATGTAAACACACACACAATCTATGAATTATTGTTTTGAGGGCCAAGTATTTCTACACATTAGTTAATCATGAGTCTATGTTTGGGAATTTACCACAGTTCCCCACTTGGATAGTTTACCTATCCTTAATATGTCAAACATAGATATCAATCTCTACACACTACTATCTAGATAACACTTAAGACATTTTATTAGGATAAAATATATATCTGATTTGCCACACTCAGATCCTAAAATTCAAATTAGCCATTTCAGTTTGTGATCATGTGCACAGTCTTTAACAACTTGTTCTCGTACCAAGATCAATTTCCATTGGTCTCAACTGTGAGTTGTCAAATTCTGACTTGGAGCATTGAGGAGGGGGGTCTATGTTTTCTAGATTTGACCCGGCCTCCTCTTTGTTGCTCAGAGCTGATGCAGTATCACGACTGCTGGGTGCAATTCCACTTTCTGGGAGGTGGAATTTAGAAAGCAAATTGCCTTTCTATTACACCCCATCTTCTGTCAAGAACATCTTGACTCGTGTTGACCTCTATTAGGGGGTAGGGCCCCCTGCTGTATCTTCTATTGCTGTCACAGCGGTGGGGAGGTCGTCGCTGGCTGCTCGACCCTTTCGCTGGTTGACCCCCTGGTCAATGGTTGAGGCCTTGCTTCTGTTGACATCCGGAGTTGTTGCTGAGGTCTAGCCGCCTGTCTCCTCGTTGGTTGTCTGTCGTTTCCCTCTGAAGCCTCAAGACTCGGTCACTGCGTTGGCCAAGACTCTCCCGGCCCGAGAGGTAGGTGTCTCCTGGTTCTCCGCAGTGTTGTGGCTCCCCATGGAACCGCTGGGTAGACACTAGCCAGTGTCCTGCATCAACAGTACCGATGGAGTCCTCGGTCTTCCTTGTACCACTCTCTGATGACTGCGGATCCCCCAATCTCCCATCCGTATCCTGCAGTGAATATATATCGCTTCGGGGGACAGTGCAGGTCACTTCTACCACAACAATTGATTGAGAATCCATAATTTCCATAATTTTCCTCCCTCAGACTCTCTTTACTGGTCTGAGCTTTGACAACTTTCTTTTCCAAATCATTTATCTATATATTTCATGGTTTTTAGATCATTAATTTTCAAAATTCTGAAAAATTCACATGGCTCTCATTATATTATGCTGTCAAAACAGTATACTCCTCCACCCCTCGATGTGGAATACACATTGAAACATCGTTACCGTCGTCCTCTGGACAGCCGCACCCAGACCGGACGGTCAGCACTGACACCTCCACTCTCCCAGTACTCCTGTGTGTATGGCAACAAATCACAGTCCGCCTTAAACACACATCTTCCACACCACAAGCCAATTATCAATTGCACATGTCCACACCCTACACAAGACTAATTTGGCCAATAGCGACCAAACCTATTGAGCTTCATTAATGTACAGAGAATCATGCTTCCCAACACTATTACCAATCACGACACACCCCCAGCCCCTAAAACTGGGTATTCAATGGGCGGAGAACAAAAATCCATAACTAGCTCATGTTTCTTCACTTTGTTCCCAGTCCATTTTACAGACATATACTACCCCGTCCTGATGTGTCGAGATCACTCCCAGCTTGCCAGGTACCCTAAGAAAAAACACACAGAAAGAAAGAAAACAGAAAACAAAACACAAAGAAAACGCTGCCAAACCAATAAATGAAAAAATAAACCAAGCTTGCGAGCTTTTTCTTTTTTCTTCTGAGCTCATTTTTAACTAAGAAACAAAAAAGGGAAATCAAATGAATAAACAAAATGTACGCTCCCGGCCTAAGTCAGGAATTGCTCGTAACACACTAGAAAAGAGAAGTAAAAATAAAAGTAAATAAACACCTATCCTATTGCTCATAACTGTTAATACGCTTCTATCAATACTATAAAATACTAGAAACAACTATGAGTCTTTTCAATTTCTTAATCATGCAGTCCACCCTTTGATCAATCTGAATGTTGACCAAGCATGGATAATTTACTGATCACTAGCTGCCGCAGTGTCACATCATCACACTGTCTAATATTGATTAACTATTTAACATAATTTGACCCTCTTGTTAGTCTGATTAGTTCATGCATTTGTCAGTCACCCATACATCCGTTTTTAGTAACTTTCATTCATAATCTAATCACCTAACACCTCTATCTATTTTTATTTTTTATTTTTATTCTAATCTAATTAGGAGCATATTTTATCATTCAATATATCCCACCTCTACCCTAGTCAGTTGCATATATTTTTATTCTGCCGGTGGCCTCTGCAGACATGACCTTTGAAAATGACCTTTCACTCCACAGCTCCAACAACACTGGCGGTCTCCCCCGGGTTGTGGGACCCGGTGGGTCAGTTGCCTGTGACCGGATGACCCTGGGGTCATCGGGCCCAGAACATGTCCTGGTGGTATGCCATCATCGCCATGGTTCCCTGGAGCCTGTTCGGAGGAGAAAGCCACGTACCTATTTGGTCCAGTCACAGTTCCTTGAGAGGGGCCCGTGGTTGGGAGGGGCCCGCCACCTGTTTCTGTACAAACACGCCCTGTTGTGGATAGATGGTCCCGCTCTGCACAGTCCCGAGAAATGTGTCCGAGGGTCCCACACGTCCAACAGTGCACCTGCCGCACACGGTAGCCATTCGGATTCCTGCCTCTGCCTCCACCTTTTCCTCGTGGTTGCCACCTCGTGGGTGGTCTTATTGGGGTTGGTTGTTGTTCCGGCACGGGACCCCCTTGTGGCCCCAACTGGGCCCGTCTCTGGCCATCTGGTTCTCCAGAGGGAGAGGGGCGATTGGAACCTGTCTCCCCTCCGGGCTGTGTGGACTGGATTAGGCCTTGGAGATAGTCCACTACCCGTCTAGCCTCGGCTAGCTGTTGTTCGAGAGGGAGGCACGTCTTTAACTGGCAGTCATCTGCAACGGACACTTCAGCGTGGATTGACTCGGGTAATACAGCTGTCTCTGGGTCGCTTGCTGCAACGACTCCCTGTGGCGGAGTAAAAGACATTATTTCCAGTCCCTCCGTCTCACTGGACACTAGAGGGGAGTCGATCAAATTCCAGTCAATCAAGTTAACGTCCAATTCGGTCAATGTAATGTCTGCAGAGGTTATCGGCATTATCTTGATTTGGGTACGCATTCTATACCGGCCTCCTTTAACTACAAGGTTCTGTAATGGCCTGAATATCTTTGGCCATCTTTTCGTCACTTTTATTGTGACATCTCCAGTCGTTGAAATAGACAGATTGTCCACCCTTCCTATGGTCAGTGCATCTAACCCTCCGGTTGCTCCTATCTGTGTATTTTCCATTCTCACCTTTCTTCAAACACTCGTAACGTCACCGTTTGGAAAGCAAGTTTCTCTGTATTCAAACTATTTTTACCAAACTTGAGTTAATTTCACTCACACTTCTATATTGGTGTAAACAGGAATTGACAATCTCGGTCTTGTGATACTATACCCCCTGACTGTCAACAGCCTCTTTGATTTCCCTGTTGGGGTTCGGAATTGTCAGCGCTGGCCATCCGTCCTGGAGCAGCTGTGAAGAGAGAAGCAAAAAATACACTTAATTTTCAGTGACATTTCCCATTCACAATCCATCATTTGTCTTTAAGCATGGAATGTCGGGCATCTCCTATACTAAGATCACATGAGAGCATTTGTGCAATTTTCGTTTTTGATTTATCAATGACACAGCCTTAATCTTTTTCCAGTTGTCCCCATTGGAAACCCAGACTCTCAATCCTGTTATGATCCTCCTTAACACAACTCCGGGGAACTTATTTCGCATCAGCCGTTTCCTTCTGTTGGTCAATCAGAAACTCGTTATTTACAGCCTATCATTTCTAAACATCTGTATCGGACATGGTAATTTAGGTGAATAATCTCACTTTTACTCTAATCGTTATTTGCAAATGACTATGTGTATGTGTAACTATATTTATTTCTGTCCGTGAAAGCCTAGTATGTATTTCGCTCATATTACATTATACATATCAGTAACATACATATTTTCCATTCATAATCTCTCACACAGTTACTATACTTCCCCCGTAACACCTAACCCCTTAGGTGTTAAAATAACGCGCTCCTCACGGGAACAGAAATCAATTTCCAGTGCCTTATGTCACTGAAGTCCCCGTGCATTTAGAACAGTGCCACACAACCCGTTCATAACCACAGGCGGCGACACCATCCCCACATTGAAAATCCTGCCGACCAATGACATTCCACTGGCCAACTCGTCCTGTGGCCCACGGCATCACCCCCAGTTTGCAACCTGGAACGCGAAACCCCGGGCCCCCTACTCAAGGATATCCAAAGATCATTCCACTCACAACCACTGCCACACACATACAGCACCCCTGACACCACCGTAACCAGTCACCCAAATACCCACACACAATATAATTCGACGCGCGTAGTGTGGCAGCGAGCCTCTGACGAGTGCACGCACAGCGCACCCCCGTTAATGCGCGGTGGCAGACAGCGAGCCCACCCCCGCCACGACGTTTAGCAGTCCCCGTACCCCTGGTAAAATGAAAAATGTGCGCAGTGTGACAACGAGCACCGACGAGTCGCACACAGCGCACAAAGCGTGGAGGCAGACAGTGAGCCACGACGAACTGTCTACCCACACCCCCATCGCAGGCGCAGCCGAGCAGAGTAATTATGCTCCGACTTACGGCCCACCAACATGAACTGGTACTGAGCCCCCGTCCAAATGTAAGGAAAGAAGTACGAGCGCCTTGTCGAACAAAGCGTAGCGCCAACGCCAGCCAATACCGCTGCCAGCACTAGAGATTCCCTAAAAATAACAATAAAACTGAATATGGAACAACAACATACGCATAATAAGTCCCAAACTCAACCTACCGCCTTTGAAACCCCTACAATAAACAGCAATAAACAATATACCTAGCACTACACCGCGTTTGAAACCCATAAAAAAACCTCTATATACAGGCCCTAAACTAGGAGAGAAAGAGAAGCGTTTCGGGGGGGCCGAGGGGGGGGGAAATATATGGAAGAGAGGCGGTGTGGGAATGAGGGGAGTGAGTGAGAGGGGGGGGTAAGAGAGAGAGAGAGAGAGGGAGGGAGAGGGAAAGAGGGGGGGAGGTGAGAGGGAGAGGGAGAGAGGTGAAAGGGAGAGGGAGGGAGGAGGGTGAGAGAAGGAAAGAAAGAGAGGGGGGGTGAAAGAGAAAGAGAGAGAGGGAGAGGAGGGGAAGAGGGGGGGAGGTGAGAGGGAGAGGGAGAGAGGGGGGAGGTGAAAGGGAGAGGGAGGGAGGAGGGTGAGAGAAGGAAGGTGAGAGGGAGAGAGAGAGAGAGAGAAAGAGAAAGAGAGAGAGAGAGAAAGAGAGAGGGAGGGAGAGGGAAAGAGGGAGGGAGGTGAGAGGGAGAGGGAGAGAGGAGGGCGAGAGAAGGAAAGAAAGAGAGGGGGGGGTGAAAGAGAAAGAGAGAGAGAATGGTGCGTGTGGGAGAAAGAGAGAGAGTGAGAGAGCGAGAGGAAGAGAGAGAGAGAGAGAGAGAGAAAGGTGCGTGTGGGAGAAAGAGAGAGAGTGAGAGAGAGAGAGGAAGAGAGAGAGAGAGAGAGAGAGAAAGAGAGAGAGAGAGATGGGGAGAAAGAGAGGGGGAGAAAGAGAAGAGAGGGGGAGAGAGAGTGTACAATGAAAACGTTCTGTGAGCAGAATCCAAACATATTCATCCTGTCCTCTTCTGCCCCCTACCGTATACCTAAATAAACTCCACCTTCCCCTTAACAATGGACGCCCGCCGCCCCTACCAAGATGGACGCTCGGCGCCCCTACCAAAATGGACGCTCGGTGCCCCTACCAAGATGGACGCTCGGCGCCCCTACCAAGATGGCTGTCCCATCGCGAGACATCCCGAGAGCCCCGTCCTGCCATGACGTCAGCACAGTTAGCTTAGCATATTAGCTTCGTTAGCTTCAATCCAGCGCGCGTAGGCCATCAGACCGCGCACCCTTATGACGTCACAACCGGCGACCGCTTCAGCCGTTAGCGCGGCTAGGTAGCATTAGCTTAGCTTCCCCCATGATCCCATAAAAACGCTTCCCAACGACCCGTTCCGCCGCGCGGGCCGTCTCCTCGCAATGTTAATATAAAACCACATTCCCCACAACAGAATCCTATTTCCCTCAAAACGCCAGTGTAGTGATCTAAATAGAAATATAAAAACATAACAGCAAAACACTAGTTTGACCCCTCCGTCGTCTTCACCGGCGAGCTTAGAACGACTTCCGGGTCGGGTCTAGATAATCCCAATCACCTTAAACATTACACATCTATTTTATCCGCCACGAATATGAAAACTTTTAAGTGCCTTACACATCCCCGTAATCTCAAGACACTATCGATCGACCTTATACATTTGAACTTAAGTTTATTTGTCCGCCGTATCCTCCGGTGCCTCAGAGGCTAATACAACAGCTAACTGCCGCTGCGTTCCACGGGCCTCGGAAAACCGGCGTTACCATTACACTTCCCCACGGCCAACCGGTGACTTAAATTACATAATAACTCAACTATACTCTCACACGTCCCACCAATCACTCCTAACCATAAACATTCGCCAACTATACATTCATACACGCTTCCTAACACAAATAAAAAATACAAAATCAGCATTCACGCACATTACCGTCTCTCGAACGCCGCACAGCAGCGCGACCGGTAAACCTTTCATTAAGTACTATTTTTTGTTACAGCCTAATGCAGTCTAATTTTAACACGCCCGCCGTGCCCAAGGTTTAAACCAGACCTACTTGTGCTCAATCTCTACTTTAGAAAATACGACGCACGGCGTGCTTTAGCCTCTACTTTAAGACATACAACGCACACCTGTTTACCTTGGTTTAACTCTGAGCACGAATCTAGACATGTTCCTGTTCCGACTGGCAGCGGCGCTCCGTTAGTTGTGCTAAAATTCTACTTTAAAATGTACCACGCACGGTGTGCTCAATCTCTACTTTAGAAAATACGACGCACAGTGTTTACAGAGCCGCCCTCCCCAGCCAGAACATTCAATTCAATTTTCCCTTACATCATGCTTACATGAGGTTAAAGTCTTAGCAACCCCCTCCGTGGTTCGAATAGAGCACCCAAACATCATCACACTCACCTCTTAGTAACTTTTCCAGTCACTTGAAGACGATCGATCGATCAGTTGTTCTCCTCGTCGACCGGCGTGTAGAGAAAAAAAAAATTCTTTTGTTGTGGTGATAACACGAGCGCTCTGATTCACTGAAGTACGGCACCAAAATGAAGTGGATTTCCCAAGCTATTTCGGTTCTGCTCTGCTCAGAACCTGTTTGCGTTAGTACTCTGCGTTGTGATTCAATACTTTAAAGCTCTGGGAATCACTTCTCTTCAAACTGAGCAGTGCAGGCAGAAGGAATTAGGAGGAAAAAGGTTATATAGCAGCTGTTTAATCAAAGTTTAAGAGTGTATACAAATTACAATAAGAAAATGCTATAGTTGTGATCACAAACACTATGCCGTGAGTGATACAACCAGACTAATATTACAGTATAACGAATGATAGTTGATAAGTTGTTGATGGTCTTTGTTGTCTGGCTGACAAAACAAAGCAGTCTGTTTTCCCTCCAAAAAGTCCTTTGTCCTTGTTGCCTGCTGTAGATGGGTGAGATGGTGGAGAGGTCTTGTCTTGTGGTTGGGTTGTTCCTGAGTCCTCCTTTCCCCCCGTCACACCCCATCTTATAGCCAAGGCCCAGTGTCTCGGAGTTGATGACATCATCACATTATTTCCTCCAATCACAGGACTGCTAAGCTGGTATTTGAAAAATAGGGGTTTGGCTTAATAGCCCAACCCCCTTCACATAATACTAACAATCTACCTTAAACATTGCATCATTTTCATTTCCTAATATCTATATTTGAATTACAATTGCCCACATAAACACAGATATATTTCTTTATCACTAAGTCTGTTGACTTTAATCATTCTTTTTAGAATAGAATATAACTGAATAACAGATTAAATTAGAACTGGATAGAAGAGAATAGATCAGAATATAAAACCATCAATTAATCAAATTGAACATAAATTGGAAACAGCACAGACACATTAACTAATTGTAGACATTTAAGTATGACCAAACCTAATTATATTTTAACTTACTTCAATGACTTAATTCAAGATTATAAGTACAATATACCAGGAAATAGTTAGCTTGTTTGGAGCTCAAATTAAGGATTTCAATAGTGATCTTCTCTGTGTGTGTGTGTGTGTATGTGAAAATGTGTGTGTGTGAGTGTGTGTGTATGTGTGTGTGTGACTGTGTGTGTGTGAATGTGTATGTGTGTGTGTGTGTGTCTGTGTGTGTGTGTGTGTGTGTGTGTGTGTGAGTCTATGTGTGTGTGTGTGTGTGTGTGTCTGTGTGTGTGTGTGTGTGAGTCTATGTGTCTGTGTGTGTGTGTGTGTGTGTCTATGTGTGTGTGTGTGTCTGTCTGTGTGTGTGTGTCACAGGAAACTCCAGCGAGATAACATGTTTATGTGACCTTTTGGTCTTTGTTTTGATCTTACAGAGCCCATTGTCCCAGGCCATGGCAGATGGCCCTTGGGTTCCTGTCGTAGATAGAATCATTTGACCACTCACTTCATGTGTAAATCGACCTGTGTGCCCACAATGGCAATCAGTCTATGTAAACACACACACAATCTATGAATTATTGTTTTGAGGGCCAAGTATTTCTACACATTAGTTAATCATGAGTCTATGTTTGGGAATTTACCACACCACCCACTCCACCATGCTTCCTGGTGAGTCAACATACTCTCCATTAGCAGGTAGAGTGGGGGTCGTCACACCCTCCCCCTAAAGAAAAGGGTTCTTCCCTATTAACAAACTCATACAGTTAACAAGCCACCCACTCCACCATGCTTCCTGGTGAGTCAGAATACTCCCCATTTGCAGGTGAAGTGGGGGTCGTCACACTCTAGCAATTACTAATATCATACAGTATGTGAGATCTTACATTTTACATTTGATTTTAGTCAGCACCGTACATGTCAGCTCCATACAGAATCACTGCAATGAGTTATCGCAACATTTACTCCCGGTGTAAAAGCAATATCCAGGCCAAAGAGCAGTCCATTAAACTTCTCCTGATAGTGGGTCCCCAGTTAGATTTAATAGCACAATGTCAGAGGAAAGTAGAACATAAGTACATTTTCTCTGTAAGCGCCTGGAAGGGCCATTACAGAAATGGATTCAAATGTCACAGTTGTGACTTCTTGCTCCGGTTCTGCTCGCTCTCTCCCTCCTAGTCTCTCCCTCTTGTTTATCTCCCTCCTAGTCTCTCCCTCTTGTTTCTCTCCCCCCTAGTCTCTCCCTCTTGTTTATCTCCCTCCTAGTCTCTCCCCCTTGTTTCTCTCCCTCCTAGTTTCCCCCTCTTGTTTCTCTCCCTCCTAGTCTCTCCCCTCTAGTCTCTCCCTCCTAGTCTCTCCCTCTTGTTTATCTCCCTCCTAGTCTCTCCCTCTTGTTTATCTCCCCCCTAGTCTTTCCCTCTTGTTTATCTCCCTCCTAGTCTCTCCCTCTTGTTTCTCCCCCCCCTAGTCTCTCCCTCCTAGTCTCTCCCTCTTGTTTCTCTCCCCCCTAGTCTCTCCCTCTTGTTTCTCTCCCCCAGTGGCGGCGCCAGAGAATTGGCATTGGGGGAGCTCTGGGGGGGCTGGATTGTTTATAGCAGGTGCTAATGAATTTGAATGCAAACAAACAAAATAACGGCTAATATGGGGTCGTCTGCAATTAGATTTTCCCCAAGCCTTTGCTTGGCGGGCCAGGATAAAAAACAATGGCTAATTTAATATACTGATATTGAAAAATGCAGCACCGCGGCGGGTGCATACACTTAATAATAATAATAATAATAGGGCGGCTACGTGGCGCAGTGGGCAAAGCGCTCGCAACGAATGCTGGAGACTAGGCTCGAACAGGATGGCTCCTGTTCGAGCCCCGCTCTCCACATTGCTTTCAGTTTAGCTGGTCGTCCACAGTAATACACATTGGCCGTATTACGGGGAGGGAAACTGAAGGGTGGGGATCGGGCGTTGTGGACAGCGACTCCTACAGGTCGGTTGGTGCGCCTGCGCAGTAGAATCAAGAAGCAACGGGGGCGGGGCCCCTCCAAAGCCCAGACCCCCGACGCTGAAAGATTGAGCCGCGCAGGTGATGCGACGGCTGTTACCTCGAGTATCGGAGGGGACTCGTGCTATGTATGACTTAGTCCACATTGCAGCCGGCTTGTGGGAGGCAAGAAACAACGTTCGAAGACAGGGGAGGGTTGCATTGGACGATATGAAAATTGGGATTGGAGAAAAATAGAAAGTGGGAGAAAAAGTGGATAAAAAAAAGAATAATAATAATAATAATAATAATAATAATAATAATAATAATAATAATAATAATAATAATAATAATAATAATAATAATAATAATAATAATAATAATAATAATAGGCGGTTAGGTGGCCGAGCGGAGATTGCGTTCGTCACCAACCCCGGAGCTGTGAGCTGGATTCGCCTGTTCGAATCCAGCTCACAGCTCCGGGGTTGTCACCAGCTTGGCTGGCCGTCTGCACCAATACAATTGGCTGTATTGGAGGGTGGGAGAAGCTGGCGGGGTGGGTCCGGGTCGTTGTAAACAGCGACTCCTACAGTTCGGTCGGGGCGCCTGCTAAGCGCGGATAGGACTTGAGGGGGATAGTGTGGTCCTCCCACACGCTACGCCCTCTCGATGAGAATCCGCGCTGCCAGGTGAAAAGAAGCGGTGATTGGCTGGACGTGTGTCGGAGGAAGCACGTGGTAGCCTCCACTCTCCCAGATGATCTGACTGTGGGGGGTAAGTGCGCAGCGACCAGGAAGGGACTGGGAATTGGCATACGACTAACATTGGGATGGGAGAAAATCGGAGGAAAATGGAGGGGGAAAAAGACCAATAAAAAAGAAAATAATAATAATAATAATAATAATAATAATAATAATAATAATAATAATAATAATAATAATAATAATAATAATAATAATAATAATAATAATAATAATAATAACTTTATTTGTATAGCACTTTTCATACTTCACTGTGTGCTTCACAGTGTGCTTCACAACAGTAAAAAACAGGCATAAGCGAGCAGCACTCGCAAATGGGGTTTCCTGATGTAAACAAGACAAACGTTTTTCTCTGGTCTGTATCCCCTTAACAATTGTCTGTATTGCGCCGTACTGTATTGTACCCATTCTGCAATCTGTTAAATAAAGTTTTCATTCATTCATTCACAGTGTTGTGCTAGTTACTGAAAAATAGTAACTCAGTTACTTTACTAGTTACTTCATTTCAAAGTAACTTCGTTACTGTACTAGTTACTTACACCCAAAAGTAATGAGTTACTGTGAAAAGTAACTATTTAGTTATTTTAAAAAAAAGATAAAAAAAAAAGATTGCTCCCGAGTCCCATGCCCTATAGTACTCAAAATCGGTTGATCAACTTGACAGTTTCCATTCACATCACCGAACTCTGCTAAGCAATGTGGTCTAGATACAAACACAAATCTGACACAAACAAATGTTGTCCCGAGTCATATAATAAGAAGTGCGCCGGTTGAAGGAACAGCCTTGATGTCGCCGGAGCGTTTCATTATAACCATTATAATTCAAGGGTACTACGACTATGCTTGCACCTCATGGTACCAAAGCACCTCAAAGGCGCTTAAAACTAAATTACAAACATTACAAAACAAACTGGTCAGACTACTACTTGACCTTACTCCTAAAACCCACCTCACCCCTGCCCACTTTGACAACCTAGGATGGCTTAGAGTAGACGACAGAGTACAGCAACTTGCAATGGGCCTGGTCTACAAGATACACTATACGACCGGGGTACCCATGTACATGTCAAAATACTTCCCAAAGGTCAGTGAATACCACAACCACTACACCAGAGGAAGCTCAACAAACCCAGATTCGGCTCAAACAAGGGACTAACGTTTCGCAATTATGCCACAACAATGTGGAACGCCCTACCCAAAGCTAGGGGTAACAGTACTGTATATTTGAATACCGTTTATGTCACAAATGTATCAGTACTAAATACCTATATGTCCCTATGCCATAAATGTCATGTATGTTGTGTATGTCATAAATGTCTATATGAATTGAAAATGGGGGACCCTGATGGAAACAAGACAAACGTCTTTCTCAGGTCTGCATCCCCTTAACAATTGTATGTATTGAGCCGTACTGTATTGTACCCATTCTGCAATCTGTTAAATAAAGTTTTCATTCATTCATTCATTCACCATCTTGCAAGTTGCAACGTTGTTTAAGATATCAATCAAAGCATTGCAACGTTAGAATAGTTAGGATATCAATTGTGCATGAAAGGACTATATTTATATTGTTTGATTAGTATTATGAGATTCCCTGGCAGATTTCGTACAGTCAAAATCCGTTGATCAACTTGAGTTTCAGTGAACACATTGCACTGACTCACCAAAGTCTGCGGTGGTTGAGATGTAGTAACGTTACGTTAGTCCAGTTGACTCCAGCAGCGCCTCAAACATGTTCTTTATCTCGTTTCCATGTTGTATATTAATTATCTCTCCAAGTAGTTGCTAAATGGTTTGTTAGTTTGTTACTGCGTTCTTTTTATGTAGATTCATAGCGAGCGTTTGTTTTGTTTACAATAGAGAGGGTCTATTTCTTTCCGTAGCCGCATTTCTTGCGCACTTCTGATTGGCCAGTGGCCAGACTCGCCTCGTATCATTCTACGCGGGTGGGGATGAGGATAATAATAATAATCACTACCGCTCGCTATCAATCTACGCCGTATATAACGCAAATAACGCAGTGACGAACCATTCAGTAACGTAAGTAGCGTTACTGAATTTCAAAAGTAATGCGTTAGAGTACTAGTTGCGGCAAAAAGTAACTTCGTTTCTGTAACGCGTTACTTTGTAACGCGTTAGTCCCAACACTGTTCATTCATGAACAGCAGATCAGCTGTTGCAGATCACCGCGGCGAGTGATGAACAGATCAGCATGAAAACATGACTCACCATACCTTGTTTGTTGTTAAGTCCTCCAAAATCCCTGCTAATGTTTGAAACACGTTAAATATCCACTCGCCGCCCTCCAATTCCAGATTGGCGTTGAATGCAGCTACTTTATCTGCCAACTTGAACACAGTTGTCATCATTGCTGTTCATCGTTGTTGTTGTTGTTGTTGTTGTTGTCGCCACATATTATGCAGAGAGGACGTCGGCTCGGCACGCAAGAATCACCGACCTGTTGCGATAAACCCGTATTTTAAGTATGGCTCCTGTTTATTAAAAGAAGCGTTATATTTCCCCGTTGCAAAGAAGCTATCCAAATATGTTTGTTTTGTTTTTTTAAATATACACGCGGCCCGGTGGGACTATTCCATTGGTTCTCCCAGTCCACGTGACCATTTCTAGCATTTCAATTGGCTATAGTGACAGACATATGTCCAATATAACGGAATTCGTAATGTATTTTATATATAAATAAAATAAAATAAAAAACATAACTGGGAGGGGGGGCTTAGAGGGGGCTAAGCCTTTTTCAGAGGGAGCTTAAGCCCCTGCTAGCCCCTCCCCCCCGCCGCCACTGCTCTCCCCCCTAGTCTCTCCCTTTTGTTTCTGTCCCCCGTAGTCTCTGGAGCCATCCTGCACCTGACTCAGCTGCAGGCGATAGCCGCCGGGAAACAGCGCGCCCTGGCCATTCTCATCCAGCGCCACCTTTGGCTGGAGCAGGCGGCGGTACCGGACCAGAGGAGGATCCCACTTCTCACGGCCCCCCTCTCCAATGCTGGACTTTTTGGGTCGGCTATGTAGCAGATGACGGCGGCCTGCAGAGAGATGGAGGAGGAGTGCTCCGTGCTCCAACCCCATTTTCCCCGACCCGATGCCACTGCGACTGGGGACGTGAGGCGGAGACAACACCGGCAGAGGTCTGCGGTTGTCGCAACCGTCACCACCGCCGCTGCTGGGACCTCCTCTGCGCTCCGCTGCTACCGCCTTGCCACAGGGTTTGGTTTTATTTTTAAACCCGACCCCGTGATGTTGGGGGCTGTGACAGGTTTTTTTTGCTTCACGTCCGTTCCCTGGTGGCATGTGGGATGCGCGCTCGAGTGGTCGCGGGCCCTTCTAAACAAAGGTAAGTCCCACGGTCTGCTCACCCTGTGCGTTTGAGGTGCTAAACCCTCTTCGCACAGTCGGGTCCGATCTCCCTCCCGGCCGGGGGGCTCGGATCCTCCCCGGTATTCTGATGGTTGTAGGGGGCCTCAGCGGGTACATCTGTCAAGCTTTTCGCTCTGCTCAGCTCCTGTGTTCCAATAGAGCAGAGCGGAAAGCTATACGATTTATAACGAAGGTTATTCTATAACCCTAGTTATATGAGTATAGCGAGCGCTCTGCTCTGACTCACTGAGGACCCCACGGTCTTCCCTTTTTGGCGGTGAAAGACTGGGGAGCTGATTGTGTGGCCACGACCCCGCTTATATAGGAGCGGATGTGGGTGTGGTCAGGCAGAGGTGAGTAGGTGCGTACATGTGGAGAAAGTTTTTTCATTGATAGAATGATTAAAGGGATAGTTCCAATAGAGCAGAGCGCTCGCTATACTCATATAACTAGGGTTATAGAATAACCTTCATTTCTCTCCCTTCTAGTCTCTCCCTCTTGTTTCTCTCCCCCTAGTCTCTCCCTCTTGTTTCTCTCCACTCTAGTCTCTCACTCTTGTTTCTCTCCCCTCTAGTCTCTCCCTTCTAGTCGCTCACTCTTGTTTCTCTCTCCCCTAGTCTATCCCTCTTGTTTCTCTCCCTTCTAGTCTCGCCCTCCTAGTCTCTCCCTCTTGTTTCTCCCCCCCTAGTCTCTCCATCCTAGCCTCTCCCTCTTGTTTCTCTCCCTTCTAGTCTCTCCCTTTTGTTTCTCTCCCTTCTAGTGTCTCCCTCTTGTTTCTCTCCCTCTTGTTTCTCTCCCTCCTAGTCTCTTCCTCTTATCTATCTCCCCCTAGTCTCTCCCTCTTATTTATCTCCCCTAGTCTCTCCCTCTTGTTTCTGTCCCTCCTAGTCTCTCCCTCTTGTTTCTCTCCCTCCTAGTTTCTCCCTCTTGTTTCTCTCCACTCTAGTCTCTCCCTCTTGTTTCTCTCCCTCCTAGTTTCTCCCTCTTGTTTCTCTCCACTCTAGTCTCTCCCTCTTGTTTCTCTCCCTCCTAGTCTCTCCCTCTTGTTTCCCAATCTATTTTTATTTGCATTTTCAGGTTACAAACAGTTTACAATGAACAGGTATTTTTTTTTAATTTTCACGTCTGTCAAAGTGCATGGAACATAAACATTTAACCTCTATATCAGAGGAAAACAGTGAGAAAAATAGTAGCAATAGTAGTAATAGTTAGAACAATGTCAAAGTAACAGACCCCCCTTGGCGGCTGGGTGGTGCAGCGGAGATTGCGCTTGTCACCAATGCGAGAGACGCCGGTCTCGAATCCAGGTGTCAGCATTGCCTCCGGCTTGGGCCAGCCGTCATACTAACTCTCTTGGCTGAGTTAGCGGGAGGGAAGTTGATGGGTGGTAATCTGGCGTTGTGGACAGCGGCTCCTACAGGTCAGGTCTTGGCGCCTGCACAGCAAAAGACAGGAAGTGGTGAAGGCAGCGTGACCTCCCACGCGTTACACTTCACCAATGAGAGTCCGCGCTGTCAGGTGAAAAGAGAGCCGCTGGCTGTCTCCGCATGTGTCGGAGGAAGCATGTGGTAGACCTCAGGGCTCCCTAGACCGACCAGTAGGGGGCACATGCGCACAACAACCAGGTAGGGGAGGGGGGAATTGGCATAACTACTAAATTGGGATGGGAGGAAAAGCACAGAAAATCAGGCGGAGAAAAAGAGGATTCAAAAAGTAACAGACCCCCCTCCCCCCAAATAATAAACCCTCTCCCCCCTCCCTCCCCACGCAACCCTCCCCATTACTGTTGTTGCCATCAACACATGTCATATGCAGTTACATCCGTGTACTTCAGTCAGAAGTTAAAGTGCAAAGAACAATGTAGTAAAAAAGAAAAAACATAATAAGAAAAAAGAAAAAACATGGACGAGGTCCTACTAGGACGAGGCACTACTATTTCTCTCCTTCCCTCTCTCTCTCCCTCTCTTCCCCTCTCTCTCCTCCATCTCTCTCCCCCCTCCTTCCCCTCCCTATCTTCCCCCCTCTCTCTCCCTCCCTCTCTCTCCCCCTCGCTCTCTCTCCCTCTCTCTCTCCCTCTTCTTCTCTCTCCCTCTCTCTCTCTCCTTCTTCTTCTCTCTCCCTCTTCTTCTCTCTTGTCGTGGAATATATTATCATGTCATTATAGACAGCTTGACTGGTTCACTCTGAACAGCTATGTAATGTGTGTGTCTCTTTAAGGGATTCCAATGTACCAACATCTCCCCAGCCATAGCAAGGTTGTTGTTGCTTCCAGTGACTGGGAACCATTTTAGTTTGTTTTCATCATACATATCTGATGTATTATGTTACGTCTGACAACTGTGTATTTAATTTACGTCTGACCGGAGCTCTTCGTCACTTTATGGCCAGATGCTACTGTGTGAACATGTTGTCTCTGACTGTAAACTGTCCTTTCATTGTGGCCACGGTGAAAGAAACGTTTCTATTATAAATAATGACTCAGAATGATTTGTAAACGGCTCATCATTTTGTCCTTTAATATTTCCCATTACACTCTCCCGTTTCTTCTCTCTCCCTCTCCCTCTTCCCCCCTCTCCTGTGTTTGGAGTATAAGCATTTGGCCTCTACATCAGAGGAGGGGGGAAATAAAAACAAATAGGACAAGGTCAAATGCAACAGACTTCAGCACTTCCTATTACATTTACATTTACATTTAGTCATTTAGCTGACGCTTTTATCCAAAGCGACTTACAAGTTCTGTACGACAGGTCATCAGGAAGGGTACAACTCTATCAGCTGAGTAACAATATTCATCAAAGTGTTGCGTGTTACAGTGTAGGTTAGTTTATTAGGACAAGTGCATGACAGTAAGGTTAGTTTTTTTTTTTTTTTATTATTATTTCAGATAATGGTTGAAGAAGTGCGTCTTTAGTCGACGGCGAAAGATTGGACGGGATTCGGCTGTCCTAACTGGGGTGGGTAGTTCATTCCACCATTGTGGGGCAAGGACTGATAATAGGCGGCTTCTCTTTGATGACCCTCCCAGAGCTTGGATAAGAGTAGGTCTGAGGCGGCCAGAAGATGCAGAGCGTAGGGGACTTGAGGGTGTGTAGTTAGAGACCATTGACCGGAGGTAGGCGGGAGCGGTTCCCTTTGCCGTACGGTATGCTAGGTCGAGGGCCTTGAAGCGGATACATGCAGCAATGGGGAGCCAGTGCAGGTCCCTAAGAAGTGGGGTGACATGGGCCGACTTCGGTAGGTTTGATATCAGGCGGGCCGCTGCGTTTTGAATGAGTTGAAGAGGCTTGGTGGCAGTGGCCGGGAGGCCAGCTAGCAGTGCGTGGCAGTAGTCGAGGCGGGAGATGACTGTTGATTGGACGAGGAGTTGGGTAGCTTCTTTTGCCAGGAAGGGGCGGATCCTTCTGACGTTGCTCAGGAGGAATCGGCAGGTTCTGGTTGTCGATGCGATGTGAGCAGAGAAGTTCAACTGGTCGTCGAGGACAACACCAAGGTTCTTGGCGGTCAGGAAGCGGGTCACAGCTGCATTCTCGACTGTGATGGAGAGGTCGGTCAGGGGGGAGGATTTGGCCGGCAGGTGGAGCAATTCTGTTTTGCTTAGGTTCAGTTTGAGGTGGTTGGTCGTCATCCAGGCGGAGATGTCGGACAGACAGGCCGAGATCCGCTCAGAGACGTGGATATCTGAGGGAGGGAAGGAGAGGAAGAGTTGAGTATCATCGGCATAACAATGATATGAGAAGCCATGAGACGTGATAATGTTACCCAGTGATCTAGTGTAGAGGGAGAAGAGAAGGGGTCCTAGGACCGAGCCCTGGGGGACACCCGTCCGCAGGGGGGCGGGTGGCCGACAGAGTCCCTCTCCATGACACTTTGTAGGAGCGGTCATTGAGGTATGATGTCAGCCATGTCAGCGCAGATCCAGCCACTCCCATTCCTGCGAGGGCCGCGAGGAGGATTTGATGGTTGACTGTGTCGAAGGCTGCAGATAGATCTAGGAGAATCAGGACAGAGGAGAGGCCTTTCACTTTTTCTAAGTGAAGTGCCTCTGTGACCGCAATGAGGGCCGTTTCTGTGGAGTGGCCAGTCCGGAAGCCAGACTGATTAGGGTCTAGGAGGTCATTCTGTAAGAGATAAGCAGTAAGTTGGTTGGATACAGCATGTTCAATTGTTTTAGAAAGGAAGGAGAGAAGAGAGACAGGACGATAGTTGCCTATGACGGTGGGGTTCAGGGTTGTTTTTTTTATGAGGGGCGTGACTCTGGATTGTTTTAGGGAGGTGGGGACCACCCCAGAGTTGAGTGAGGAGTTGATGGTTGCAGTTAGGAATGGGAGGATGTCCGGTGCTATGGTCTGGAGGAGTGGGGAGGGTAGCTGGTCCAGCTGGCATGTAGTCGGACGGTTCGACGTTACCAGTGTCAGGGTCTCGGCTTCTGTAATGGGAGAGAAAGATGACAGAGTGAAGGATGAGGTTCTGGATTCAGTGTTTGTAATGGGTGGGGGTTGGGAGAAGGAGCTGCGGATGTTCTCCACTTTTTCCTCAAAGAAGATCGCAAAGTCTTCGGCAGAAAAAGATGAGGGAGGAGGGGGTGGGGGGGGAGTGAGGAGGGAGGACATGGTAGCATGCAGTTTGCGAAGATTCTTGGCAGAGGCTTCGATCCTATGGTGAAAGAAAGAAGCTTTGGCATTAGTAATGGTTTTGGAGAATGTTAACAAGAGGTTGTGATATGTGTCGATGTCAGCAGTGAGGCGTGACTTTCTATACTTCCTCTCTGCCGCTCTCAGGACCTGTCTTTGTTCTCTCACTGCATCCGTCAGCCATGGACTGGGTGGGGAACAGCGGGCAGGTTTCTCAACGAGGGGACAGAGCTTGTCGAAGGAGGTTGCAAGGGCTGAGAGGAGGGTGGAGGTTGCCATCTCTGTGGGGAGGGCAGAGAAGGTGTCACTCAAAGGTAGAGCGGATATTATGTCAGAGGAGAGGGTGGAGGGGGATAGGGAGGGCAGGTTGCGTCTGAGTGAGACGGTTTGAGTTGGGGTGAAGACCTTTCGGTTAAGCATGAGAGTTAGTGAGAAGGATATGAAGGAATGGTCAGATACATGTAGGGGAGTTACCGTGGTGTTAATGATGCTGGAGTTACGGGAAAATATGAGATCCAAGGAGTTGCCTGCTTTGTGGGTGGGAGGCATGGCAGTGGGAGTCAGGTCAAATTGTTGTAGGAGGGAGACCACTGGGACCGACTGAGATGAGTCAGGCAGGTTGAAGTCGCCCAATAGAAGGAGAGGGGTACCATCTTTCGGTAAGGAGCTTAGAAGCATGTCCAGCTCATCTGTGAAGTGATCGAGGGGACCTGGAGGGCGATAGAGTGTAACAATGGTGAGATTGAAAGGATTAGAGACAGATACTGCATGATATTCGAGGGAGGAGAGTGACAGTTCTGGGAGTGGTGTTAAGTTTGTAGCCCATGAAGGAGATGTCATGAGGCCAGTGCCTCCACCCCGTTTGGAGGGTCGAGATGTGTGAGTGAAGTTATAGTTTGTAGATAATGCTGCAGTTGTTGATGAGTTATTGGGGGTTATCCAGGTCTCAGTTAGATCCAGAAGCTGCAGATTTTGACTATGGGCGTAGGCAGTAATGAAGTCAGTTTTCTTGACTGCTGATTGACAATTCCATAAGCCTCCCGCCATTGCCAGAGCAGAGTACCTGAGTTGTATCATGGAGTATGTCAACATATGTCATACTGTATGCAGTCACATCTGCGTACATCAATCAAAAGTTAAGGTATAAAGAATAATATAAAAAATTTAGAGAAATAAGAAATACAATTTTTAAAAAGTCACAAATAAAATGGTGTTCGAGGGAGACACTCACACGTAGGCACAGTAGGCTATAGGCCATGGTTGGTGTGTACAGCTATCAGGTCCATCAGATGTAGGTGTTATTTCCAGCTGTTCAGGGCTTATAGTAGTTTTAGTGGATCTTTGCTCTAGTGGTCTCTAGTCTAGCCTGAAGTGTAGAGCCTTTACCTATAAGCCTACTGTGAGGGGCAAGTGGGTTGAATTGAGTTAGACGCATGCTTGAATAATTCAATGTCCAGAGTGCTCGTATAATTTCGGATATGCCAATCCATTTATTGACCACTATAAACCGAAAAATATATACAAAAACTCTTTAAACTAATAACACTGAACGCCGACCTATACAGCACATCAACACGAACACGGTCAAAAACTGTTTGGCTATTCCCCTTGCACACCTGGGGCTCGTCACCCACTGATCAGTATAAATGGGTAACCACCCCCTGTGGTGGTTGCCATGGTGACTGATAATGCCACACCTCTGCACCATCAGTTAAAATAAAACAAAATAAACAGAAAGGCAATTTGGCTCCAACCCACCGATCCCTAATTGAGAATGGCAGGAGGCCAGGAACAATTCATAATCATATTTACATAATGGAGCCAATAAATTCATACAAAATAACTCAAAAAACAATTCTCTGAATTAGAGGCTTTAAATTGCAGCTTCTTGAAGCAAGCAAAGTTCAGTTACTGGTCTATCCAGTGTGCTCGTTTTTGGTCTTCACTCGTGCCGAACGCACCAGTCCTTTCCTGTCGGGATAGGTCTCCAGGACTCTTCCAAGTAACCAGGAACCACGTGGAGCTGTAGCGTCTGCGATCAATACAATGTCTCCAGGGATAAGACTTTGTCTCTCCTTACTCCACCTCTGCCGCTCCTGTAGCAAAGGTAAGTATTCTCTCAGCCAGCGTTTCCAAAAAAGGTCTGAGATGTATTGGACTTGTCTCCATCTCCTTTTGAGGTAGAGGTCGGACTTCTCAAACAATCCAGGTGGTAAGATTGGCATTCTTTTCATTGTGAGAATGTGATTGGGAGTGAGAGCTTCCAGATCGTTCGGATCTCCAGACAACTTTGTTATGGGGCGGTCATTAAGAATGGCTTCGACTTCACACAGCACTGTATGAAATTCTTCATCATTCAAGGTTTGCTGGTGTAGAACTGATGCTAGTATCCGTCGAATCATCCGTATGATGCGCTCCCATGCACCTCCATGATGAGAGGCTGTTGGTGGGTTGAGGCTCCACTGAATTCCTTCCTCCAGAAAAGCTGATTGTATTTAGCTGTGGTTTAAAGCAGCGAGAGCTTCCCTCAACTCTCTTTTAGCACCAACAAAATTGGTTCCATTGTCCGATCTTAAATGAGAGATGGGTCCTCTTCTACAAACAAACCTGCGTAGAGCATTTATACAGGAGTCTGTTAGGAATCCAGGTAAGAAATGTTGAGTTCTTGTGTAACACGGAAGAAGGAGATGGAGATGGTGTTGCTCTTCTCGAATATGTGTTCTTTTATTATCAGAAACACTTTGAGCAATAATATATATTCTACCCCGTACCCCTCCCAATCCACCAAGAACCGCAACCCTTTACCCCTCCGCCTACAACCCATGATCCTCCGCACCGTGTAGACAGTTTGAACGCCATGGATGCGGGGCGGCGTAACCGCAGGAAGTGGCGGGGACAAGGGAGATGAGAGGAATGGCTTCAACAGGGACACATGAAACATCGGATGAACCCTCATAGAGGCCGGGAGCCGCAGCCTGTAAGCCACAGGGTTCACCCGACGAACCACTTTAAAGGGTCCTATGAAGCGGGGAGCTAGCTTCCTGGATTCCACCCGGAGAGGGAGATCACGGGTGAAAAGCCAAACCCACTGCCCAGGATGGAAAACCGGAGCCGGACGCTGCTTGCGGTTAGCCTGGTGCTGAGCCTTAACAGAGGCCTTCCGCAGCGCCATCCGAACCCGGTTCCACGTCCTGCGGCAGCGAACCACGTGGGCCTGGACCAATGGTACCTCAGCCTCCTGCTCCTGTTCGGGAAACAGAGGAGGTTGAAAACCATATTGACACTGAAAGGGAGACATACCAGTAGAGGAGGAGAGGAGGGTATTATGCGCATACTCAGCCCAGGCCAACCTCCTACTCCACGTCGCCGGACACCCGGCAATGTAACATCTCAGGACACCCTCCAGATCCTGGTTGACTGCGGATGGAACCCAGACGACAGGCTGACAGAGGCGCCGAGGCTGGAGGCAAATGCCTTCCAGAACCTGGAGGTGAACTGAGGGCCCCGGTCAGACACAATATCCACTGGCAACCCGTGGACCCGAAAGACGTGCTGCACCACCAGGTCAGCAGTCTCTCGAGCCGAGGGAAGTTTGGGAAGGGGAATGATGTGGGCCGCCTTGGAGAAGCGGTCCACTACCACCAAAATGGTAGTGAACCCATCTGACGGGGGAAGGCCAGAAATAAAATCCAGGGATATGTGCGACCAGGGACGTTTGGGAATAGGAAGAGGCCGGAGAAGACCCACCGGTGCACGGCGAGAGGTCTTACTACACGCGCACACCGGACAGGCCGCCACAAAGGAACGCGTATCCCCTTCCTCTGTAGGCCACCAGAACCTCCTACGGATAAACTCTAGGGTCCTGGCGGCCCCAGGGTGGCCGGTGAGTGAAGAGATATGTGCCCACTGCAGCAGTCGCGAGCGTGCAGCCTTGGGCACACCCCACCGGGATCGGGCTCCCGTGCCAGAGCCGATCTTACCACCCTATCTGTAACTGAGGGGTACAATTCCCTGACTGTATTGATAAGTATGGTATCATTAAACCACTACCGCTTTATGTACTTTAATTACTGGCCATACAGTACATGATATATGAATATGATGAACACTTCCCACAATGAAATCGGTTCCACACAAAGGTATAATCAAGTATTTAATGGAGCAAAGGGTACATAATATACTTTACATTATTCTTTGAATGCACTTGTAAGGCAAAGGAATGTGCGTAGGCAAATCAACAATGAATGTCCATTCTCTGGTCACGCAGGAGGTAATTATACAACCTGAATCTTAGGGAATTATATCTATGGTACACTAGTAATATAGCGGGCGATACTGGAAGGGTCCCCCTGGTTGTAAGCCAGCAGGGGTAGAAGATCTGTCGGTAGTAGAACGTCTGGTCAACGATGACTAAGGAGACTCCAGGTACAGGAGCCGGTGCAATAGCCTCTTGATCCACAGACGAATACAGCTGTTCTCCATAGACTGTAGCTCCACAGTGAAGAAAGCTAGTCGGCCTCAGGCTCTCTGAGGCGCCGACTCGACTTGACTCCTCGCGGGGTAAATCCAACACGTGCAGGCGTCGGCGATTATCCGCTCCATAAATCACAGGACCAAAGCAAATATATTCCAGCCGCAAAGGGCTATGTAGTCGTCGGGTAGATTAATCCAGTGTACATGTCCATACGGTTCTCGTCTAGGTCTCCTCGGGTGAAAGCGCCATGTGGTCAGCCCAGCCTGGATAAGAACTCTAGCTAATACGAGGAAGCGTTGGAGATGCTGGTCACTGTAGAACTTTAGCCGCACGATACACTATACACAAATAGACTATTATTGACTTAATAGAAATATGTCGCACTCGACGGTATAGCGCCAAACTCTGACAATTCAGTTATTAATTCGCACGCGGTCTCAATGCTCTATTCTGGGGCCAAACAGGCCATACTTCACCGCACGTTGTATCGTGGGTGAGGCTTCAACTTATTGGGTAACTCACTAAGGGGCTAAGGGGCTTCTGTATTCACCTGCGCCGTATTTATACGCACGGTGAACAAACTAGTGCCAATCTCATTTCTGTCGCGTATCCCTGGGCAAGGCCGGGCATGTCCAGACACGTCTTGACGGTGACTTTGAACCTGACTCCGGAGGCCGGTCCCTGGCGCCGGTGGACCGCTGTCCAATAGGAGAATGAAATATTATGGTCTGGGCTAAAGGGATATTCCGTGTATATGTACAAGGAATATACAAGGGATATCAAACGATATACAAATACTATGCAATATATATCAATAAATAAATATATATATTCGGTTTAATCCGATCCTTTGTAACACTATCTATGCCCCATGACACGGGAGCCAAAATAAGGGCATGTGGAATAATTGGGTGGGGCTTCTCCTCCCGGTCCGGAGAATCAAACTGACGAGACAGAGCATCAGGCTTGACGTTCTTGGAACCAGGCCGGTAGGAGATCGAGTGAAGAATAACGCCCACCTGGCCTGGCGAGCGTTAAGGCGTTTAGCCCCCTGGATGTAAGCCAAGTTCTTATGATCAGTCCAAACAATGAAAGGCTGTGCCGCCCCCTCCAACCAATGTCTCCATTCCTCCAGTGCCAATTTGATTGCCAACAACTCCCGATTACCCACGTCGTAGTTACGCTCGGCCAGAGACAGCCGGCGCGGGAAAAAAGTGCAAGGATGCACTTTCCCGTCCTTTAAGCATCTCTGAGAGATCACCCCCCCACACGCAATGTCAGAGGCATCCACCTCCACTATAAACGGAGCTTCTGAATCGTGGCGGATCAGTACAGGGGCGGAGGTAAACCGACGTTTAAGGTCGCAGAAGGCTGACTCTGTCCGAGGCGACCATTCAAAGCCAGGGAGAGAGGCCTTAGTGAGAGCTGTCAGAGGATTGACTAAGGCGCTGAAATTGCGAATAAAACGACTGTAAAAATGTGCTAAGCCCAAAAAACGTTGTAATTCCTTGAGCGACGAAGGGCGTGGCCAGTCCAAGACTGCACTCACCTTGGCTGGATCCATGCGAAGATCACCCTTTGTCAACACAAACCCCAGGAAGGAAACGGTGTCAGTGTGAAACACACACTTCTCTGCCTTAACAAATAGCTGATGCTTGAGGAGACGCTGTAGCACCTCACGAACATGCAGTTGGTGCTGCACCATATTGCGAGAAAAAATTAGGATGTCATCTAAGTACACAAACACTGACACCCCAATTAAATCCTGCAGCACGTCGTTAACCAGGGCTTGGAAAACTGCCGGAGCATTAGCTAAACCAAAGGGCATGACTAAATACTCATAATGCCCGTTGGGCGTGTTAAACGCAGTTTTCCACTCGTCCCCCTCCCTAATCCTGACCAGATTGTATGCATTACGTAAATCAAGTTTAGAGAAGACCTGTGCCCCCTGTAAGCACTCAAAGGCGGTGTCCATGAGAGGTAGAGGGTAGCGGTTCTTAATGGAAACGTTGTTTAATCCCCTATAATCAATGCAAGGACGCTGGCTACCATCCTTTTTATCTACAAAAAAAACAGCGCCTGCAGGGGTGGTAGACGGACGTATGTGCCCCGCGGCCAGTGCTTCCTGAATATAGGTGTTCATAGACAGCGTCTCAGGGCGAGAGAGAGAAAACATGCGACCGCGGGGCGGAGTGGTACCAGGTAGAAGGTCTATGGTACAGTCAGGCATTTTCCTTTAACTGCATGGGGCACTATAATAATGAATAAGTACCTAACTAGGAACTACTGTCTGTATATAACAAATTGTTGATTAATCATGAGTCAAGACTCAGACCTGATGTCTTAGTGCAGGGAAATCCTTCCAGAATGGCTTCAACTTTCCTCCAACAGGGGCGAAGGAAGGATTTCTGGGCCCTGTGCCCATGATGTGTCTCTGGGCCAACCTCCCCTCAGCATTCATGACTCATATGCACGCACCCAGGGCGGCATGGGAGAAATGCGAGGCCCTGTGCAAGATTTAAACGCGAGCCCCCCCCCCCCCCCTTAAAAGGTAAAAAAAAATATATATATATAATTTTTTTTTTTTTTTTTTATATACAGTCAACATATTCTTAAATAATAGCGCTGCCCGAGGCTGGGCATGATACAGTCAACATATAGCAAGAGAGAGAGCGAGAGAGCGAGAGAGAGCTCCCGTTCTACAGTCAATATACAGTGTTATCGCTGCACAGACCCGGCAATGCCCCTGACCCTCCACCAGAGCAAGGCCAGAGAGAGAGAGAGAGAGAGAGAGAGAGAGAGAGAGAGAGAGAGAGAGAGAGAGAGAGAGAGACACATTGGAAAGAAACAACCCAAAACCAGAGCAAATTGAAATGCTATTTGGCCCTAAACAGAGAGTACACAGTGGCAGAATACCTGAGCACTGTGACTGACCCAATACTAAGAAGATCCTTGACTAGGTACAGACTCAGCGAGCACAGCCTAGCCATCGAGAAAGGCCGCCATAGGCAGACCTGGCTCCCAAGCAAAGACAGACCCACTGCACACAAGATGAGGTGGAAACCGAGCTCCACTTCTTAACAACCTGCCCACTATACCAAGACATATACTTCCCACAAATTGCAAACACCCAAAGAGACTTTGAAAACATGGACAATAACTCAAAACTCCCATACCTACTGGGAGAAATACAAGAATGTGAAATAAAGCCCATTTGAATTGAAGAGAGAGAGATAGATAGAGCATGTCTGTGTGTGTTAGAAAGAGAGAGATAGAGAGAGAGCATGTCTGTTTGTGTGTGTGTGTTAGAGAGAGAGCATGTATATGTGTGTTAGAAAGAGAGAGAAATATATAGAGAGAGAGCATGTCATTTTGTGTGTTAGAGAGAGATATAGAGCATGTCTGTGTGTGTTAGAAAGAGAGAGAGAGAGCATGTGTGTTTGTGTGTTAGAGAGAGAGAGCATGTCTGTGTGTGTGTGTGTTAGAGAGAGAGCATGTATGAGAGAGATAAGCAAGACAGCTAAGGCTCAATATAACATTAGCTACAACAGCTAGCCGGCCCGTTTGGCTCAATATAACGTTAGCTACGTTAGCTAGCCGGCCCGCTTGGCTCAACATAACGTTAGCCAACATAACGTTAGCCTTAGCCACGATAGCTAGCCGGCCCGAGAGAGAGAGAGAGAGAGAGAGAGAGAGATATCCACGGCGGGAATAGAATAGAGTGCATTAAAAACTCACCAAACGTCCAAGAGGATGGAGACAACCGCGTGGAGTTGACAAAGTTCATCTGCCGAATGACCGTCCTCTTCATCTTGGCATAACAATGCTGCACGCGCTCTCTCTAGGTTAGCTAACGCTAGTTAGCCTTTAGCTAAGCTAGCTACTAGCCGACATCATCATGGCTATCCCGACTGAACCACACGTTAGCACTCGATATTATAACGTAGCTAAAGCTAACTAGCTGTCCCTGCCTTTAGCTAAGCCGACATGGCTAGCCTGACTGAACTGTCTAACATGCAACAACTTTCATCTTCAGTCCATCTGCCGAATGACCGTCCTCTTCGTCTTGGCTGGTATAACTAAGCATAACCTCCAATGCTGCACGCGCGAAATAGTCAAACGCAGCTGACGCATGCCGGCCGACTGTACACATGATGTAACCCCTCCCTTCGTTGAAACCAATAGTATGTCTGCTGCAGAGCCCCAGAGCTCCAATAGTGAGTATGTCTGCTTCAGAGCCGCAGAGCCAGGAACAAGTCAGACACATTCTACAAACGTGTCTAATGTGAAATATATAAGCATATAAGCAAAACTAGATTTTAGGTCTGTGATGAAAAGGGGCCTCGCGGGAAGGGGGGCATCGCAAAAAAATAATAATAATAATAATAATAAATAAATAAATAAATAAAAAATTGTATGTGCGAGACCCCCTTCCCGCGAGGCCCTGTGCGACTGCACTGCTCGCACACCCCCTGAGGCGGCCCTGCACACACCTCCAAACAATCGAACACATTAATTGACATAACGAATATACAGGCACATCCATAATAAGGGCAGCACTAACTGGCTAATATTGCCACCTTCAAAAGTAATTTTCAAATCTGTCATAAAAGGACAATTTAGCTTTAGCTTCAATAGCATGTGTAGCAGGGTGGATTATCCCTGCTTTATGGGAGTGGATGTACACGGCCACCTGGTAGTGAGAACGCAGCAGAGCTGGGTCCAGCTGGGTCCCTGACTGTAGGCCAGGAATGTTGAAGTGGAGGTTGAGCAGCGGGAGTGGATGGGGCCTAGGATTCACTAACCTAGGAATGGTGCGCTGGTCCTTCTTGCCCTCCAGGGCGATCAACAGCAGCTCCCCACACACCCACACTTCCCCCAATACTTCCTGGGCCCTCCCACACCCGATGGCAGTAAAGATGGATGATATATTCGCTCCCCAAAGTAGTACCCTTCCCGAATGATGAGTAGAGACCTTTCACAATGAACTATAGGCAGGGGGTGGGGAAAGAGTTAAATTGTAATGCACATTACCCGGAAAGGAAAGGGTTAGGTAAGATGCACATTAACAGACACACACACAGTGGTCCCATTTACTTCTCCTTTACTGGAAGTCTGATGCACGTTACAAATTATTACACCTCTATGAAAGTTATTTCCACACTGGGCACCTAGTGCTCTCGCTCTATACTACAGACTCAAGTTCTTCCCACACTGGGCTAGACACAATAATAACACCTTCCCTTTAAGGGTCTATATACTGTTCCGCTTCTCCATAGGTGGGGAGAGAGGGGAGGAGAAGGGAGAAAGATAAAGGGCTACTGAATGGGAATTTTATAAAAGAACACACGTTATTATCACACTCAAACCAAATGACAGTGGGCCCACGTTACAAATAAAAGTCCTATCTATAGCCGGCTTTTCCCCAAAATAATAAATGGTCAGGGCGCCCCTAGACACTGTTATCAGCGTCAGTTCAAAGCACTGTTTTCTCTTCGCCCGCGCCGCCCAGTGGCGAATGTCTACCGATAAAGCTTCAGCACTCGGAGCACTTGCTGTACTTATCCAAATGGCGGGCCCGCTCCCACCACCAACCGTCCGTGTGGTGAGATGGCCGTCCAGAGGTCCCGTGATAGCAGGCAGCCGGGCTGGGTAGACGTTGGGCAGGTGACTGCTGGGGCAACGGCTCGGAGGGGCTGGAGGAGCGTGCAGTGTAGTGACGTCCGCTGCTGGGCCGAAGGGGTGGGGCAACACGCGGGCTAAACTGTGGTGCTAGCCTAACTGAAGCTAAGCTGTGGGTCGTGGTAAACCCCCTGTCATGACGCATATACTTCAGCTAAAACGCAATGTGGGCAATATCTACCACGCTCTTTGGCAGTCGCTCGTCTGCTGCTTCGCTCCCAATGTCTCTTCCGCATTAACTAAAAGCTAAGCTATCGCATACTCATTACTAACCCGCTTCGTAACTGGGTCTATATCTCGCGTGCTCGAGGTCTGGAGCTCCAGCTCTGTGCGTCCTCTTCCCTCTGTGGAAAACGATGAAGAGGAAGTGCCTCCGTCGGCGCCGCGCCCTGAGCCCATCCTTCTTCACCTGTATCTCCCTGCCCAACGTCGTCACCAGCTCCCCCTGGCGGCACCTGTATCCTGTCCCACTATGAAGTGTCAATGTTAGGATAGGGAGGATCAAGAGAGGTAGCAAGTTAAGTGTCAATGTTAGGGTAGGGAGGATCAAGAGCGGTCAGCCGGTTACACAACTTCCTCACGAACACAGGGAATGCAAGGAATTAGCGTTAAACACATTGAATTATTGTCAGACATATTCAGGTGTCTACATTTCCCCCTACTTTAAACTTGCAAAGTCCCCATGCAAGTTACACAACCCCCAGTTTAGTGGAGTTACACCAGTGAAACGCACACATGTATACGGTCCTTAGACCAACAGTTTCACACAACTATTCAAAATTTGCAAACACTGTTCAACGAACACACTCTTGAGCACGTAGTCGTGACAATACCGGGCGGGTAACCGACCTCTGGTGCTCCTCTGTGGCCGGAGTGGTCCGACTCCTCCCATTTCAGACCCCGTGTCTGACTCGTCCGTTCCCACCGACAGGTCGTCGGCCGCGGCCTCGTCCTCCTGAGCTACAGGCTGGTCGCCCGCATCGCCCTCCTCGCCTCCGTCTTCGCCGTCCTCTCCCGATGAGTCCGACTCCACCTCTCCTCCCGCGTCGGGCACGACCTCAGCGACGACCCGAGGGGACCTGGGTGGGTTACATGCTCTGGGACACGGTTCCCGAGGACGATAAACGGCGGGCTCCACGTCTGTCTCGGAAGAGCTCTGCGAGCAGGTAGGAGTCCTCCGGGGGACCCGCGCACACCCTTCCCGGTTGGAATTGGGAAAGGTACAGGGCTTGAGCTGGTCCCGATGGACAGTCTTCTCCGGGCCCCCTTCTTCAGGCCGGACAGTGAAGACAGGCGTCCCTTCATGGCTCTGTGCAACCACCAGATAGGGCGTAGGTTCCCATTTGTCTTGGATCTTATTACGACCCCTGGGTCGATGGTTCCTCAACAGAACCCGGTCTCCGGCCCTTACGAGCGCGCCTCTGGACTTTCGGTCGTAGATCCTTGTGTCTATGAGACGTATGCTTAGCTGTGGCTCCCGCGGCCTTCGCAGCAGCCTTCAGTCGCTCGTGGTGCCCTTGGACCCATTCGTCCAAGTTCTCCGCATCGCCGTCCACGGCATCTTTGCCACCCAGTACGTCCCTGGGCATCCTTGCATCCCTCCCGAAGAGCAAGTAGAAGGGGGCGTACCCCATGGAAGAGTGCACGTGGCAGTTGTACGTAAGTACCAGCTCTGGCAGGTGTTCTTTCCAGTCCCGCTTCTTGTCCGCGGGCAAGCTACGCAGCATATCATGCATGGTCCGGTTAAACCTCTTGCATTGGCCGTTCCCCTGGGGGTGGTAGGGCGTAGTACGGCTCTTAGAGATCCCGTAAAGTCTACAGAGTTCTTTGATGGGCTTCGTCTCTGACTTTTATCGCCACTTACTTACGTCCTCATATGAGGTCCTTCCCCTAGACTCGGTTTGGAGGAAGGATATCCCAAACCTGGAAGTAGATTTTGATTGGGATGCAGTCTGGGAAAACGTTCGGCTATCATCACGCAACCCAGATCACCAACAGATTAATCTTAATTTTGTTCATAGGACTTACCTGACTCCTAGACGTTTGCACCTAATGGGTCTCAGACAAGACTCTCAATGCTCCTTGTGTTCAAACGGTGCTATTGGTACATATATGCATATGTATTGGGAATGCCCTCCTGTTAAGATTTTCTGGGGAAAAGTAACCACTCAATTATCAGAATTTTTATCTCTGACCATACCTACACTGCCTTCTGTATTGTTGTTGAATGATGTTTCTCAGTTATCGACCTCTGTACATGTAAAGAGACAAATTTTGGCCGGTCTTACGGCTGCCAAAAAGTTGATAGCGTCACGCTGGATTCAACCAGATAAAATGTGCCGGAAGGTATGGGTTTTTACTAGGGATGCTCGATATTGGCTTTTTTACCGATACCGATATTCCGATATTGTCCAACTCTTAATTTCCGATACCGATACCAACCGATATCAACAGATACCGATATATGCAGGGTTTCCCTGTCCAAAAAACTGAATAATTTCAGGTAACTAATAATTTCACTGGATATATATATAACAAATATTGTTATTGTTTTTTTTTTTTTTTTTACCGATGCCGATATTTTCCGATATCACATTTTACTGCCGATATCGGCCGATAATATCGGTCGGCCGATAATATCGGACATCCCTAGTTCTTACCTATCTCGATGTGATTTATCTAGAGATATCCACTGCACGAATTTTAGGTGTTAATGAAGCCAGCATAGCAGTCTGGGTAGCTGTGGTGGAGAAGATAAAGGCAGTGATGTTTCCAGTCAAGATGCTCTCTACAGCTCCTGTGTAGAAGGACTGGAGTATCTTCCCCGATACTCTGAACTTCCTTAACTGTCTCAGGTGGTAGAGGCGCTGTTTCGCCTTCTTTACTACTGTGTCTATGTGTGTTGACCATGTCAGATCCTCTGAGATGTGGACCCCCAGGTACTTAAAGCTGCTCACCCTGTCCACGGTAGCCCCGTTAATCATCAGTGGTGTGTGTGTCTCCTGCTGTCCTCTCCTATAATCCACGATCAGCTCCTTGGTTTTACCAATGTTCAGGAGCAGGCTGTTGTCCTGGCACCAGCGTTCCAGTACCTCAACCTCCTCCCGGTAGGCCTTCTCGTCATTGTCCGAGATCAGCCCCACCACCACCGTGTCGTCTGCGAACTTCACTATGGAGTTGGAGCTGAACTTGGCCACACAGTCGTGTGTGTAGAGTGAGTACAGCAGGGGGCTTAGAACACATCCCTGGGGGGACCCGATGCTCAGGGTGATGGTGTTGGAGGTCTGACCCCCCACCCTGACCGCCTGGGGTCTTTCACTCAGAAAGTCCAGTACCCAGGCGCTCAGGGCGGAGCTCAGACCCAGCTCGATCAGCTTGTCCACCAGTCTGGTGGGGACTATGGTGTTGAACGCTGAGCTGTAGTCAATGAACAACAGTCTCACATAGCCCCCCTTCTGACGGTCAAGGTGGGAGAGGGTGCTGTGCAGTACCTGGGAGACCGCGTCGTCAGTGGACCTGTTTGTCCTGTATGCAAATTGCATAGGGTCCATATCACTGGGGAGGGAGGCACAAATGTGGTCCTTGACCAGCCTCTCAAAACATTTCATGACCACAGAGGTGAATGCCACCGGTCTGTAGTCATTTGGACATGTTGGGGAGGGTTTCTTCGGTACAGGGATGATGTTAGACATCTTGAAGCAGGCAGGGACCACTGACTCCGCCAGGGATTGATTAAATATGGCGGTGAACACCGGGGCAAGCTGGTTGGCACAGGACTTAAGTATGCGTCATGTTATACCATCTGGGCCAGCAGCCTTCCTGGTGTTCACCTGCATAAATGCTCTTCTCACACTGTGTACCGTCAATGAGAGAGCGTCCCCGCCCCCCCGCGGATGCCCCCCCCCCTCCACACCAGCCGGCGCACCAGTGACGTCACTAGCCGTTGGGCTAGCAGTGCCACTGTTTGCACCAAACCGCGAGTAGAAGGTGTTGAGCTGGTCCGCAAGGGAGGCGTCGTCGCTCCCCATTGAGGGGGCGCTGACTTTGTAGTCAGTTATAGCCCTCAGTCCCTGCCATAAGCCTCTTGTGTCATTCTGTGCCATTTGTGCCTCCATCTTGTCGGCATACGTCCTCTTAGCAAGTTTGACAGCCTTGCGCAGAGTGTAGACTGTTGTCTTGTACTCTTCCATGTTTCCTGACTCTCTGCCCCGGTTATAAGCAGTGGTGCGAGAGTTCAGGGCTGCTCTGATGGTACTGTCCACCCATGGTTTCTGGTTTGGGAACACCCTCGCCTTCTTTGTGGGGACGATACTATCAGCCAGTGTTGTTATGAATGACACCACAGCGTCTGTGTAATCACTGACGTCACTGTTACTCCTCCTGAACATTCCCCAGTCGGCGGCGTCTAGTGCGTCCTGAAGCGTGGCCTCTGATTGGTCGTCCCATTTTTTTACCTCACGTGACACGACGGCGTCACGTGATCTCTGTTTATATGCTGGGACCAGCAAGATGGCGGCAGGATCCGACGTGTTTGTTGCTCCCGCTAATGGTGGAGCCGGTACAGCCTTGTATCCGGCTCTGAATGGGGTGTAACAGTAGTCGAGTGTATTTCCTCCCCTTGTGGAGCAGACGATGTGCTGGAAGAAAGACGGCATGACTTTCTTCAGATTCGCCTGATTGAAATCCCCGGCTATGATCATGGCTGCGTCTGGATGCTTGATCTGGTGTGTGTTCAGATGTTCGTGTAGTTCCCCTAGCGCCCTGCCGACGTTCGCCTGGGAGGGGATGTACACTGCAGTCATGATCACTGCAGTGAATTCGCACGGAAGATGGAACGGGCGACATTGGATCGTGAGGTGTTCCATGTCGGGAGAGCATGAACGGGAGAGTATCTTCACCTCCCCGGGGCTAGTCCAGCCGTTGTTGGTCATAAGGCATAGACCCCCGCCGATGCTCTTCCCGGAGGCTTCTGTACGGTCCGCTCTGAAGATGGTGAAGGAGTTGGAGGGAGAGATGCTGTGATCGGGAGTCACTGTTTTCAGCCAGGTCTCCGTGAAACACAGGATATTGCATTGCTTCATCTCTCGCTGGAATCGGACCTGCGCTCGTAAATCATCCATCTTACTCTCTAGCGAACGAGCATTCGCCAGGAAGATAGATGGAATAGCCGGACGGTAAGCAGATCTTCTTAAACTTAATCTGATCCCGCTCCTCTTCCCCCTGTGTTTCTTCTTTGTCTTGCGGCCGTCTTTGTCTCCCGCGTTGTCTTTGTCTCGTCTGATCTCCGTTGGCCATTCTTGGCATGATAAAGTGTCTCTAAACTCCTCTTTGAGTCCGGAGTTTAGGTCAATAAGTGACTGGCCAGTGATGCTTCGATAAAAAAAGTAGTAAAAACAAACATAATAACAAAAAATGTGCACATTCGTTGCTGAGCAAAACCCATGGCGACTGACTCGGGTCGCGCCAAGGTGGAGGTGGATGAGGGTGGGGGTGATGTGCTGCCAGGGTTTGGTGCGGGATAGAACCCTGGCAGCTGAATTTTGAACATACTGGAGCCTGTCCAGGGTTTTGCTTGGGACCCCGGACAGGACCCCGTTGCAGTAGTCCAGGCGGGAGGTTACAAATGCATGGATGAGGGTCTCAGCTGTGGAGTCTGAGAGTGATGGTCGGAGTCTGGATATGTTTCTGAGGTGGAAGAAGGCGGATTTGGTGACGGAACTGACATGGGCTTGGTAGGAAAGGGTGGAGTCCAGGATAACGCCCAGGTTGCGGACCTTTGGGGATGGGCAGATGGAGCAGCCGTCAATGTTGAGGGTGAGATCCCCAACCTTCCGGAGCAGGGCCTTGGGTGCCACAACCATGAGCTCAGTTTTATTGTTGTTGAGTTTGAGAAGGTTAGATGACATCCAGGTTTTTATTTCGTGAAGGCAGTTGATAAGGGAGTGTGGGGGGAGATGGGTGGATGGTTTGGTGGAGAGGTAGAGTTGTGTGTCGTCAGCATAAGAGTGGAAGCTGAGGCGATGGCGGCGGATGATCTGACCGAGGGGGAGCATGTAAATGGTGAACAGAATTGGGCCAAATACAGAGCCTTGGGGGACACCTTGGTTGACTGGGGCCGGGGTGGAACTGGTATCGCCGATGGTGATAAACTGTGTCCATTAGGCACCCTCGCAGGTGGTCGAAGGCCTCCTGGCACTTTGGAGTCCATTGGAAGGCCTCGGTCCGTCCTTTAGCGAACCCTTTCTTTTATTTCCCCATGAGGGCATGTAGAGGCTGCGCCACTTGGGCGAAGTGGGGCACGAATCACCGGTAGTACGACATGAATCCGATCACTTGTCGCACTTCTTTCGCCGAGCGTGGCGCCGGCCAGTCCTCCAGGGCCTTTACTTTGTCGGTGTCGACTTGGACCCCGGCCGCAGATACAATGTGTCCCAGGAATTTGACTTCCGCCTTGAGGAGGAAACACTTCCGGGGCTTGAGTTTGAGGCCGTGTTCGCGGAGGCGTCCCAACACCAGGTCCAGCTTCTGACAGTGGCTCTCTAAGTCCCGTGAGAACACCAATACGTCGTTGAGGTAGACCAACAGGACATCGAAGGCCAGGTCCCCTAACACCGCGGTCATCAACCGCTGGAACGTCGCCGGCGCATTGCACAGCCCGAAGGGCATATGGGTCCACTGATAGAGGCCGAAGGGCATCGTGATGGCCGTCTTTTCTTGATCCTCCTCTTTCACCGCCACCTGAAAGTAGCCAAGTCAAGTCAAGTCAAGAGATTTATTTGTCACGGCATACAAGTATACAATGAAATGCGGGTGGTCTTGCCCGCAACGATGTGCAAATAACATATAATAGAATCGACATTGTGCAATAAACAAGTAACGTTGTGCAATAAACAAGTAACATGTTAGGGCATATCGGTGTATGTACATAAGGTGAGGTCGAGGGATGAGAAGATTTTGGCCTGCCCGAGGGCATCTAGGGACTCCTCTATGCGGGGTAGGGGGTACGCATCTCGGTGTGTCACATTGTTTAGTCGACGGTAGTCGCAACAGAATCGTACGGAGCCGTCTTTCTTGATCACTATCACAGCTGGCGACGCCCATGGGCTACAGCTCTCCACTAGGACACCCTGAGCGACCAGGTCTTGCACGTGTCGTTTCACCTCCTGAAAGATGTGAGGCGGTATCCGGCGGTGCCGTTGTTTGATGGGGTGCGCGTCCCCGGTGGGGATGTAGTGAGTGATCGTGGTAGTGTATCCATAGTCTCCGTCGTCGAGGGAGAACACCGTCTCTCGCTCTATACTACAGACTCAAGTTCTTCCCACACTGGGCTAGGCACAGTAATAACACCTTCCCTTTAACACTTTCAGTGCCCAGCAGGGGGCGCACATTTAGTGCTTGAATGCCCACCATCCACTTCAATGTTAGCATTAATATCGCCTAATCTATGTTTTAAATTATGTGTCTAATCTGCCCGTCGCTTATCAATGACTCATTTTCCAGTCAACATTGTCGAAGCGGATTGTTTTTTTATCGGATCATTTCCGTTTTATAGCATTTTGAAAAGCCCTCGTTTTCAAGGGGAAAAAAAAGATTCCGTGATAAACGCCCTGTACTGTAATATTCTAGAACGTTGTCATTTTTCGGCCTATTTATGAATCGTTTTCAAATAAACGCTAGATTATCGATAGTATATGTGTACGTATGCACGCTGGTGCCGCAAGCTGAAAATCGATTCTCTTTTATTTTTTATTATTATTTTACATGAAAACAAGACAACACAATAACCATAATAATAATACACAGAACTTCACAGGAAGATAACAGCAACAATAATAATAACAACAGAAATAACAAATTATAAAAACAGAGTATAACATTTTAAAATTTAAAGGGGTACTATCTTATAAATGGCCTCTCCCAGTATTCAGTACCGTTTCCCAGCCATGTGGACTTATATTAATAAGACCTATGTCTCTAATTCTCACATTGGCGCATTCTTCCAATTCCACTCACATTATTCACCCTCACTGAACTGAGTCATCTTAAAATGTGCATATCTGTGATGTCAAGAGATTTCTCAGCTGCATAACTGTCATGTACGAAGGTCTAACGACCGCACCTGAAGAGTATCTGGAGCAGGCTGTACATGAACAGAAACAGCCTCTCTCAGTAAATGTTTTCAAAATAGTCCCGGGCAGGTAGGAAATAGCAAACACAAGACGTTTTCAAATGGTAAATTAAGGTTTTATTGGAATGTGGGGGTTTCAATCCACGGCCTTTTCCCAAAGGGAAAAGGGGATGTCGTCGGTGGGGATTTCAACCCACAACAATTAACAAACAGGGAGAGATCAGGGGAGAACAAACAAGGGAAGTATAATAGTAACCAAGTCTGGACAAACACAAAGAACCACCACTCTAATCATGCCGCTCCAGTTTAGGATGAACACCAATCCACCTCCTATCACATGGAGTGTGGGATGAACCACCGCTCTAACCGTACAGCTCATGGTTTAGGATGCCATGAAGCCAACAAGATCCACATACATATACTTTAAACATACAAGCTCACCTTCTTAAACATAGAAACACCACTCTACCCATGTGCAGGATGAATCCAAGGTGGCCAACAGTATATACATCTCCCACAAACATGTAAACACAATGGCAACCTCACTCTACTCAAAGACTGAGCAATTGACTGAGAATGAGGCGCCGAGATGTGTGTGTGCCGTCAGGTATTTGACTACCCATCCCTCTTGAGCTGATTGCCAATCAGCTGTCATTCATTAGCAATCAGCACTCTTCAGTAGGGATGGGCAGCACCTGACCAATAGTATCCAGCTGCAGCCGAACAGACCGCAGCGCTTACAAGCCCCGCACATACAAGCCCCGAACATAGCAACCCCTCGCTTCCATTGGCTGATTTTGGTCACGTGATTTTGGGTCACGTTGCACTGCGGGATTGATTGATTGATTGATTGATTGATTCATTGATTGATTGATTCATTGATTGAATTATTAACAGATTGCCGAATGGGTACACGTGACCACAGGCCCTGATTGATTGATTGAAAACTTTATTAACAGATTGTAGAATGGGTACACGTGACCTGACCGATTGATTGATTGATTGATTGATTGATTGATTGATTGATTGATTGATTGATTGATTGATTGATTGAAAACTTTATTAACAGATTGCAGAATGGGTACAGTGACCGATTGATTGATTGATTGATTTATTGATTTATTGATTTATTGATTTATTGAACACTTTATTAACAGATTGTATAATGGGTACAGTGACCGATTGATTGATTGATTGATTGATTGATTGATTGATTGATTGATTGATTGATTGATTGATTGAAAACTTTATTAACAGATTGCAGAATGGGTACAGTGACCGATTGATTGATTGATTTATTGATTTATTGATTTATTGATTTATTGAAAACTTTATTAACAGATTGTATAATGGGTACAGTGACCGATTGATTGATTGATTGATTGATTGATTGATTTATTGATTGATTGATTGAAAACTTTATTAACAGATTGCCGAATGGGTACACGTGACCACCACAGGCCCTGATTGATTGATTGAAAACTTTATTAACAGATTGTAGAATGGGTACACGTGACCTGACCGATTGATTGATTGATTGATTGATTGATTGATTGATTGATTGATTGAAAACTTTATTAACAGATTGTAGAATGGGTACACGTGACCTGACCGATTGATTGATTGATTGATTGATTGATTGATTGATTGATTGATTGATTGATTGAAAACTTTATTAACAGATTGCAGAATGGGTACGGTGACCGATTGATTGATTGATTGATTGATTGATTGATTGATTGATTTATTGATTTATTGATTGATTGATTGAAAACTTTATTAACAGGTTGCAGAATGCAGTACAGCTCAATACACACAATTGTTAAGGGGATGCAGACCATGCAGTACTGTTACATTTGTGACATACAGTAAATATATACAAGGGGGAGGGAACTGTACATTTATGATGAATTGAAAATGGAAGTCTTTCTCTGGTCTGCATCCCCTTAACAATTGTGTGTATTGAGCTGTACTGCAGATATATTTCAATTGCCTTACTTATTTACATAAGTATTATAGGCCTACAGCAGTATTGTACAGACAGTCTGTGTGAAGTCTGTGTGGTTATCCAGCTGCACAAAGGCAGAGCAAGAGGCTCTACAGAGGGTGGTGAAGGCGGCAGGCAGGATTGTCGGGACTCCTCTATCAAACATCACCTCCATCTTCACCTCCCGCTGCCTCCACCGCTCCAAGTGTATCATCAAGGACCAGTCTCACCCAGCACATCACCTCTTTCAGCTCCTTCCCTCAGGGAGGAGATACCGGTCCATACATGCCAAGAGTTAAATATTTAAGAACAGCTTTTTCCCCCAAGCAGTCAGACTGTTAAACGCTCATTGACTGTCCCCTCACGTGCACCATGCACTTACCTGGACTTGATAATCACTGTTACCACTCATCATGCACTTTATTTAAAATATTCTGTTATGTACAGTGTTATATGTGTTTCATGTATGTATATATTGTACTACGGTCTGTGGGAGCTCCCCTGAAATTTCACTCACGGTCATATAAGAGTTTTAATGTAGAAGGTTTTATTAATGAAATGTTGGGTATAAACTGGGAGGAGGTATGTTGTGAGGATGACCCAGAGGTTGCACTGGACTTATTTATGTCAGAAACAAATCAGCCCCATGGATAGATAGTAGCTTTTAATGAATTTTAATGAATGAGAGAGACATACTGTAGCCAAAAAAGCATCAGTGTGTTCCAGTTCTGCAGATGACAGACAAAAGTACCGTTCCTTACGTAATCAAGTCACAAAGTTAAATAAGGTGAGAAAAAGGGAATATTTTAAACCATGGTTATATGATGTGAGAAATGATGGTAAAAATCTATGGAATGTTTTAAATCAAATTATGGGTAGAAAATCCAATGTCTGTACACCTTTTGTTGAGTCATATGGAATTGTCCTAACCAAACCATGTGATATTGCCAACCATTTTAATGATTTTTATGCAAGTAAGATATCTCAGCTCAGGCAGGGAATGCACATCTCAAACAATACAAAATCAAATGACATAATTAAGAATATCATAATGAAAGATAAAGGGTGTACATTTGATTTTCAACAGGTTGAGGTTAGTGATATTGAAAGGTTACTCCAGGCTCTACCTGACAGCAAGTTAGCTGGCACAGACAACTTGGATAGTAAATTATTGAGAATTACTGCTACGATCATAGCAAGTCCAGTGTCATATTATTAATAGATGTATACAAGTGGGACTATGTCCACAGAGATGGAAGGAGGCTAAGGTTACTCCTTTACCCAAAGACTCCAAATCAGTTTTTAATGAGGGCAACTCCAGACCTAATATAGAAAAGATAGAAAGGCTGACAAAGAGAAAAAGAGTGGAGCAGAAGCTGGAGAAAGAAAAAGATGGAAATATTTGAGCATTCTCAGTTTTTTAGAGCCACACTTGCAAGACAGGGAGACCAGCAGCTATTTCAGGGAGATGGAGAGCCAGCAGACTGTGGACTCCTTGCTTGCCTCCATCATATATGTCAGAGGTAATAATTGACTTTAGGGCCTGATCACTTCAGTGCAAGCAGGGAGTAGGAGATGAAGGTTGTTGTGGAATATTCCAATGAGCCAAACAGTGAAGCTGTAGGAATTCAGATCGAGTCAATTTGTATAAAAATATAGAACAGTTTATTTCTGTTTCCATGCCCACAGAAAAGTGCTCAGTTCATCATCAGAGACCAGAATGTCATATCTCCTTCCTCAACCTTGGCTGTTGTTTATAAGAAGGCCGTCAGACTGTAACCTAGTGTCTTTGCCTAGTATACTAGTTGATCATATATTAACTAGTCAAAAGCTGTACAGAGATTTAACACAGATGGACATAGATAACATTTCCAGTCACAAGGTTTTTATTGTTAAACATTCACAGAATGTGTGTGAGATACCACTGATGTAATCAGGTTTGTTTACATAAATGGCAAACTATATATATATATATATATATAGCTTTGGCATTTTGTGGAAAACTGGAAAAAGTGGAAACTTAATTTAATTATTCTAGTTTTATCTCCAAAACTGAAATATTCTGTCGTCTGTCACCCAGACGACCCAGGGTTTGAGCAGTGAGGAGGAGGGCCCTGGTCCATCCACAACACTGCCCCGCTCTGCACCACCAGCGGAGATAGCTGCTCCACCACCTGCTGCACAGAGGGAGGTCCCTGGCACCTCCATCGTCCGTCGGGGACATAACAGCTCTGCACCACCAGCGGAGATAGCTGCTCCACCACCTGCTCCACAGAGGGAGGTCCCTGGCACCTCCATCGTCCGTCGGGGACATAACAGCTCTGCACCACCAGCGGAGATAGCTGCTCCACCACCTGCTCCACAGAGGGAGGTCCCTGGCACCTCCATCGTCCGTCGGGGACATAACAGCTCTGCACCACCAGCGGAGATAGCTGCTCCACCACCTGCTGCACAGAGGGAGGTCCCTGGCACCTCCATCGTCCGTCGGGGACATAACAGCTCTGCACCACCAGCGGAGATAGCTGCTCCACCACCTGCTCCACAGAGGGAGGTCCCTGGCACCTCCATCGTCCGTCGGGGACATAACAGCTCTGCACCACCAGCGGAGATAGCTGCTCCACCACCTGCTCCACAGAGGGAGGTCCCTGGCACCTCCATCGTCCGTTGGGGACATAACAGCTCTGCACCACCAGCGGAGATAGCTGCTCCACCACCTGCTCCACAGAGGGAGGTCCCTGGCACCTCCATCGTCCGTCGGGGACATAACAGCTCTGCACCACCAGCGGAGATAGCTGCTCCACCACCTGCTCCACAGAGGGAGGTCCCTGGCACCTCCATCGTCCGTCGGGGACATAACAGCTCTGCACCACCAGCGGAGATAGCTGCTCCACCACCTGCTGCACACGGGGACATAACCGCAGGGCAGGGCTCCTCCTCCACCACCACCACCCGCCTGACTACCTACCAGCAGGAAACAGCAATGAACATTTTTTATTGAGCCTGCTGCCAGCTTTGGACACACTTGATGGTGAAAATAATTCACTTTTAGTAGAAAAAGGGGGTAACCACTGCGCTCAGACAGGTGCGTAGTCCAACATTAATTAAGTTGCAAAAAAGGAGGTAGGTTGTTTTTATTTTCAAGTTGTTATAGCGCACAAAACGTTTTCAGCCATCCGGCCTTCATCAGTGTGCACAGCAGTGCGCTATAACAACTTGAAAATAAAAACAACGATATTCTGAGTGCGGTCCCTACCTCCTTTTTTGAAAAGAATTCACTTGTCAGAATGAAAATCCAGCAGGTTTTGCATGAGGCTCAGTTTCCAGTTGAGTTGTAGGTTCTTTGTTTTATTGTAATCAGTTCAATTGTTTTTAGGTTTACTTGTTTTTAATGATTTAATTTAATTGTAATCAGTTTAATTTACCTGTGCCTTTGATGATCTGTAAATAAAATAAATATGCACTGTTCTAATAATCAATTCAATGTCTAAATGTATCTGTGCCCATAATTGTAATATGTATATATGCATTGGTCAAAGTTTAATCTTGATTTGCATCGTAATAGCCAAAACATTATGCTAGTTATGAATAACATTTATACAAAATTGTTGGTAATAAATAGTTATTGTACAAGGACAATCTTGGTTGAGCATGGGAACAACTCTCTCAACACAAAGTAGGTGGCTCTGAAAAGAGCCTTTGGGTGGCTCTGAAAAGAGCCTTTGGGTGAATACGGGAGGTAGGAGTAGGAGGTCCTCAGATGATCCCATTCTGCCATGGCACCTATCCTGCAGCTGAGCAGCTGAGAAGTACCCAGTGAAGGTTTCCCTGACAGTAATGGCCTCTCTGGTGGCGTTGTTGCTTCCCATCCTTCTGAGGGCCTGGGCACCAAGGAGTGGCTCTGCTGGCTCCACAGGCACTGGCACAGATCCATCGTCCCACCTGATTGATTGATTGATTGATTGAAAACATTATTAATTGCAGAATGGGTACAATACAGTACAGCTCAATACAAACATCTGTTAAGGGGATGAAAGACTTTCATCTTGTTTACATCAGGGTCCCCCATTTTCAATTTATCAGGACATTTATGACATACAGATATTTATATATAGCCTACCTCATGAAGTTGTGGAGCATACATGTTGCTTTCACAACTTTCTCCGCAACCTCTGGAGACACACCCAGCACCCTCCTATACAGCCTCCACTGAGCCGCCATGATGCCAAAGGAGCACTCCACCATTCTTCTGGCGTGGGAAAGCCTGAATGAATTAATGACAACTTTATTTAACAGATTGCAGAATGGGTACAATACAGTACGGCTCAATACATACAATTGTTAAGGGGATGCAGACCTGAGAAAGACGTTTGTCTTGTTTCCATCAGGGTCCCCCATTTTCAGATGCAGACCTGAGAAAGACGTTTGTCTTGTTTCCATCAGGGTCCCCCATTTTCAATTCATATAGACATTTATGACATACACAACATACATGACATTTATGGCATAGGGACATATAGGTATTTAGTACTGATACATTTGTGACATAACGGTATTCAAATATACAGTACTGTTACCCCTAGATCCTGACAGAGTGGGGGGGCATGTGGTAAACATGTTTATCTTTTAATTTAGTTTTGAATGACCAATTGAAGCTCTGACATACCTGCGGTGCAGCAAGGGGCGAGGGCGAGGGATCCAGATGCGGACGGCCGTGTTACTATTGTCTCAAAGGGAAGCGTCTTGTACTCTGTGTGGCACTGCCACTCGGGACAATAATACGGTCCGGTCGTGGAGTCACTCCACAAGTCTCCAATACAGTGCTTGCAGAACCGATGGTCGCACTTCAATGTGATCGGGTCGCGATATGAAGACTTACACAAAGGACACGCCGCCGCAGGGGTGTTGAAAGATGCGCCCATTTTGTTTATAAACTTTATATCTGTTAGTGTTCTTCTTCACTTAGTTTCACGTAATGTTTTGGTTGCACAAATCACGTGACCCACCCAAATCAGCCAATGGAAGCGAGGGGTATCTAAGCGCGGAAGACCTCAGCCATTGGGTGGGACCCAAATCACGTGACCAAAATCAGCCAATGGAAGCGAGGGGTTGCTATGTGCAGGGCTTGTATGTGCGGGGCTTGTAAGCGCTGCGGTCTGTTCGGCTGCAGCTGGAAGCATCTCCACCTGACAGGGAGAGAAGAGACAGCATTAGCTCTCATGTTTACACACACACACATCATATACAAAACAACACATTAAAATATACTAACCTGATGTTCAGAAGGTGTCATAAATACAGTAATAATGGTAATGACCAACCCACGTACGCAATTGCCACCAGGCCACACAGTGGATGGAGCCCAGCCTCAAAACGGCTTAAGATCTTGAGGTAGAAAAATGCTGTTTTTGAGTACTTGAAAAAGTGCCCAAATAGTGAAAGAAATAGCAAAATAGCTCCCCCCCAATAAAATCACCCCAGTTAAAGTTAAGGAGGACAACACAAAAGACAAGACAAACAAGACATTTCCTCCTCCCCCTCCCACAAGACCGCCGGACTCCCCCGGACAAGCACCCCAACCCCGCTCAGCCGCACACAGCGGTTCTGACCTTTTCGGCTGCTGCGACCCACAGTTCAATCCCAGCCTGTCCCACCCCAATCACCCGCGCTGTGGATATCTCAAGATAAATCACATCCATCAGTGTTAGGGACCAGTTAATCACTGTGAGCTTCTCAGGCTCCTTCCATCTCAATGCTATCAGCTTCTTCGCTGCTGTGACACCTGCCAGGATAACCCTTTTTTGTTGTATGGACGCGGTTAGTGTCGTTATATCATTCAGGAGTAGTGTAACAGCTGTGAATGGGATTGTTAAGCCACATAGATCTGAAAGTTTGTCCGTTATTGACCTCAAGAAGCGGGCTACTGGTGGGCAATCCCAATACATATGCATATAAGTGCCAGTGGCCCTTTGAGAGCACAAAGTGCACAGAGAGTCGGTTACCAGTCCCATAGCAAATAGCTTCCTAGGTGTAAGATAGGTCCTATGAATATAATTAAAATTAATTTGCTGGTGATTGGGGTTGCGGGAGGACAATGCCACATTTGTCCAAACCTCATCCCAGTCAAACTCGGGGTCCAACTCCGGGATATCCCCACGCCAGATTGTATCCAATGATAATTTTTTATACATGGATTGAATTAAGAGCGTATAAAAGTCTGAGACAAACCCTCTGGAGGTCGTCCTGTCCACTATGAGCCTGAGGAAGGGGTGTGGGTGCAAAGCTTGAGCCCACGGCACGCCATGAGCCCTCAGCGCTGACCTTAGTTGAAGGTAAAGAAAGAAGGACTCGCCGGGAAGATCATAAAATTATTTTAAGTCCTGAAACGCTCGAAGGCCGTTCTTATCATAGATATCCCCCAGAGTATGAACTCCCCTCCTTTGCCATTGAGGAATATTAACCGGTTTGTGCCCAACAAGTAGTTGCTGGTTATTAAAAATTGGAGAGTCCAGGTGCCATGGGCATTTAACCGCACACGACTTCTGTACATTACGCCATGTTTGGATCACGTGAGTTATGATCGGTCCATATCACCGGTATGACTGTGTATGAACGAATAATGGACTCTGTGAAGCGCTCTGGGTCTCATGAAGAGCGCTATATAAATCCAAGTCATTATTATTATTATTATTATTATCTTAGTTGGCATTTTGAAATAGGGATAGTGGAGACTGTGGAGTATACTACATCCTGTAATCTTTGCGGTGAGACCGCTGCCGCTTCTAAGGAGCGCCAAGATACAGCATCTACAGGGTCTAGCCAGCTCATCAGAGGTCTCAGTGAAAAGGACCAGAAATAAAGCTTAAAATCAGGGATTGCGAGGCCCCCATCTTGTTTCCTACATTGAGTGGTAGTTCTTTTGATTCTCAGGCGTTTGTTATTCCAGATGAACTTAGATATCATCGATTGTACCTTGCGCCAGTGGTCTATTGGAGGGGGCAGGGGGAGCATTGAGCTAACAAAATGTATCCTAGGTAGGATGTTCATTTTGATTATGGAAGCCCGGGCCTGTAAAGAGTTAGGAAGGGACGACCATCTATCTAGATCCTGGTGTATTTTATTATAAGTACCCGTGAAGTTGTATTTAGTAGTTTGACTTAGTGTGGGGAATATCTCTATGCCTAAGTATTTAAAATGTTCCACTATGGGGATATCAGCTGGTAGTTGCACCGCTTTGGCCAGCTCATTAAGAGGTAGGCAGGCTGATTTGTTCCAGTTAATCTTAAAGCCTGACAATTTACCAAAGTCGTTGATTATATCCAGTAATTTTGTGGCTGATTGGGAGGGGTCATTCATAAAAATCAGTAGGTCATCCGCATAGAGAGCAATTTTGTGTGGTGTATTATTGATTATTATGGGGATGATTTCCTCTGATTGCCTAATAAATTGGGCCAATGGTTCGAGGGAAAGCGCGAATAGTCCTGGGCTCAGAGGACAACCCTGTCTAGAAGATCTGGAGACTGGAAAAAGTGTGGAACAGTTTTTGCCTGTCAGTATCATTGCCGACGGTGAGGCATACAGGACTTTAATCATATGAATAAAACGTTTTCCAAGCCCCATAGCCTCAAGTACCTTCCACAGGTATGACCATTCTAGTCTGTCAAATGCCTTCATGGCATCCAAGGACAGAACTGTGGCCGGAGCTGTATTGTCTTTACTGTTATCGATTACATGTAATAGCCTCCTAAGATTATCTGCAGCCAGGCGCCCCGGGATAAAACCAGTTTGATCACAATGTACCAGTACTGCCATAAACTTCTGCAGGCGGCGGGCTAGTACCTTGGCAAACACTTTTAGATCAGCCCGAGAAGACTCAAGGGCCTATAGCTTCCACAGTCATTGGGATCTTTATCCTTTTTGAGAAGTAAAGAAATCAATGCCATGTTGACATCTCTTGAGAACTCCCCTTGTTCGATAGCGTAATTGATCATATCGAGCATCAATGGACCCAATTGGTCCCAGAATGCTAAATATACCTCGGGTGGAATCCCATCCCAGCCTGGTGCCTTACCCCTTTGCATTTCAGCAATCGTCTCCCTAAGTTCCATAAGAGTGATCGGTTTTCCCAGTTCTTTAGCCTCTTCCTCAGAAATGTGGGGTATCTCAAGCCCGCCAATGAACGACTCAAATTTAGAATTATCGAAATTGACCTCTGAGCTATATAACTGTGAGTAAAACTCTTTAAAAGTGTTGTTGATCTTTTTCGAATCAGTAGTGACTGTTCCCTGTCGTGTCTTGATCGAAGGAATATCTGAGAAATGATCATTCGAGCGTATTTTCATTGCCAGTAGATGGCTAGGCCTGGAACCGTGAAAGTAGTAATTTTGCCTTGTCCTATGTATTAAAAACTCAGACTGTTGTTTAAGTATGGAGTTTATTTCTTTTTTGACTATCTTGCATTGTGTGTTTAGTCATTCATTATAGTTAGCTTGCAAAGATGCGTATAGGTCCGCGTATAATGTTTCCAGTCCTTCTCGTTTTTTTGACCGGGATTTACGCAAATTGGAGGCGAAAAATTTGAAATGACTCCTGATAAATCCCTTTAATGCGTTCCACAGGACCCTAGGGTCTTCGACTGTGCCGACGTTGATCTGCAAGAATTCAACTAGTTTACTTCTGAACTCAGTACAGAAATCATCGCTTTTTAATAAGGTTGAGTTAAAAACGCCATCTGGGAGCTCTTGTGGAGAGCTTGCCAAAGGTTGCTATAAGGGAAATCCCCTTGTGGTCTGAGAGATCTAGGGGAACCAATGAGATGTCGAAATTATCAAAAATATTAGGGGACGCGAATGCATAGTCTATTCGAGAGAAGGTTTTGTGTCTGGCTGACAGGTGAGAGTAATCCTTGAGGGTGGGATTGGATACGCGCCAGAGGTCTGCGAGCCCAGTGTCCTGGGCCCACATCCTGAGGGCCTTAGAGGACTGTTTTTGGTCATTCATGTGTTTCAGAGGACGCGGATCTATCCATCTCTGCATCCCAGCACGCATTAAAATCTCCACCCACAATGAGAGCGTATCCATTAAGTTCCAACATATTTTTTGTGATTGTTTTATAGAACGCTGAATCAAATGTGTTAGGGGCATACAATGCGACTATTGCTATTTTCCTATGAGAAAACTCAACTTTTGCTATAGTAATCCTTCCCTCCGTGTCCGACCATACATCCAGGACTTTGATATCTAGGTTACGTCTTGTAACTATAACGACTCCTTTTGTCTTATTGTCGGCTGAGGATGAGGAGATAACATGATATTGTCGATTTGCTAGTCTTGATACATCATTTACCAATAAATGCGTCTCACTAAGTAGAGCAATGTCAATACTTCTTCTCTTCAATAACCAAAGGACACTGGTACGCTTGTGTGGGGTGTTAAGGCCTCCTGTGTTCCAAATTAAGATATTCAATTTAGCCATGGTCGAATTTGTCTAAATGTGTAGAGAACATACCAGTGCAGCCAGGCTGAGGACAGAGGCGCTGATCCAGGCGGGCCCAGACGGTCAATCCCAAAAGTTCAGAGGAGGAACAATTACACATATACAGGACAACAGTACAGAAAACACAGAAATATACCTCCCCAGTTACAACCCTCCCTACTTCTACTCTATACACTAACCCACCCATCCTAATATTAACCTTCCTATACCCACTCTCTAATCCCCTCCCTATGATCCATCCGCTAAGGATGGTCATCTTCCTACCGTTTCCCACTGGAATCATGGATCCAATAAGACGCTTTTCACTCCGACCCCCTCTTTAGATAAAACCCTGATTAAACCCCCCACTAGTCTAAGAAACAAAACAATAAAGTTATTGGTCAAGGTGCAAGCATTTCACCGTCCCTCTGGTCAGGCACATAGGCTGGAAATGACAAAAATCCTATGTAAGAATAGGAGTAAACACCTTCATTAACTCGGAGGTAGTAATAAGCTATACCTGACACAACCTGATATTATATATTATATATATATATAACCTGACATTCAATGACCTGAGCCTAAGGCTCAAATCTGGTGAAACCCAGTCTAAACAAAATAACAAGACCTAGAAACACAACAAAACAGATCAACCGAAGGTATTACTCGTGAAAACAAACGTGAACATTGGCCCTAATATGAGCCAACCATAAGGGAAAAATTTGCTATTATTATATAATAACTCAACGCCATCCCTGTAACTAACTACTTCTGAATCTGCGTATCGCCGTCCTAATGCTTCAGCCAGCAGTAAATAACGTCTGTATCAGAACCTAAATCACCGCCAACAGTAACACTTGTAACCACATTAAGCATTTATATAAATACAAGTGTAATAAACAATTGAGCATGTGCCCAAAACCTCCGGTTACCACAGTGCGTCGCTCCTGTAGGATCAGCTTTTAGCGTCCCACTCCCGACACTCAAATACAAATGGATATAAAAAATTAAAGCATACAAGAAGTTAGTTAAGGCAGGACCCGATCACAGTTACATTGTGCAAACAGATGTTATTTAAACAGCAACAATAAAAAGAAATATGTAAACATTAACGTGTCTCGAATGTCCCGATAAGGGCGATAGATATAGCATGCTAGTTAGCCCGAGGCTAGCGCGTCAGCTAGTGATGAATCCAGCTAGCCCGCTAACATCCATTATGTACATTGTCCAGCTAGCTCGCTAGCATTCATAGAGGCGACACACATGTACGACCACGAGGTCAGCATTAGCAAGTAACAGAAGTCATTAGGATGCCCCGCTAGTTTGGATGGGCAAGGGCTAGTTAGCCTGTTTGGGCATGATATCAGATATTTGTGATTATTCAGCCATATCAATGTATTAGGCCCATATCGTCACGTCACTCACCCGACACAGTTATTAAGCTACGGTCTCGGCTACCCCCCCCCCCCCCCCCGAGATATTCCTCCGCTTTAGCCATCGACCAAATAGATCGACGTTCATCGCCCTTAACACTTTGAGCGCCACTCACGGCTAATCTCGGGTTTACGATCGTGACGTTGAAAGCCACGTCACGGCTTTTCTCTGAATTTTTTATTAATTTTTTTATTAGCGATCTGAAATCATATTGCATCACGCGAGCCTACCATTGGAGATCCAGGGGCCGCCGGCGATCAGATGGGAAAAAAGCGCCCCTATCATCTCCCAGATGGTGAATCACCCTTTTGGAATAGACTCAATGAAAATGGATGGGGAAAAAAAAGATTCCAGTCCAGAGTTCATTCTGGAGCCTCTGAGCCGCGGCGATCATGGGTTATACTGTACACACGTTGGATCAATATACTTATCGACTTTTTCTAATGGTGATCAGGAATTGGAATATACCATTTGGATACCATCTGATGTCAGGTAAGGAATCTATGTTATCAGTGTTAGGATAATCAGACTCGTTTTCATGGAGATATAAGCGTTTCCACTATATGTGATATGGCTGTTTCACTGTAAAAGCCATGAGGAAATAATAGCAGCGATTATCAGCGCACGGCACGAGCGTGCGTGCGCACACATAATATCGACCATCTAGCGTTTATTTGAAAACGATTCATAAATAGACCGACAAATGATAACGTTCTGGAATATTCCAGTAAAAGGCGATTATCATGGAATGTGTTGTTTTTTCTTCGAAACCGAGTGGTTTTCAAAATGCTATAAAAAAGGAAATGAAGCGATAAAAACACAATCTGCTTTGCCAATGTTGACTGGAAAATGATTCTTTGATAAGCGATGGGCAGATTAGACACATAGCATAATTTAAAACATAGATTAGGCGATATTAACGTTACATGGGCCGTGGACCGTGGCGTGGCATCAACGGGGTAAAAAGGAAAACACGGCCCGGCACTGAAAGTGTTAAGCAGCACAGATAATCTTGCGGGAAAGAGCAGCGTAGGCCTCAGGCCCAATTTCCATAGCCTGGCCATGACCACTTTGTATTCGCCTCTCTGTGCTTGAACCTCCGGCGTAAAGTCTTCGAAAATGGCCACTTTGTGATCGCAGAGACTGAGTTCACCTCTCCTGGCACGAGCTGACCGCATGATGAGCTCCCTCTGTTGTAGCCTGTTTAGCTTAACAATGATGGGCCTCGGCCCCTTGTTCCCTGCAGGACTGGCCTTGCCCGCTCTGTAAGCCGACTCGCACACAGGTGGGCTGGGGAGGACATCCTTTCCCAGGATCTTTTGCAACAACTCCGGTATGGTCTCCGAGGGACGACCTCCCTCACGGCCCTCCGGGACACCAATGATCCTGATGTTGTAACGCCTCTCCCGGGACTGCATCTCAACAATTACCGTCTGTAGTTTGGAAACGTCAGCCTGCCTAGCCAGCAGGGAACTCTCCAGACACGCCATCCTCTCGCCCTGTTGCGAGGCTTCTGCCGTTAGCGAAGCTAGTTCGTTAGCATTAGCCGTGGAGGTAGCGTGTAGTGACTCCATCTTCTCTCTCAACGGGTCGACCGCCAACCTAATTTCCTCCGTCACTGCCCGATGAAGAGTATCAAAAGATTCCGCCTGTGCCTTTTTTTGCGCGTGAGTGAAGCGTACTTCAAAGTCTGCATGGAGATTGGTCATGACCGAGAGAACAGCTTCACTTATTTCACTGATTTCGGGTGAAGGCGAGGATGGTTTCGGTGATAGTTTGCCGGCTGGTGTACTCATGGCTCGGGTCTCCATTAACACAGCAAAAAGTTGAAAAAAGTTGACGAAAGTAGTTGACACTCGACGAATCAACAAGAAAATCAATAACAAATAAAAATTAAATAAAGCCTTGTGGTAAAATCTCAGTCTCAAACTGTTATGAGTTATGAAATATTGTTATGAGTTTTGAATTAAGGTCGACCGCTACTGGGAGATAACTGAGAAATGTAAGAGTCCAGTGCATACACCCTAAATAGATTCACTCTGTTATTTATATATAAGTGCTCTGCTTTTCCCCCAAAGAGTTTATTCAAATACATTTCTTCTAGAAGTAATTATAAGTGGCAAAGCTAAAGATAAGACACCAATTAGATTCTATAAAGTAAGCAAAACTAATACTATAGTGGGACCAAAAAGGGTCAGGCAAATCTGGAAGTCATATTGACTGGTTCAACTTGCTGAAGGGACGGGTTAAGACAAGCCTGAGTGCTTAATTTAGCATACAATATTAAGTTAAATAGGTTTTCTCCTCTCCCCCACCCTTGGGAGCAGTAAAACAATAAAAACTGAGCCACTAGCTGGCTAAAGTTAGCATTTCAATAGAGTGGATTGTTTACCGAGCTGAGCAGAACAATAGGGGGTAAGATATGCTACTCAACAGTCCGCTGTAAAAGATAGAACTGTTGAGAAGAACCCCCCTCAGCCATTTGGGGGCTCTACTTCAAAGAAGCCATCTGGTCTCACATGGTAGGAGACAGGAAGGCAGAACAGCCCTGTTTACATTTAAACACAGGAACAATTTGTCTAAAGTTGTGAAAAACAGCAACCAAAACTAATAGTAATTCAGTATGGAAAATAGCCTCAATAGTTATAAGATAGTGTTGTAGTGGCTACTGGGACATGATTCACGGCATCCTAGCCTTAGGTGGTGTTTACTATGTGTAGTGGCTACTGGGACATAATTCACGGCATCCTAGCCTTAGGTGGTGTTTACTACATCTCCTGTGATCCTTAGCGGGGATGACGTAGTTAAAGTGAGACGAATGAAAGATGAATGGCAGTGTTGTTGTGCGACAGTAGAGTGCGTATTAAAATAGTATTATTGCATCGGAACACGACTCCGTTTTCACTATTATTACCTGCATTCCTACATTGGTGACCCTGACGTTTCTCCTGGACGTATTTCGGAGATTACATTGAACATGCCTGATGAACAACAGAACGCGGATCGCAGCACTTTGAACGCCGTTTCACTCAAGCTGCCGGAGTTTTGGGAGCGGAGTGCCAACGCTTGGTTTGCACAGGCTGAAGCCCAATTAGCTCTCAGGGACATTACCGCGGACGCCACAAAGTACTACTATGTGGTAGCAGCCCTGACGAACTCAACTGCGGCGAGAGTGGTGAGTTTGCTGGAAAACCCACCTACACATGACAAATATGTGGCTATAAAAACACACCTGAAGGAGGCTTTCGGTCTGTCTGAATCTGACCGTGCTCGCCAGCTTCTCTCTCTACCTGGATTGGGTGACTCAAAGCCCTCTGAACTGATGGATCACATGTTAGCTCTGCTGGGTGACCATGGGCCATGTTTTCTATTTAAGGAGCTTTACTTGCAACAGCTGCCAGACTATGTGCGTTTACCTATGGCTAATTCCATCAAAACTGACTTTCGCCAGCTAGCTAGGGAAGCAGATGTATTTTTCTCAGCTGGGAAGAGGTGTGTGGCAGCATCAGCCTACACCGTTGATGAGCAGGGGTTCCAGCCACTCTCTATCTCTGCCGCGGCTATGCCCCACCGGGTGAGGCCATCGGGGTTGTGTTTTTACCACGCAAAGTTTGGGAACAAAGCTAAAAAGTGTTTGCCACCTTGTAACTACGGTGGGTCGGGAAACGCACTGGCTGCCACTCATTAGCAGCCGTGAGTGTTGGCCATCCTGTAGGCTTGCTGTACGTCACCGACTCACTCTCCGGCCGCCGTTTTTTATGTGACACGGGTGCCCAGGTGAGCGTGTTGCCGGCGTCCACTCAGGATTTTCACTCAGCGAGACGGGGCCCTGCCCTTGAAGCTGCCAATGGCAGTGCGATCCCTACATTTGGCAAACGCACCGTGGCATTGTGTTTTGCTGACCAGCGTTTCAGCTGGGATTTTGTGTTGGCCAAGGTGTCTACTCCCCTCCTAGGCGCTGACTTTCTCTGCGCCAACAGTCTCTTGGTAGACGTGGGGAATCGCCGGCTCGTCAATGCTGAGACTTTTGGCTCCTTAGCATGTGAGCGCAGTGACACGGCCACAATGACACTGTCCAGCGCCGTCGCGCCCACTGATGATTTCTCCCGCCTCCTGTTGGAGTTCTCGGACATCACAACACCCACCTTCTCGTCCGCTGCCACTAAGCATGGAATCGTGCATTACATCTCCACGGAGGGCCCGCCAGTACATGCTAGGGCTCGTCGTCTCGACCCACACAAGCTCACCATCGCTAGGAATGAGTTTGCCTCCATGGAGGCACTGGGCATCGTTCGTCGGTCCGACAGTCCTTGGGCCTCGCCTCTCCATCTCGTTCCAAAGGCCAACGGCGGCTGGCGTCCGTGTGGCGACTACCGGCGCCTTAACGACGCCACTACACCTGATCGTTACCCGGTTCCACACATACAAGATTTTTCAGCCCACCTGGCTGGAGCGTCTGTTTTTTCAAAGGTGGATCTGGTGAGGGGATACCACCAGGTGCCGGTTAGCCCTCAGGACATCCCCAAGACGGCAGTTATAACCCCATTCGGGCTCTTTGAATTTTTGAGGATGCCTTTTGGCCTCAAAAATGCGGCTCAGACCTTTCAGAGGTTAATGGACGCCATGCTGCGCAACCTGTCTTTCGTGTTCGTCTACCTAGACGATATCCTGGTAGCCAGCACGTCCAAGGCGGAACACCTAACACACCTCCGACTCCTCTTCAGTCACCTCAGAGAGCATGGATTAATCATCAACCCAGCAAAGTGTCAGTTTGGTCTGCCTGCCATGGACTTCCTTGGCCACCACATCACTACTGCTGGAGCGGTCCCATTACCAGTAAAGGTGGAAGCGGTGCTGCGGCTCCCACGCCCTACCACGGTTAGGGCCTTGCAGGAGTTCCTGGGGATGGTGAATTTCTACCATCGGTTCATCCCTCAGGCTTCCCACCTAATGCACCCCCTGTATGGGGCTCTCAAGGGCAAGACTCCCAAACATGCCATCGCCTGGTCCGACGACATGTCAAAGGCGTTCTCGGATACCAAGGAGGCCCTTGCGAGTGCAACCATGCTGACGCACCCCGTGCCTGAGGCTCCCGTGGCATTGACAACTGATGCCTCGGATTATGCCGTTGGAGGCGTATATGAACAGTTGGTCGAGGGCATTTGGCAACCCCTGGCGTTCTTCAGCCGACAGCCCCGTTCCAGCGAACAGAAGTACAACACCTTTGACCGTGAGCTCCTCGCCCTGTACTTGGCGGTCAGACATTTCCGTTTCCTGCTGGAGGCTCGCCCTTTCACTGTTTTTGTAGACCACAAACCATTAATTTTTGCTATGTCGAAGGTGTCTGAACCGTGGTCTGCCAGGCAACAGCGCCATCTGGCTTTCATCTCTGAGTTCACCACTGACATCCAGCATGTGGCGGGGAAGGACAACCCCGTGGCTGACTGCCTCTCGCGGGCCGCCATTGGTGCTGTCCACCTGGGAATTGATTACGCCCGTATGGCTGCGGATCAGGTTTCAGACCCAGACATCCAGGCATGCAGGACGGCGGTTACTGGCCTCCAGTTGGCGGACGTTCCCTTCGTTGATGATGGCACGACGCTGCTATGTGATATATCTATGGCACAGCCAAGGCCAGTTGTTCCACGGGCATGGAGACGACAAGTTTTCGACGCTATCCATGGCCTCTCGCACCCGGGCAGGAAACCATCACAGCGCCTAATGGCAGCGAAATTCGTCTGGCCCAGGATGAAGGTTGACATTGGAGGTTGGGTCAAGACCTGCATGGCATGCCAACGCGCGAAGGTCCATCGACATGTTAAAGCCCCGTTGGAGCGGTTTGATGTGCCTGAGAGGCGTTTTGACCACATCAACGTGGATCTGGTGGGACCCCTTCCACCCTCCAGGGGGTACACTCACCTTCTGACGATGGTGGACAGGGCCACCCGTTGGCCGGAGGCTGTCCCACTCACTGCGACTACTACAGCTGACGTGGCTTGCGCGTTCATCGGTACCTGGGTCACCCGGTTCGGTGTTCCCTCTGATCTGTCCTCTGACCGAGGGGCCCAATTCACTTCCGCGTTATGGACTTCCATTACCCAGCAGTTGGGTGTCTCCCTCCACCGCACTACGGCTTACCATCCACAGGCCAATGGCCTGTGTGAACGTTTTCACCGGTCGATGAAAGCTGCTCTCAAGGCCGATCTCCGAGGCGACACCTGGGTCGACAGACTTCCTTGGGTGATGCTGGGGCTCCGTACTGCACCTAAGGAGGACCTTCTTTCATCTTCAGCTGAGCTGGTATACGGCCAACCCCTCCATGTCCCAGGGGATTTTCTTCCCTGTGTTACGGCCTCCTGGTCAGCACTGGAACAGCGGGATGCTCTGCTGGACAAGGCCAAGGCTTTCTTGCCCATCCCCACCTCGTGCCACGGCGTTCCAAGGGTGCGTGTCCCGCCTGATCTGCAAGCAGCGGGGTACGTGTTTATCCGCTGCGACGCCCATCGAGGCCCCCTACAGCCACCCTACGATGGTCCTTACCGGGTTGTGGAGGCAGGCGATAAGACCTTCGTCGTTGACATGGGGGGGAGGGAAGAACGGATCTCGGTGGATCGCCTGAAGCCTGCTCACCTGGATTTGGACCGCCCCATTGAGTTGGCCCAACCGCCCCGCCGCGGTCGGCCCCCTGGTAGGGCAGTCCCGACGCCTACTCTAGCTACGGCGGACCCCCGGACCTGCCGTCCGAGGCCTGTTCAGGGCCAGCCTACTGCTTTACCACTGCCTCGGGTTCCTGTGCCTGTACCGGAGTCGTTTTGGGCGGGTCGTCAGAGCCCCTGGACGTTTTTTGGGGCCAGTTCTTGTGAATTCTGGGGGGACGTGTGTAGTGGCTACTGGGACATGATTCATGGCATCCTAGCCTTAGGTGGTGTTTACTATGTGTAGTGGCTACTGGGACATAATTCACGGCATCCTAGCCTTAGGTGGTGTTTACTACATCTCCCGTGATCCTTAGCGGGGGATGATGTAGTTAAAGTGAGACGAATGAAAGATGAATGGCAGTGTTGTTGTGCGACAGTAGAGTGCGTATTAAAATAGTATTATTGCATCGGAACACGACTCCGTTTTCACTATTATTACCTGCATTCCTACAGTGTATTGATTAATTTGAGACTAAACCAGACACTTATTAACCATTGTTAAGTTTAATTAAGCCAGTAATATAGTTTAAAATAGAAGATTAATGTGGCAAAACATGTGTAACTTATTTAGAAGACTAAACTAACTTCAAAGACAATATTATAGAATATATAAAAAGTAATAGTTTGTCTTAAAACCAACAATAGGTCTAAATTGGGTATATAGAAGGCCATATAATTCGGGAAAAGACTGTCTAAGCCAAGTAATAACTAATCTCTAATTATTAAGATAGGAAAATTAGATACTGTATACCCAGTGATGGGCAGTAGCTAGCTACAAGTAGCGACGCTACATAGCTTAACTACATTTTTCAGTAGCGTGATGGTAGCGTCGCTACTTTTGAATCAAGTAGCGATCTCTGTAGCGCAGCTCGTTTTCGAATCAAGTAGTGCCGTAGCGTCAGCAAAACGCTACACGCTACATATCCGGAGAAACAGACACAAAAAAAAAAGAGTGTCTTCGGTCCTGAGAGTGTCGTGTTCTTCTGTCCTGCAGCTGGATGCTATTGGAGAAAACCCACTATGATTGGTTGGTTGGTTTAGGTATGAGTATGACGACTCACGATTAGACCAAAACATTACGGGTAGGCCAATCAGAGGCAGGATAGGGCGGGACATGCCACTCCAGCTCGGCAAACCAGGAAGTAAAAAAAATCTAAACACAGACCATGAATGAATGAACGAACCGTTAGTCCGCGCGAAATAGCAGAAGGATTCGATGTTTCCAGGGCTGATGGCATTGATGAAGATGATGTCAATAACAACAACATATGTGTTTATTGTGTCCGCCAAAAACGAAGCTTCTCTCAACATCCCACACGGCCAGCACTAACTTGAGAACACATATATTCAGGTAAGCTGATGAAAAGCTTTACATAAACATTGTCAACTGTTCCCAAACAGCACACAAGTCAGTGCACTTTTTGTCAACAGATTTAACTAACATGTTTCACTGTAGGCAGAAAATGAACAATATTATGGGGGTGGAGAAAAGAAAAAACAAACTACCATAAATAGTACATACACTAAAAGGGAAAATATCACCTAGAGCAGTGGTTCTCAACCTGTGTGTCAGGACCCCCAGGGGGGGTCCCCACATGATTTTGGGGCCATGGAATGTTTTGTGAGTTACATATTTAAATACATTTGGTCATTTAGCTGATGCTTTCATTCAAAGCAACTTACAAATTGTGTACAACAAGTCAGCAGGAGTGGTACATCTAGCAGCCAAGGATAAGTAGTATTGTTTGTCTAGCAGTGTCGAGCTTGAGTGTTATACTCTTGAGTACATACTGTACTGTAGTAGTATAGACATATTAGCATAGTTGGTGGTAGTATAGACATGGTAGCATAATAGTAAAATGCAGTAAGACAGTTATTATTAGTTAAAATTCAGATATTGAAGAAGTGTGTTTTTGGTTGATAAAGTGGGCAGGTTTCAGCTAGGAGAGGGTATCAGGCAGCCAGAAGATGCAGAGTTTAGGGATAAATAATACATAAAGATAGAATAGAAAAGAAAAAGACCATTACTGAATCAAAAGTAATCAACAAACTATACTATAAAAACTTATCAAACCAAATGGTCTCTTTCTTTTCTTTTGTAGAGGCTGCACCCAGCTAAACTTGCCTTCCTGGATTTTGTACATAATACAAGTTCATGTTAAAAGGATGACACAAAAAGCCAGACGAGGGCTTGTTTCAGTTTTATAATAAACAATCAAACTGAGCATTTATTTTGCCTGTCTATTTGTTTGATGGAAACTTGATCATGAAGTTAAAAAAAAAAAAAAAAGTAGTGCCGATGTAGCTAGCTATTTTTGACATGTTCTTGTAGTGTAGCTTGCTACATTTATCTGGGGATAGCTTCCATTGTAGTTGAGCTATATTTAATCGAGAGTAACTTGTAGTGTAGCTTGCTACATTTTCCAAGTAGCTTGCCCATCACTGTGTATACCTTTAAACGCTAAACTTTAGAAAGGTAATTAGTCCTCTAAAATAGAAGGGACCTGCCTCTTTAAGATTCAGAATGGCAGACGACCCCAATCCAAAATGGCCGATGTGAGCTTTGGCCAATCAGGACTTAGAGATCCGCCCCCTGATGAACCAGTTCGACGTTCGTTCAGGGGCGGGATTGAGTCGTTAAAAGAGTCTGCACGGAGCAGACGAGGAGAGAAGCTCCTGAAATCTTTTATGCACAGCCGAACGGAGAAGGACCTGCTTGAGACGTTTTGCCACGGGAACAGAAGCCGTTGTCTCCCCTGACAACAAAGAATCAACAACCGAAGCTACATTGAAGATTGTTACTCTTAACTACTTTTATTAGACTGATATTAGGGACTTGCGGCATAGTGCTCGTTCTACTAATATCATTGCACTTTCATTGATTGAACCAGAACATTTTTGTATACTTTTTGGACTTTGAATAAACCAGATCTGAGATAGAAACACTCTCATTGATTCCTTTCCTCTGCCGTGCTACACAGTTTTTGGTAAAAAGACTTAGAGCCATGAGAACACAACGCAGCTCAGTAGATATTACAATTAAGAAGGCTCTGGTCGATTTTACATTAGCCTAATGGGGTGAAAAGTGTATTTTAGCACGTTAGTAGGGAGCTCTCATGAAACACGTCCTATTCCATGAGTGCCTGGCTCCGCCCCCCCTGAAAATCGATTCTCTTAGTTCCTGATCGCTCGCACAGTCAAACAGCCATATCACATATAGGGGAAAAGCTTATATCTCCGTGAAAACAAGTCTGATTATCCTAAGACTGGTAAAATAGATTCCTTACCTGAGATCAGATGGTATCCAAATGGATTATTCCAATTCCTGATCGCCATTCCAAAAATCGATCCTTTTATTGATCCAATGCGTATACTGTAAAACACATATTACACGCTGTCCTGAGGCTCCACAATGAATCTGATCGGCTCCGGTTACATGCGTGAGAAGTAAAATGTGGATTCCGGAGTCCAATCCAAAAGGGTGCATTACCATCTGGGAGACGATAGGGGGTGCTTTTTTCACATCTGAGCGTCTGTTGGGGCTGCTGTACCAACGGTAGACTCGGTTGATGAAATATGATCGCTAATAAAAAAAAATCACTAGAATTCTCGTGATGGGCATTCAGGGGCGGGCTGATAACCCGAGATATCTCGTGATGGGCATTCAAAGTGTTAAGGGTCTATATACTGTTCCGCTTCTCCATAGGTGGGGAGAGAGGGGAGGAGAAGGGAGAAGGATAAAGGGCTACTGAATGGGAATTTTATAAAAGAACACACGTTATTATCACACTCAAACCAAATGACAGTGGGCCCACGTTACAAATAAAAGTCCTATCTATAGCTGGCTTTTCCCCAAAATAATAAATGGTCGGGGCGCCCCTAGACACTGTTATCAGCGTCAGTTCAAAGCACTGTTTTCTCTTCGCCCTTAGATAGCCCGCGCCGCCCAGTGGCGAATGTCTACCGATAAAGCTTCAGCACTCGGAGCACTTGCTGTACTTATCCAAATGGCGGGCCCGCTCCAACCACCAACCATCCATGTGGTGAGATGGCCGTCCAGAGGTCCCGTGATAGCAGGCAGCCGGGCTGGGTAGACGTTGGGCAGGTGACTGCTGGGGCAACGGCTCAGAGGGGCTGGAGGAGCGTGCAGTGTAGTGACGTCCGCTGCTGGGCCGAAGGGGTGGGGCAACACGCGGGCTAAACTGTGGTGCTAGCCTAACTGAAGCTAAGCTGTGGGTCGTGGTGAACCCCCTGTCATGACGCAGCTAAAACACAATGTGGGCAATATCTACCACGCTCTTCGGCATTCGCTCGTCTGCTGCTTCGCTCCCAATGTCTCTTCCGCATTAATTAAAAGCTAAGCTATCGCATACTCATTAATAACCCGCTTCGTAACTGGGTCTATATCTCGCGTGCTCGAGGTCCGGAGCTCCAGCTCCGTGCGTCCTCTTCCCTCTGTGGAAAACGATGAAGAGGAAGTGCCTCCGTCGGCGCCGCGCCCTGAGCCCATCCTTCTTCACCTGTATCTCCCTGCCCAACGACGTCACCAGCTCCCCCTGGCGGCACCTGTATCCTGTCCCACTATGAAGTGTCAATGTTAGGATAGGGAGGATCAAGAGAGGTAGCAAGTTAAGTGTCAATGTTAGGATAGGGAGGATCAAGAGTGGTCAGCCGGTTACACAACTTCCTCGCGAACACAGGTAATGCAAGGAATTAGTGTTAGACACATTGAATTATTGTCAGACATATTCAGGTGTCTACACATGCACAGGAAAACTCTGACCCAAAATTATCCTATTTACTCCAGTTCCACACAACAGTTGATGTAAACTATTAGGCATATACATGGTGGATGCAAACTTTAACAGATGTTCTCACTTGATTCCTTTTTATTTATGGATTTCTTTTATACAGAAATATACAATTTAGGACCAAAAACAGCCCCTTTGAGGGCCATCCCCCAGCTTGGGGCCCTGGGTAGTCACAGTTCCACTATTACCCACACTTCAGTGAGGAACTATCCATTTTCTACATGCTTACCTCTAAATCGAAATGTTATTTATCAGTTTAATGATCCTTATCGCTTCACTTAGTTCCTCATTCATTTTCAGGTCAATCATTATTTGTGGCCATATTTGTTACCAAAATATCTCTTGTAAAATGGTTATACACTGGACATTTTTGGAAAACAGAACACTAAAAAGCTCTATATGAACTATGAAGTGAGGATGATGGTTCAAGTGTGCAGTAGCACTAGAGTATTTCGGGGAGTGTATAAAGGAGGAACAGAGGAGTAACAACTCCCACAAAGCAGGTCGATTTATAGACTTCAATACATTTTATAGCTCGGACAGCAAAGATCGAACCAACATGAATAGGTGATCAATCAGCTTAATAGAAAACTATAAAAAAGACATGCAAGTCCTAATCCATCAGTTTCCATACAGAATATTTTTACATTTGAATGTAGTTTGTAAAAGTGATGAATACGATTGAAATGTATGAACCACTACTGGCCCCTCAATGTAGTTCATTTTTCCTAGCGTGAAATTGGGAATATCAGTTACACAGTATGGTATGAACAAGCCAGTAGTGCTGCAATGCAGTAATTTACATTTAATAAGCTCAGCCTGGAGAACTGAGGAATATAATTTGGGATCAAGATGCCTATCTAATAAAACAGGCTCTTGTTACGAGCTGATGTTATTCCTATGGTGTAAGAAAGTACAAAAATATTAGTGAAAATGGACAACTCTCTCCCAAATCCAAAACCGAGTCCAACTCTAATTTATGATGTCATCGGATATAAAGTCTGAAGCCTCTCCATAGACAATGAATTGGGAAGTATTTTATAAGTGACACTGAGAGCACCCAGGGTGTTCTGCTTTCATAGGTACATTTTCTGTTTCAGAGAACCTGACTATAGAATAAAGCTCATTTGGATATGTGGGTCCCATTCATCGTCTATAGAGAGCTCCAGACTTTATACTTGATGACACCACAAGTTATATTCTTACGTCTCTGGTTCCTGGCTTTGGGACAGAGCAGCTCATCTCACAAATACTAATTAAAATGCCCATGGCCATGGAAATAACATTGGAATTCTTGCCTTTGATATCAAGTCACCTTTAATTTTTTCATGATCTAATAATAAGTAATTTTCTGGCGATTCACCACCTGCGGCTTCCATTGTATCTGACAATAAGTCTTAGTACACCACATAAACGCATGAAAGTATGATTCTTTAAGACAGAGTGCAGGGTCGTCCCTCTTTGTTACATTTAATAAGCTTCAAAAGCTGCACAATTTGATATAAGCCTGTGATGTAAAGATCCAGTGAGTTATCAATACATTGTGTAGCTAAGGGGCTACACAACCCTGACTGTATTTAAATGTTTAGATTAGACCACTACTAAAGATATTAGTTAGCCAGACAATATAGTTACACAAAATGGCGGACACTCCATTAACTGCGAGGGGACAGTGAAACCGAGTTAAACAATCACTTTAATAGGGATAGAAAGCATACATAGAATATGAACACAGATCTCCTGTTATCACTTTAATATCAATGCCACAATGTCCGCGGTAACGATAGTTCCTATACTACGGGTACCCGACCGTTGGAGCTCTGAATGGAGTGAGACGGAGACGAAGCGAAGCAGTACAGGGAAAAGCAAGATGGTAGATGGAGACGGTACTTCTCTCTGGAGCTCCGACTCCAGAGAAACTGCAGACTGGTGGGATAATCCTGTCGTCACTGGGAAAGAGGGTCTCGTACGGACTGGTCCTTGTATTCCTAGCGCCCGATGGCAGGATTAATAGCTATTAGTCCAAAGCCCGTTGGCATGGATGATAGCTAGTTAGCTCCGTTTGTACTTAAAGCTAACCCGCAGGAAGTCTTCAATGAGTAGTTATGTCCAGAACGTCGCTGGGTTCAACTATAAGTCTCTCCACGTTACTTCGCTTACACAAGTCACTATACTGTGCCAATAATGGCTCGACAATATTATGGTTGTATCTAATTAGCCGTTCGGCTCTCTATAACGATACGTTGCCTTGCCGTCCTGTTTACAACTGCGCCAACGTCACTTCTCTCTCACTCTGTGTTACCTGTGGACTGAGCCTGTTCACCCACACAGATCAATGCGCTCTCTCTGGGCTTGTCTGGGCATGTTCTGAAACATGTCTAGAGGGGCGCGCACTGGCGCCTACGGCGTTAAGAATGGGACATATACAAAAGGCGAATGATAAATACTGGCACGTAAAACAGATGACGTGAAGATATATATCTTATATATATAAACAATATATAAGTTATACAAAATAATAAATGCAGACTTTCAGTGTTAATCTGGACCTTCAGAACACATTGAAAGTCAATGGTGAATGCATGCAAATCATACATAAACATATATAAAAGTATAAACGGCATCAACATGATGTAAAGACATATTCTGAACCCTTGAAAATGTCAAGGTCGAATAGTTAAAATGGGCAAGGGAATATGGAACACAGTGTAAGTCAGCAATGTGAAACTCACATTTAAAGATGCTAATCTGAACTGTCACGTCCCACCTGTTAATAGACTGTTCTCCCCTGCTCTACCTCTCCCCGTCCCTGTATGTTTGTGCCCTTGTTAGTCTAGTGTTACTCTTGTCTTGTGTTACTCTTGTCTTGTATTAGGTTATCTGTTTAGTCTTAGTCCTTGTAGTTACTGTTTGTTATTAGGTTCTCTGTTTAGTGTCTGTAGTCTGCTTGTTTTGTCCCAGTGTATGGTGTTTGTCTTGTCATCCATATTTGTAGTTCCTTGTAGTTCTTTGTCAGTCTGTTTCCCCTCCCAGGTGTCTCCAGTTATAATCATCCCAGGTATTTCTCGTTTGTTCATTGTACATTTTTTATTTTTTTTTAATTTATCTTTCTTCCCCTCCTTTTTCCCGATTTTTCTCCCATCCCACCCTTCCTGGTTGTTGCATACTTTCCCCTACTGTTGGTCCGGGAGACCGGAGACTGTCACATGCTTTCCTCCGACACATGTGCAGCCTGGGGCAGGCCAACCTGGCCGCGCAGGTTCTCACCGGGGAGAGTGTAGCGTGTGGGAGGCCACACTATCTCTCCTTAGTTCCAACCCTTGCTGAGCAGGCGCCCCGACCGAACTGTAGGGGTCGCTGTCCACAACGCCCAGGACCCACCCTTCAGCTTTCCCACCCCCTGATACAGCCAATTGTATCAGTGTGAGAGGCCAGCCAAGCTGATAGCAACGCCGGGAGCTGGATTCGAACAGGCGAATCCAGTCATTGTACATTTTGAGTTCCTTGTTTCCTGTTCTCTGTGTCCGTTCATTGTCTTTGCCTGAGAGTGTGTTTGAAAGTTGACAACAGAAAACGTATACGGAGGTATGGAGGCGGCACCAGCGTGGAGGGTGGGCTCCCGCTGCCGTGCTGTATTTTGGGGGGACGGCAAAAAGTATCCGGGGTTTGTTTCCTGGATCCGAGGTGAAAAATGTCTGGTCAAGTTTGACGGCTATAACGAAGACAAGGCGATGGATGTGACCGCCTTGCTGACCCATGGTGAACTGATCTCGACGTCGGGAGCTAAGGCGGGTAGTGGGAGCGAGGGGAAAGGAGTCGGATAGTGACAGTATGGAGTGTGGTGCGGGGGTGAGAGCGGGGGAGAAGGGTGGAGTAAGGTGGAGAAGAGGAGCAGGGAAAGTGGGGGGAAGGGGCTTAAGAGGAAGAAGGGTAGGGGAGGTAGCTCAAGTGGGTCAGATGGTGAGGGTGGAGGAAATGATATTACAGAAGTGATTCATATAGTGGTTAGATTTGAGGGAGAGGGGGGAGTTAGAAAAATAAGGCTGAGGGAGTTATCCAAACTCATAGACGAGCAATTAGGTGAGGTAAAGTATGCAAGTTTTGGGAGATGGGAATCTGATTGTAGGGTGTGTAAGTGTAGAGCAGGTGGAGAAAGCTAGGAAAATGAGGAGCATTGGTAAAGTTAGTATATGTAAAGTAGTAAGAGTAGGGGAGAAGAGGGAGGGTGGGTGTAAGGGGGTGATAGCTGGGATACCGATCGAGGTTAGCATAGAGCAGCTGGTGGGAGATTTAAAGAGTGACACACGTAATGAGAAAGTTAAAAGTGCAGAAAGGATGAAGAGAGGAGCAGATAAGATAGAATGAATGAATAAATGAATGAATGAATGAATGAAAACTTTATTTAACAGATTGCAGAATGGGTACAATACAGTACGGCTCAATACATACAATTGTTAAGGGGATGCAGACCTGAGAAAGACGTTTGTCTTGTTTCCATCAGGGTCCCCCATTTTCAATTCATATAGACATTTATGACATACACAACATACATGACATTTATGGCATAGGGACATATAGGTATTTAGTACTGATACATTTGTGACATAAACGGTATTCAAATATACAGTACTGTTACCCCTAGATCCTGACAGAGTATATACATATGATGGGGAGGGGACTGTACATTAGGAGGGGGTGGGTGGGTGGGAGAGAAATATACATACGGCGGGGAGGGAATATATACATGCGGTGGGGAGGAGACTGTCTATTAGGAGGTGGTGGGGGTTTTGGGCATTTACGGTGGCAATTTTCGAATTGCAGCCTCCCGTAGTTGCTCTTTAAGAGCGGTTTTGAATGTGGGCAGGGATTCACATTCCTTTACAGCTTTGGGTAGGGCGTTCCACATTGTTGTGGCATAATTGCGAAACGTGTTTATTCCCTTGTTTGAGCCGAATCTGGGTTTAACATGATTTGTTGAGCTTCCTCTGGTGTAGTGGTTGTGGTATTCACTGACCTTTGGGAAGTATTTTGACATGTACATGGGCACCCCGGTCGTATAGTGTATCTTGTAGACCAGGCCCATTGCAAGTTGCTGTACTCTGTCGTCTACTCTAAGCCATCCTAGGTTGTCAAAGTGGGCAGGGGTGAGGTGAGTTCTGGGGTTCAGGTCAAGTAGTAGTCTGACCAGTTTGTTTTGTGATGTTTGTAATTTTGTTTTAAGCGCCTTTGAGGTGCTTTGGTACCATGAGGTGCACGCATAGTCATAGTACCCTTGAATGAGTGCTCCTGCCAGAGTCTTCAGGGTATTCTTGTTTACCAGAGAGGAGATCCGGTACAGAGACGGAGACGGAGACAGTGGTGATTCAGTTTGAAGGTGAGATTGTTCCTAATGAGGTGTTTGTAGGATATATGGTGTTTAGGGTTAAGTTTCAAGTTTCAAGTTTCTTTAATAGTTCAGAGAAGAGAGTCGATCCAGGCACTCAAAAAGATGTAAAATCCATCTTCTCTCTGGATTTTACATCTTTTTGAGTGCCTGGATCGACTCTCTTCTCTGAACTCTGCATTCCCGGTGATCCAAGAGCACCTTAACCTATATTGAACTGAGCTAACCAAGTTCTCCCTTTTTGAGCACCTGGTTGTTTTTTCTCCTGCTTGCTGCATTTCTTTAATAGTTGTCATACAGAAGTACAGAATACTTTTATACAAAATGCTTCTTACTGTTACGCTCCAGAGACTGTGCTAGACAAGATAAGTACGAAATAACATAGTATAGCATGTAAATTAGAAGTAAAAAATGAGGTCACAGTGTTCAGTATAGACATATGTACAATGTTCGATGCAGAATAGACGTAACTGAGTTACCATATAATATACAATATACTATGCAGTGTACTAATATACAATACTGTAGCGTTCTGTCGTACCCGTATTGTTAGGAAGAATGAGGAGTGGTTCATGTTTCTTTTGGTTATTTAATTCCACTGCAATGAGTACATACAGGTCAATACCTCACTCGGTAGGAACACAACACAGCTTCCTAGCTTCACGTATATTTCACGAACCCGACGTCACTTCCGGTGCCACCTCCTAACTCTCCCGGGGGGAAACACACCCCCCGGGTACAGTGACACACAAGACCCCAGATCATTACACTATCCCCCCCCTTCTGAGCTCTCGCCCCGAGAGACACATCAACACAAGCACATTTCCAATAACATTTTCCATTTCAAGCAGAACACACTTTTTTCTTTTTTTACACAAAGTCCTTGAAACGACCTGGCGGCAGCCTCCGCCTCTGCGGACGCGTTGTCCCTGCCCGAAGGACTGAATCGACCTGCTGCTGCTGAACAGGAACCGTCCGGGGAGTGCCATGTCTGTCCCGCACCGGGGACACAGTCTGTGATTCTGAGGGGCCCCCTGTATGGGAAGAGGGGACACCCCCCGCTGGTGGACCACGGTGCACTCCCCTCGAACGGCGGTTACCTCCGGCCCCAGTGGTGGTCGGAACACTGTCTCTAGGGGAGGCCGCTGGGAGGGCTGGGTCTTGCAGTGGGAGGCAATCCCCTCTGTACGGGGCCAGTCTGTCTCTGTGAAGAGCAACTTTCCTCCCCCTGATCGGCAATTGCACCCTGTATACCACCTCTCCCACCCTCTCTAGCACCCTACATGGCCCTTGCCAGTGACAGTCCAGTTTAGGGCACCGCCCCTTCTTCCTCCGAGGGCTATACACCCAGACCAGTTCCCCGGCCTGGAAATGCCTCCCCTTAGCCCGCACATCATAGTTCCTTTTTTGTCTCATGCCCGCCTTTTCCAGCTGACCCCGGGCAAAGTTGTGGGCGGACTCCATTCGATCCTGGAGTCTCCTGGCATACTCCCTCCCCGGGGGAACGGGGGGAGTGTCAGGGGGCTTGCCAAACGCCACCTCCGTCGGCGTCCGGAGCTCCCGGCCCAGCATGAGCAGTGCTGGCGTGCAGGAGGTGGACTCCTGTACAGCGGATCGGTATGCCATGAGAACGAGGGGGAGGTGCGTGTCCCAGTCTCGCTGGTGCTCTGCTGTGAGAATGGCTAGCTGCTTGCCTAGAGTCCTATTGAACCTTTCCACTAACCCGTCACTTTGTGGGTGCAGAGCAGTGGTTCGGGTCTTCTTGGTGCCTAGCTGCTCGCACATGGTGGCAAAGACATGTGACTCAAAATTCCTCCCTTGATCGCTGTGGAGGGTTTCCGCTGCGCCGAACCGACTGAACATGCCCTCCACCAGCGCGTCAACCACAGTCTTGGCCTCCTGATCCGGCAACGCATATGCCTCCGGCCATTTGGTGAAATAGTCCATGGCGACCAGCACGTAGCGATTGCCATTGTCCGTGCACGGAAACGGCCCCATAACATCCACCGCCACTCTCTCCATGGGGGCTCCCACCCCCAGCTGTTGGAGCAGTGCGTGGGACTGATCAGGTGGGCCCTTGTATGCCGCGCAGAGGTCGCAGCGGCGACAGAAATCCTCTACGTCCCTTTTTATCCGTCCCCAGTAGAACCCCTGACGGAGGCGGCGGAGAGTCTTTGTGATGCCAAAGTGCCCCGCCCCCACGGTGCCATGGGAACTTTTTAACACAGTCTCTCTCATTGCTTTGGGGACCACCACCCACCACCTGTTCTCTCCCGTAGCCGGCTCCCTCCACGCTCTCTGTAGAACCCCGTCCCACACCCGCAGAGCCGCAAAGTCTGCCCACAGTCCCTTTGTAGCAGTGGTGCCCCCTGCCACCTCCCCCCAGGGTGGCTTCTGACCTGACTCTACCCATTGCAAAACAGGTTTTAAATCAGGGTCCTGCTCTTGCTGCGTTCGCCACTCCGCTTCTCCGATCACCTGCAGCTCCCTGCAGACCGGTCCGTCGCCCTCGTGCTCGGGGCATATTGTTACCTCCTCCCGGAGCTCTCTCTCTCTTGCCTCCCTCTTCTCACAGTATCGACACCCCTCCGGAGCACAGGGCCGTCGTGACAGGGCGTCAGCGTTGGTGTGGCGTACGCCGGCCCTGTGCTCAACGGTGAAGTTGAAGTCTGCCAGCCTCTCCAGCCAGCGGCACACTTGCCCCTCCGGCTCTCGAAAGGACGTCAGCCACTGGAGAGCGGAGTGGTCAGTTCTGATTGTAAACGGCGGCCCACAGAGGTAGTACCTGAAGTGTTTAACTGCCTCAACGACAGCCAGAAGCTCCCGGCGGGTGACGCAGTAATTCCGCTCCGCTTTGTTGAATGTGTGGCTGAAGTAAGCCACCGCTCTTTCTCCGTCCGGCCCCACCTGAGACAGCACGGCCCCCATACCCACGTTGCTGGCATCCGTGTCCAGGACAAACGGCAGGGAGGGGTCTGGGGGTCGAAGCACAGGTGCTTCTGTTAGTCCTTTTTTTAGGAGGTCAAACGCCTGCTGACACTCAGGCGTCCAGGTGAAGTCAGCGCCTTTCTCCTTCAGTCGAAATAGGGGCTCAGCGATGCACGAGAACCCCCTCACAAACCTCCTGTAGTATGAGGCGAGCCCCACAAAGCTCTCGAGCTGCTCTTTGTTTGCGGGGGTGGGCCACTCTTTGACCGCCTTTATCTTCCCCTCCTGCGTGCTGATGCCCTCTCCCGTCAGTTTGTGTCCCAAGAACTCCACTTCTCTCCTCATGAAGTGGCACTTGTCGGGGTGAAGTTTCAGTCCTGCCTCGGCTATCCTCCCCAGGACCCGTCTCAGCGTCTGGAGGGCCGCCTGGAAGGAGCTGCCGTGGGCCAGTATGTCGTCCAGGTACACCACGCACTCCTCTGGAGGAATGCCAGCCAACACGCTCTCCATTAGCCTTTCAAACGTGGCTGGGGCGTTACACAGCCCGAAGCTGAGGACACGGAATTGCCACAGCCCCCTTGGTGTGCAGAAGGCTGTCTTAGGTTTAGACTCTGGGTCGAGGGGCACCTGCCAGTAGCCAGCCCGTAAGTCTAGTGAGGAGAACCAGGATGACCCAGCCACTGTGTCCAGCGCCTCATCAACATGGGGCATCGGGTAAGAGTCTTTCTTTGTCACTTTGTTCAGTGGTCTGTAGTCGACGCAGAATCTCATTTTGGAAGTGTTCTTCTTCTTTACCATCACCACTCCCGAAGCCCAGGGACTGGCAGAGGGCTCTATGATGCCCGCCCGCTGCATCTCATCAATGGCGCACTCTGCAGCTTCTCTGTACGCCATGGGAAGGCGGCGGGGTGGTGATCTGATAGGCCGGGCGTCCCCTGTGTCTATTTGGTGATGCACCAAGTGAGTGCAGCCAATTTCAGCATCTGTCAGTGCAAAAATGTCCTTGTACTCATTTAGCAACTGCCACAGCTCCTCTCGCTGTTCCGGCTCCAAGTGGCCGCCGTTGCGTTCCCATATGCCCCTCACAACTGCTAGCCTGTCAGCCTCTTCCTCCATGTTAGGCTGCGCCAGGGGGAGGGGGCCCCCGGGTGTAAATGGGGCTGCTGATGGGGACAGGGGCGTACTGCCAGCAGGTGCAGGGAGCGGCCTGTCAGGGGCAATGGGCATGGGGGGTGTGCGTTCAGCCGTCGAGTGGGCAGGGGAATATCTCAGGCGGGTATTCCGGGAGCGGGAGCTACCGTGACTGTCCAGGGGGCTCGCAGAATGAAACTGTGTCTCTGCTGCCCTCACTGCCAGTGGTGCTGACCTCAGAGGAAGTGGGGGGGATATCATCTCAACAGTGGGGCCCCCGGGGAAACTCAATGTGTTCTCCCCCAGGTCCAGCAGGCATCGGGCAAACTTCAAAAAGTCTAGCCCCAATATGCAGGGGTCCTGCACCTCTGCCACCCACACCCGGAACTCCACCGACAGGCCCCCCACTGTTATGACCACATTTCCCTTCCCCAACATGGGGGCTAGCTCACCAGTCACTGTCCTCAGTTGCACCGACGTCTGCTCCAGCTGTGTCCCCACCGGGACCACGTCGGGCCTCATCAGCGTCGCAGTCGAACCCGTGTCCACCAGGGCCGAACATGGCGCCCCAGCCAGGGTGACGGGAACATAGCAAAAATTGCCTGCATGCGTCCAGCCCACTACCATGACTGACTCAGTGTCAACGTCTGCTTCTGGGGGGAGTAGAGCCCCACCCCCCCGGCTGTGCTGATTGGCTCCCTCCGCTGGAGGCAGAGCAGCGTGGGACATGGCGCCAGGGATCCGCTCCGCCCCATCTACACGGACCCCCTGCCGTTTCCCTGCCTCTCCTGGCGATTGCGGCAGTCCCTGCAGAGATGCCCGGGTTGGCCACACCCCCAGCAGCGCATGGGCCCCGGTGAATGAGCCGCACCTCCTTGTGGTTGCAATGTTACGGCACGCACCAGCTCTGTCATCCGCTCCATCATTGCGCCCACCCACTCCGGCTCCCTTGGGCTGCTCTCCACCGCAACCCTCACCGTGGGAGGGGCCTCCCTCACGCCCTCCTGTGTGGTCTCGCCCCGCAGGTCTTCTCTCTCCAGCGCCATTCAGTTCGGCTGCCAGCTCAAATTGCATAAAAAACGCCTCCAGGCTGCCTTTACCCGAATATTTCAGCGCCTGGTCTGCTCTCCATCCGCCGTGTGCACCTCCACATGGTGCCACGCTCTGCAGGTCATTCCTACCGGACGCCGCCGGGTGGAGTACCGGCACCGGCGCCGCCGTCGCGTGGCCGTCACTCTCCCGTCCTCCGAGATTGCCAACCCCGACTTCGGCACCGACCTGCATTCTTTCCAGGTCTGGAAGTCCACTTGGCAGACCTTCATCCTCCCTCTCCTGTTTAATCTCGTGGCGTGGCTCTTCTTTTGCCATCATGGCTAAGCTAACGTGATGTAGCCAGCCAAACAGCGGAGCTCCCTTGGGTACACAGTGCGCGTCAAACTGAGTTCACTTATCCCACTTCAGACACCAAATGTAGCGTTCTGTCGTACCCGTATTGTTAGGAAGAATGAGGAGTGGTTCATGTTTCTTTTGGTTATTTAATTCCACTGCAATGAGTACATACAGGTCAATACCTCACTCGGTAGGAACACAACACAGCTTCCTAGCTTCACGTATATTTCACGAACCCGACGTCACTTCCGGTGCCACCTCCTAACTCTCCCGGGGGGAAACACACCCCCCGGGTACAGTGACACACAAGACCCCAGATCATTACAATACTATATAGTGCAAAGCAGAAATGGGATGAGGTACAATTTAGGTACAATTTACAGTAAGGTGTACGAGTTGTAGTGCAAATCCTTTATCAATAAATATAAAGTGTGTTTAGGTGATCTAAAGTGTGGAGAGTGGGTGCTGCAGTGTGTTGTTTGTTTAAAGTGAGTGTGTGCGTGTGGATGTGTGTGCTGTGTGCATTTGATGGTTGTTGTATAGTGTTTATTGTTCGTTGAGCAGCCTGATGGCCTGGGGATAGAAGCTTCTTCTGAGTCTTAGGGATTAGGGAGTTAGGGAGTTTGTTCAAAATCCACTGAGATGTTATAGGTGCCAAGAGTTTGGGCATATAGCCATTACGTGTAGGAAGAAGCAGAGATGTGCAAGATGTAGCGGGGGAACATGACTATGGGAAATGTGTAGAGGGAGTGGGGCCGAAGTGTTGTAGTTGTGGTGAGAAGCATAGTGTAGCGTATTGGGGTTGTGAGGTGATGAAAAGAGAGGTAGTGGTTCAAAAGGTGAGAAGGGAAGGTAGGATATCATATGCAGAGGCAGCTAGGATGGTAGGACAGGGAAATCAAGATAAGGAACAGGGGTTTAGAGTAGGGCATTTGGCAGAAAGGGTAGTACAGGAGGATAAAGAGAGGGTGTGGGAGGGGAAATTGAATATTGTGGCCTTTGTGGCAGGAGTAGTTAATGCTATGGCTTTGGTTAAGGGCAGAACGGAAAGGATTAAGATGATTGTTAGAGTGACAGTTCAACATTTGGGCATGGATGGTCTGACATGGGAGGAAGTGGTTAGTGAATTAGAGAAGGGGCTTGTGAATAACCAAGAAGTCCAGAGTCAGCCCATATGAGGCAAGGAGTGTCTCACAGAGGGGTGCTCAGTCAGGGAGGAGCAGCATTAGCTGCACTTCATGATGGGGAAGGAAAATGGACATTGTAGGAGGTAAAGGATTCCATAAGATGGCGATAATGCCCCAAACGAATGGTGGCCGGCCGCCATAAAACCTCAATAAGAAGAAGATTGTCTTTGCCTGTCTGTACTACGCTGTCATTCCATGTATCCAGGTTCCTTGTGTTAGTGAGTGTTCCCGTTGTTAAGAGTTTGTTTTGTGTTACGTTTTCCCCCTCTTCCAGTTTTAACTGAGAGGTTTTATTTAGTTGGTTTTGTTCCTCGTTCTGTTTTATTCCTTTTGTCATTAAATATCCCTTGGACTTGAAGCCTTCTCCCTTTGTCTGCATTTTGGGTCCTACTCTCACACTGAACATTTCAGGCTTGGAACAGTTCAGCTCTAAATATATTTACCTTTTAGGGCCTTTAGATTCCCATCATTTGTCGCATCTGAAAAAAAGGTTTGGAACTCAAAAACTACAAACAAAAGAACATTCTGTTGTGCTGCAGAATGTCTTCCGAGGCAACAAGCCGTTTCATAAGACAGGGTGATGTGACAGGGATGAGTAATTAACCCTTTCACTACCACACTACAGAAGGTTCTATTTCATTCTGGCCTCCGCTCAGCGTCAGTCTGCACTGACTTCACTTCGTGCACGCGCACTGAATAAAGAATTCCACAATGTACCTTTACATACCAACATTCATCTGGCCACACCCCTATCCACTTACCTTCATAAGCAGGTGTGTGGTCACCTACTCGCCTCCTTCTTCACTTTCACCACAAGGAAGTGCCTTCGGTAGATACCCACACTTGACGAGGTTGTTTAGTTGAAGAAAGTTGATACGTGTTTACATTTTTTCTTGCTTTTTTCTTCTCTCATATATTTCAAAAGAAAAAAGCTAAGTCATAATGTTTACCTCGGAGGGCCACGCTCGCAACGCCACCCTTCACCAGCGGTTCTCCATTTCCGCCTCCGTCGTACGTCTTGGAGCGGGGTTGAGGCCTCTCTCGTGGTCGGCAGCCACGCCCGGTAGGCGTCCGATGGGTAGTTTGCCTCTCCAAGGAGCTGGTGCACCAGCGCCGTCTCCTGTGGGATGGCCTGGTTCTGGCTCTGGTTCCTCTGCTTCCGGGGAGTCGTCCGCTGTTGGGCGGCCGACACCTTTGGTTGCGGGAGATTTGAGACGCAAACTTTTTGCGTCAGCTCGCTCCCGTCGCAAGATGGTGGCTTGCAGACGCGAACGGCCTGGTTTTGGTGAGTTGCTGGAGCCGGATGAGGATGCGTCTGACTCTACATGGCCGATGGAAACAGAGGACTACATGATAGAGGCGGACGGGTTCTTGTTCGAAGGCCCGGTGGAGACATGTCTCCCGCCTGTCCAGGTAACACTGGAGGGGGGTGAGATGTCTCCTTGGGGTTCCTTGTCCGCAGATGTTGGGTTAGAACCTCCGACTCGGCGGCGGGATGCCCTGCTATCAGCCACATCAGAATGTGGCTCCTTAACCAGTGGTCTGCTGCATGTGAGGGACGCGGGCTCGGAGGGGGAAAGTATGCAGGGGGAACTGCGTGCTTTGTTCAAGTACCTGGGGGTCCACATCTCAGAGGACCTGACATGGTCAACACACATAGGCACAGTAGTAAAGAAGGCGAAACAGCGTCTCTACCACCTGAGACAGTTAAGGAAGTTCAGAGTATCGGGGAAGATACTCCAGTCCTTCTACTCAGGAGCTGTAGAGAGCATCCTGACCGGAAACATCACTGCCTGGTATGGAAACAGCACGGCACAGGACAAGAAGGCCCTACAGAAAGTGGTGCGCTCAGCCGAGCGTACCACGGGTATTGCACTACCCCCCCTGCAGGTTCTATACAACAAGAGGTGCAAATCCAGAGCCTGCAGGATAATGAAAGACCCTCACCACCCCAATAACAGCCTGTTTCAGCTGCTGAGGTCAGGCAGACGCCTGCAAATCCCAGCTACTAGGACAGAGCGGCTTAGGCTCAGCTTCTTCCCCCAGGCCATCAGAGCCATGAACAATGTACATTGAGTGCTCAGAACATTGAACTGTCCACACACAAGCACACATGAACACACACACGACACGCACACTGTGCACGCTCACACACGAGCAGCCACTTAACACTTTAACATGAGCGGGCACACACTCATGTCGCACACACGCACACTTATGGCCAAAGGAAAGGACACTTTAAATTAGAATAACAGGAACAGTGTATTGCACTACCAAAGCTAACTAGCATGTCACACATGCGCTGTAAATAACTATGTACAGATACCGAGATGTCACTCCATGTTACCTGCTATCTGTTACTGCACAATGTTGTTTCTTCTTTTGATTCTATTATATGTACCACTGTATTGCACATCGTTGCGGGCAAGACCACCCGCATTTCATTGTATACCTGTATGCCGTGACAATTAAAACTCTTGACTTGACTTGAGCTCATGGCGGCGGCGGCAGTCGCAAACGGCGTGCCACTGCCGCAGCCACTGCCTGTTCCTATCCCTGACGATCTCATAGGTCATCTATGGCAACGTCGCCCGGTGAGAGGGGTGGACGTTGTCTGCCCATTTTTCCCTTCAATGGAGGCCTACGTCCGTCAGGGACAGGTGGTCTCCCACATCATGGGCCTTACTCCCGCCTACGTGCAAGTCACGCGGGTGGTGGGTTTGGTAGACGGCATGAAGGAGGGCGTGCCACGGCTTGATAGGCCGATGGCGGCGCTCCTTTGTCCTGAGGTGGTGTGGGAGCCGTTAATGAAAGCCGGTTCCCCAAGGGAAATCGGCGAGGCGGTTGGCGTTTTGGAGTGACCAGTCATTTATCTCCGGGACACAATCTCTAGCTGCCACTTCCAACATCGCGCAGCTGGCGAGATTCATGTCCGGGATACTGACGGGCGGCACGGAGCTGACTGATTTACAACATGATCAGCTCGCCCAGTCGGCAGGAGCCATCCTGCATCTGATTCAGCCGCAGGCTATAGCCGCTGGGAAAGTGCGAGCCCTGGCCACTCTAATCCAGCGCCACCTTTGGCTGGAGCAGGCGCGTGTGCCGGAGAAGAAGAGGACTCCACTTCTGACGGCACCCCTCTCCGATGCTGGATTATTCGGGTCGGCACTGCAGCTGATGACCTCAACCTGCAGGGAGATGCAGGAGGAGCGCTCCGTGCTCCAGCCTCATTTCCCCCCGCCCGATGTTGCCGGTGGAGTCAGACGGCCGCCGCGTCGTCGAGGTTCCTCCGCCGTGGCCGCCGCTGCTACCACCGCCACTGCTGGACCTTCGGTGAAGAAGGCCAGGAGGAGATAGGGCGCCTCCGCCACTGCAGCCGGCCCATCTACGCCCGGAGGTGACGGTAAGGATCGTCGAGACCAGCCGCCGATCGTTTACCGTCCCTCCGGGGCTCCCCGGGGTGGCAAATCCCGAGCGGCTCGTGGCAGGCGTCACTAAGATAATGACTTTTTCCCTCTGTGGTCCCCCCCTGTTCCCTTCCCGGCCCTACTATGATTTTGTTGAAAAATAAAGAGTCCCTTCTAAGGAGGGACTGTATTTTTTGTTAACAAACTGTGTGTTTATTCACCAAACATATGATGGGGATGCAACGTGTGAATCTTTCGCTAGTATGGGTTTGATAGGAGGGCTAGACGTTACATTCATGTTAGAGCTTAAGCAAGGCCTGCAGCCTACACTCGGTTGAAAAAGGTTTTTTTCTGCCTCGACCTGAATCTTCACATAAAGGTAGAGGTTAGTTGTGTGCTCTGTTGCTTAAATAGTGATATTGAGCTGCAACACTATTGTGTTGGTTTGCAGTAATGCTCGTATGAAAACGTACCGCGGCTCAGCCGCTCTCTCTCTCTATCAGATTTTTCTGTGTCTTACAACATAGATACGGGTGTCGGGTTCACACACACACAACTTGGCCTTGCTATAAACCCTGTTCACAGATGTGTCTGTGACTAGCGTGCATTGAATTAGCTTGCGCTATTCATTAGCATTGCTACTGAAGGTATTTGTTGTTGTTGTCGTATGCAAGGGTTGGGCTTGTGAGGGGGTACCGGATAAACCCCTCCTTCCCTCTTCTGATTGGTCAGGGGGTTATTGGACTCTCTTTTCATTCGGTCAGGGCCAAGCTGTTAGGCAGCTTGGCACGGGGGGGGGAGGGTTTCCCAGACTCCGCACCTGTTGTTGTCAAGTTGTCGGGACAGAGCATAGGAACTTACTGTTCTACTACGCTCGATATACGTGTAACTTGAGTCGGTTGGTCACATGACTCAATGTTACCGTGACTTTTCAATCTATGGCTCACGTGGGAAGTCTCTCTGAGGAGTTCCGTCTCTCCTCTGTGGTAGGGGTGGCGGGATGTAAAAATGTAAAAAAAAATTACCCTCGGCTGCGTCACGTGGGATTCATGTCAGTCGGTGTTTCTTTCTTTTTTAATAAAAAGAGTGGAGAATATGAAGCACGACAAACTTCTTGTCGTTCTCCCAGGCGACTTGAAGGACCAATGTTGGTGTCTGGTTAGACTATTCATTGATGTGTTGGGTCTCGACGCATACATAGTGCTGGCTCGGGGTGTTTCTGTTCAGAATCATGCAGGAGGCTAGTACGCCTTGGTTGTTCGTTATTAAAACAGCGTTTTTATAGGACAACTGGGATGGGGGATTTCTTCCTCTTCCGAGAGCCTGTTACTGGGTCTCTACGGATTCCCGTTCATATCTGGGGGATGTTAACGGAATAGATCAGAACATAGGTAGAGGGGTCTCACGCCCTTGGGGTGGGCCACTGAGCGCGGGCCACTGAGCGCAGTATAAATGGGACCGTCTGGGTGGCGCCCTCTTTTCATGTTTTAGATCGACACGCATACCTGCCCCCTCTCCTGGAGTGGGCATGTCGGCGTGGTTAGGGCACGGGACTGGTTCTGGTCGCGCTGGTCCAGGTCAGTTAACCCGTTGTCCGCCGGGGATGCAGACCTGCTGTTCTGGTACCCTGAGGGACTTGTGCTTTTTTCGGGGGGAAAATGCCGGGTCGGCCCGGGTGTCACAGGGTTAGGCGTTATGGAGACCCTTGTTGGGTACACGTTGTACCTGGCACTATTATAAGGGGCTGGTTCTCCTTTCTTTCGCTCCTCTCTCACGCATGGCGAAGAGGGGGCTGTTGGGGTGGTCTTCTGGACCTCCTCTGGCATCCCTGTGTGCTTCCCGGGCCGCCGGGCCCGGTCCGAAGTAATGTTTCGTTGAAACCGTAGGCCTGGGATAACCCCTTTTTTGGAAACTGAAACACTTGTACTGCGGTATAGCTGGTGTATACCCGCAGGTGTGTTTTGGAGTTTTTTCTTAGGGGTTATAGGAACACCCACCGTCTGTGTACAGAGAGGGTGGTTGGTTCCCTGGTGTGTTGGAGCAGAGTCAACTCCCGGGTTACCCGGTTGAGTGTGCCCCTGCACGTTCATGACGTCTGCCAATCGTGTCAGCCTTCTCTGCCTGGACCCCTCTGGGTGGGTTTTTTTTTATGGAGGCTTTGTCATGGTGCGCAACAATGCCAGCATACGCCCCTTCCGCCGGGGTGCTGTTTTCAGTTGACCCCTTTGGCGCCTGTCTCGTCCGCAGTGCTCCAGGCTCGGGTCTACAGCCTGTTGCCTGGTTTTTCCCCGGTGCGCTGCCTGCTTCCGTTGGTTAACCTTTTGAGTGCTTACGGCCATGCTGACTGCCTGTGTTGCAGGGTCAGTGTGCCAGGCGGCGTACTAATGGGGGGAAAGGGCCCGCTCTTGGAGGGGCCCTGTCCGAATACGCTGGCGATGTGGGGGGCGGTGTCACTAAGTGACCGCCTGGTGGGGTCTTGATGCCTGGCGTCATTGACCTCTCCGGGCCCCCTTTTTCCAGGGGATCCAGTCCCTTCGGTGGGTCTGGGTCTTCCTTCGCGCTCCGCTGCTACGGCCTTGCCACGGGGTTGAGTTTGCTCTTGACCCCGTGATTTTGGGGGCAGTAACGAGGGTTGTTCCTTCCGTTTGTTCCCTGGTGGCATGCGGGTTGTGCGTGTGCGTAGTCGTGGGGTCAAGCCACGGTCTGCTCACCCTGTGCATTGAGTTGCTTGAGTTCCTCTTCGCACGGTCGGATCCGTCTCCCTCCCGTCCTCCAATAGGGAGGGTATCCCTCCATTTGGGAGGGTCGGGGGGCTCGGTCCTCCCCGGTCTGATGGTTGTGGGGGGCCTCAGCGGGGTACATTTGTCGAGCTTCTGGCTTCCGCTCAGCTCCTCTTGTGCAGACTGACGCTGAGCGGAGGCCAGAATGAAATAGAACGTAAGGTTATGTATATAACCAAGTTCTATGAATTCTGGTGACGCTCAGCGTCAGGACGCCGCTGCGGCCCTTGATCTCGCCTTGTGGTGAAAGTTTGGGAAGGAGGCGAGTAGGTGACCACACACCTGCTTATGAAGGTAAGCGGATAGGGGTGTGGCCAGACAAATGTTGGTACGTAAAGGTACATTGTGGATTTTTTTATTCAGTGCGCGTGCACGAAGTGAAGTCAGTGCAGACTGACGCTGAGCGTCACCAGAATTCATAGAACTTGGTTATATACATAACCTTACGTTAACCCTTTCACTACCAGGTTAACCGTCTGTAGTGTGGTAGTGAAAGGTTAACCTTCTGTAGTGAAAGGGTTAACAGGCTGGAGATAAAGAGAAATACTGACATTAATGCCCACTAATGAGAACTGGACACATTTAGAAAAGTGGTTGTTTGACATAGGATCTGGACATGAACATGAAACATTTTCAGCTTGGGGACACACATATTACCCCATCTTCATTCTTAAAATGCGTGTGAGAAAACGCGACCGTGTGGCAGAATACCAAGGCCTTTAGATCTCTAAATCAACAGTGTCTTTCATACACTTTACTGCAGGCTAATAAATTACATGACAGAGGAAATATCAGAGGCATGGTTTTCACAATTTAATACTGTCATGGAGAGCAGAATGTCTCTCTGGACTCAATGCCTGAACACAGCAGCACAGCACATGAAGACAGAACCACATTACACAGTCCTGGTGTCATATCATCACATTGAAATGACAGCTTGGAAGCAGAAACTGGGAAATAGGACATCAGCTTGAATTAGCCCCCACTATCTTTTCAGGGAATCTTCCCAGAAGTAATTACATGTAGTCAGTCAGTATCTGTGGTCCAGCAAATTCAAAGGAATGGCATTTCAACAGCTATCTACATACAGTATATTCAATCATACAGTGGCCAATAATGGAACCAGCGGCCAGGATTATGACCTTGTACATATCATACAATATAGTTATGATGATTCCAATAAATTTATAAATAATTGTACAACCTGATATTTATAGAGAACAAGCGAACAAGTGGGTTTTTTTAACACACGATCTGAGGTTTCCCCTCATGGAAACAATACCCCAAAATGTTAATGCAGATTTAATTACATTCCAAGAACAAATACACAAAGCAGACCCATAGGAACAGGAACCTGTGTCGTTGATTAACCCTTTCACTACCGCAATACCAAATGGTTAACCCTTTCACTGCGACAATACAGAAGGTTAACCCTTTCACTGCCACACATCAAAGGGTTAACCTTCTGTAGTGTGGTAGTGAAGGGGTTAACCTTCTGTAGTGTGGTAGTGAAAGGGTTAATTTCAGCACAGAGAGCAACAGGCAGAGGAATACGTGTTGACGAATGTCTTCACACCAGGCTCCCACACAGTAGACTCGCTTTTACAGTGATTTGTAATTTTTATTTAAAACAAGATGTAGACTTTTATGGCAAGATCTATCAAAATAAACCGACATGTACTCCCTCCAAATAGGAATAACATTTTTAAGATAGTTGTTATTGTTTTGCTATAGTTGTTAAATATATACAGCAGATTAAAGGTAGCTAAACTGTGCAAGTTTTTCTCGAGATTTGAAATGGGTGAAGCGAGTTCTGGCAGGACACTAAGCCCATGCATGGAGCTGTGACAGCTTTAGCTGACGAGCCATCCTCCCACCTACACTGGTCCGGCGGTCTATTTTAACCTGTTAAGCTGTAAGGTCCCCCAATTGGGGGACCCTGCTTTTCTTTATCATAAATCGAACAATAGAGACCGTATTAGATCCCCAATTATCATTGGAAAGCCACACTCATTGGCTACAACCCTGTCCAAATATTTTTGAGATCGCCAAATGATTGACGGAGCTAGAGCCCCCGGAGGTCGGGGGTGGTAATGTGTACTTTGGCGCACGCCTCACATATCGACTCGAGAACCGCTGAACGGATTCTGTCACCTGAAAGGGCAATTGACAGGCAACAAATAGGGCTTTAATTCTATATTCTATTTAATTCTGTATTAAAATAAACGCACACCCGAGCCGCTAGAGGTCGGCAAAGTGGCGCGTCGCGAATCGTCCTCATGAGGGCCCACATGTAGGCCCTTGGATGTTACGGTTAATGTTTTACTTTTTATTTTATTTTTAGCCAAGAGTAAAGACCATAACCCTATCAAACCAGCAGTCAAAGTGGGAGGCTGGGTAGCACAGCGGACTAAGCGTCTGTCTACCACCGCAGAGACAGTGGGATTGAATCCAGCTGCGGTACCTCCGGCTTGGTCGGCCGTCCATACTGACACAATTGGCAGTGTCAGCGGGTGGGAAAGCCGGTGGGGTGGGTCCTGGTCGTTGTAAACAGCGACTCCTACAGTTCGGTCGGGGCGCCTGCTTCAGCGAGGGAAGGATCTGGGGGAGGTAGTGTGACCCTTCCACACGTTACACTCCCCCAGTGAGAGTCCGCACTGCCAGGTGAAAAGAAGCGGTGGGCTGGCTACACATGTGTCGGAGGAAGCATGTGATAGTCTCCGCCCTCCCAGACCGACGGTAGGGGGTAGAGTGCGCAATGACCAGGAAGGGGATTGGGAATTGGCATAACGACTAACATTGGGATGGGAGAAAAACGGAAAAAGGAGGGGGAAAAAGATAATACATTTTATTTTTATTTTTAAACAGCAGTCAAAGTGTATATTTTCATTTTTACCGATGTTTTATAAGATTTACCGAAAATAAGAATTTATCGGAAAAATGCAAATGATATCTCTTTTATCGTAAAACCGCAAGGAAGGGGAGCTCCCGTAGCTCACCGCATATCTCGGCGCTATTTCTGCGTCGGGGAAAACCGTGCTCGTCACGGATCTGGGGGACACGAGTTCGATTCCCGGACCTGCCGTCATTTCTCAGAATGTCTTCCCCTGCTCTACATCCCATTTCAACCTGTTTCTGTCGGTCATGCTTGACCAGAAAAGCGATAAACGCTAAAAAATAAAGTTTTAAAAACGCAAGGAAATTACTAAATCCAGATTTAACCCTGCCATAGATGTATGATTCTGCCATAATAAGGTCAAGTTCAAGTTCAAGGTCAAATATGAATTTATAATTAAAATGGATATCATTTATTACTGTATCTACAAATCCTTCTGTTTAATCATCTTCCCTTTATTAATTTGCTTAGATATTTTGTACACTTGATCTCAAGAAGGTGGTGAATGAGCTCAGTGAGCGAAATCAAAAGAACCTCAATGTTTTCATGGTGTTATTCACCGGCACAGATGCAAAAATAAATCATAATTTATATTCTCCTTTTTTTCATTACGATGTACTCAAGCCTAGTAACAGACACAATATTTCTGACACTGGAGATACATACCCCCAGGTCCCTAGATGTTCCTAGATACCAAGAACATGCAAATTGACCTTGTAGAAGTGGAGCAATCTTCCATTTACTTAGGCATGTACCTTTAGGCGAAATTTCTGAAAATAGGGCTACAGCTTAATTAAACATCTCCACATTCACACAAACTCTGTACGCTGATGTTGCTGCTGCTGTAACCTGCAAGTAAAGTATTTTTCACCCATCACCACCCCAGCCTCCACCCCAGCCTTTCTGTGTAAATTGTTATGCTTTAACCTCTTGCAGCAGGGAGCATCCTAAGAGTAGAATCATACCACCAAGACTATTGCCATTGCCATTTATTCTGCATCACAATAAATGGTTAAACTAATGACGTGAATGATTCCTGACAGGAACTGTGATAATGATTATTGGCACTACGTGTATATTTGCAAAGAAAACACAAATCGTATCATTAGGCTTGCTGTTTGTAAAGGCCCCCCAGTATCATTAGGATATGTTACAACAAATGTCACAGCTACATATTAAAGAGAATATCTTACACCATTAGCATGTTTAATATAATCAACACGTAAGCAATATAAAATCACAAAAATAATACTTCAATACAACCACTATACTTCTATCAAACTGTCATCACATATCAGTTTACAGAATGCAACACCTCAACTGAAGCCTGCTATAAAAAAGAAAATACAGTCCTTTGAAATATTTGATTGGATTGCATTACATTCACATGATTGCAAGACTTCCTGGGTAGATTTTTATTCTTAATATATAATATTGTAAAATTAATTGTTATAACAGCAATCAGCACTTGGCTACACTCTTGTGAGCTTCATGATTTCCTTCCCTGTTAAATCACCAGGCAGCCAGAATTTTACATGGGGAATCAAACTTTCATTTCATTGTGGTAATATGAACGATTGTCTCCCATAATACTAAATACGTTGTTATGTCTTGTACTTTCAAATCAAAGAATTTAGTTTTTCCCCTCCAATTCAAAGTGCAAGTGGCGTCAAAGTGCAAATATAATTATTTTCATCATATTATCATGTGCATTATTTTTTTACTCAAAAACAAACAAACAAAAATACCAGAAATATACATCATACAATTGGTTTTGGACTGTTTTTTTATCCATAAGCCTTTATTTACTGTTGTTTGCACTGTGAATCCTGACTGTTGACCTGTTCTCCTTGCTTAGTCACACCCAAGCATGGACATTACTTGCCCAGTCAAGGATCCGTCCGTGGTACCAGGCGCGTGTGATTGGCTGAAAAAGTAGCAGGAGTTTCAACCTTCGGAGCAGCCCACAGAAGATAGCCGCTGCCACAACCACCAGTGGTGACATCATCACAAAGCCCAGGATGATGAGGGCGGAGCAACTGTTATCGTCAAGGTAACGGCAGATGGCAGAGGGGGAGTCTAGGACCTGTGAGGGGAAACGGAGAGGGAGCTGAGTTGTGTAACCAGTAGAAACAGTCTCCAGAGGTAAGGAAGATCATGATAAAGCAACGTGGTTGTCAGTGGACTGAGAAAATTGTGTGTGTGTGTGTGTGTGTGTGTGTGTGTGTGTGTGTGTGTGTGTGTGTGTGTGTGTGTGTGTGTGTGCGTGCGTGCGTGCGTGCGTGCGTGCCTGCCTGCCTGCCTGCCTGCCTGCCTGCCTGCCTGCCTGCCTGCCTGCCTGCCTGCCTGCCTGCCTGCCTGCCTGCCTGCCTGCGTGCGCGCGTGTGTGTGTGTGTGTAACACCATGGGTAGTGAGGTGTGAAAGACTCTCCCAGCCTCCCCTTACAATTCAGATAAGAGACTGCACAGATCTGTCAATAACCCCCCCACCTGTCAATCACCTACAGTATGACACCTGTAGAGGTGGAGACTACTGTAGAGAAGCTGAAAGCTAGAGAAGAGAGAGATTGGAAGAAAGAAGGAAAGAAAGAAAGAAAGAAAGAAAGAAAGAAAGAAAGAAAGAAAGAAAGAAAGAAAGAAAGAAAGAAAGAAAGAAAGAAAGAAAGAAAGAAAGAAAGAAAGAAAGAAAGAAAGAAAGAAAGAAAGAAAGAAAGAAAGAAAAAACGAAAGAAAAGGAGATTGAGAGAGAGAGAGAGAGAGAGAGAGAGAGAGAGAGAGAGAGAGAGAGAGAGAGAGAGAGAGAGAGAGAGATTGAACACATAGCCAGACCAACAGAGAGAAAGGGAGAGATGAGATATCAGAGTGTACATGAGGCAAATGGCTAGTCATTATCACAGTAACAGAGGAACACACATTACAATACAAACACTCACAAACGTACACAGCACTTGCATGCGCTCACACACACACACACTCACACACGCACACTCACACGCACACACACACACTCACACGCACACAGACAGCCCCTTGCACCCTCCTCCAGCACAACACGCAATCTATTGGTATGAAGTACAAACTCTGTGTCTGTCTTTGTCTCACACACATACATAAGCGCACTTGCATGCATGCACACGCACACACATACACGCACACACCTACACACATACACACACACACACACACACACACACATATTCAGTTTCATTATGGCTGAAGACTGTAGAAGCCCTTTCATTAAGCACTTTCCCCTGCTAAGTATTTTCAAGAGGCGCTTTACCACCCACTATACCATAGCAACTGTATACCTCTCTCTCTCTCTCTCTCTCTCTCTCTCTCTCTCTTTATATATATATCTCCCTTTCTCTCTCTTTCTCCATTCCCTCTCCCCTCGACCTAGTACACACCATGCTCTCTCTCTCTTTCTCTCTCTCTCTCCAATATAGACCATGCCCCCCCCCCCCTCTCTCTCTTCCCCTGGGTACATTTTACTCCTCATGCTGCTGCCAGTAGGCGTCAGCACAGCTGCCACTGGCATAGATTCAGACATGTCATGTATTCTCATGAGCCCGGTCCTGCCTGTCATTACAACAGATAAAACTTCTCTACACGTGTTAGAATGTGTGCTGGCCACTGCTCCACATGGCAGTGGTTCTCATTGTGGGGTCATTGAGGGGATACCAGAAAAAAATTAAATGGGAATATTTTGCTATTATTTCACTATTATTCCATTGATTAGCAGTCAGCCTAATGAGAGAATGTATAAGAAGGTTTCACTCTCTTCATTGTTATCTTCCCACCTACAGTATATACAGTTATGGAATAACAAAATCTTCTTTGATGTGTGTCCCTGAGACAACATTTTATCAGGTAGGGGTCCACAACCTGATGTGTATCATATTGCCAAATTATCATTATGCCAGTCCAACGTCTGCAGTAGCTGGCTGCATACGTTGAAAGACCGGAGTCTCCTCAGGAAGAACAGTCTACTCTGTCCCTTCCTGTAACAGTCTGTTTCAGAGGTCAGTTAACTGAGTCATTATAATATTGTGTAGTTTGTGTCTTGTGTCAACCTTGTGTAGTTTGTGTCTCCAGTCCACCTAGCATTCCGTAATCTGAAATATTGCCATCTTGGCCTTTAGAACTGTAAACTACTAATGAGTCGGTCACAGTCAATCAGCACCTGCTAATGGGTCTGACCTTTTAGCTCAGCTGGTTAGTGCGGCCGCATGTGGATCCTATGGTCCCAGGTTCAAATCCACTCGGTTACATTGGTGGCAGCTGTGGGATCTCACTGCCCTGTGAATCTGTATCCAGGTCCACGTAATGGGGGTGGGATCTCACTGCCCTGTGAATCTGTATCCAGGTTCACGTAGCAATGGGGGTGGGATCTCACTGCCCTGTGAATCTGTATCCAGGTTCACGTAGCAAGTTTCAAGTTTCTTTAATAGTTGTCATACAGAAGTACAGAATACTTTTATACAAAATGCTTCTTACTGTTACGCTCCAGAGACTGTGCTAGACAAGATAAGTATGAAATAAAATAGTATAGCATGTAAATTAGAAGTAAAAATAGAGGTCACAGTGTTCAGTATAGACATATGTACAATGTTCGATGCAGAATAGAAGTAACTGAGTTACCATATAATATACAATATACTATGCAGTGTACTAATATACAATACTATATAGTGCAAAGCAGAAATGGGATGAGGTACAATTTAGGTACAATTTACAGTAAGGTGTACGAGTTGTAGTGCAAATCCTTTATCAATAAATATAAAGTGTGTTTAGGTGATCTAAAGTGTGGAGAGTGGGTGCTGCAGTGTGTTGTTTGTTTAAAGTGAGTGTGTGCGTGTGGATGTGTGTGCTGTGTGCATTTGATGGTTGTTGTATAGTGTTTATTGTTCGTTGAGCAGCCTGATGGCCTGGGGATAGAAGCTTCTTCTGAGTCTTTCTGTGCTCGCCTTGAGACTCCGGTATCGCTTGCCTGACCGCAGCAGTTCAAAGAGGCAGTTGTTCGGGTGGCTGGAGTCCTTGATGATTCTCTTAGCCTTACCCCTGCACCGCTTGTTGTAAATGTTCTGGAGGGTGGGGAGCCCCCCTCCAATTGTGCGTTCGGCTGAACGTGTCACTCTTTGTAGTCTGCTTCGGTCTTGTGCAGTGCTATTCCCAAACCAGGAGGTGATGTTGCCAGTCAGGATGCTCTCTATTGTACATGAGTAGAAGTTCTTAAGGATCTTCTGACTGACTTGGAACTTCCTTAGGCGCCTGAGGAAGTAGAGGCGTTGTCGTGCCTTCTTCACAACACTGTCAATGTGTGTGGTCCATGTCAAGTCCTCTGATATGTGGGCTCCGAGGTACTTAAAACTGTTCACTCTCTCAACCGGTGCCCCGTCGATGCTGAGGGGGCTGTAGTCCTTGACCCCCGACCTCCTAAAGTCCACAATCATCATTCAGGGAGAGGCTGTTCTCCTGGCACCATCCCGCCAGGACCTTGACCTCTTCCAGGTAGGCCCTCTCGTCGTTTGCAGATCAGGCCCACCACTACTGTGTCGTCAGCAAATCTGATGATTGTGGGGGTGGGGGCAATGGGGGTGGGATCTCACTGCCCTGTGAATCTGTATCCAGGTTCACGTAGCAATGGGGGTGGGATCTCACTGCCCTGTGAATCTGTATCCAGGTTCATGTAGCAATGGGGGTGGGATCTCACTGCCCTGTGAATCTGTATCCAGGTTCACGTAGTAATGGGGGTGGGATCTCACTGCCCTGTGAATCTGTATCCAGGTTCACGTAGCAATGGGGGTGGGATCTCAGTGCCTTAACCCGGGGAAGGTGCACGTGTGGACGAAAGAACAATCATGCGAGGACGCACTTCTCGAGGAGAGGATGGCTGTAAACTACTAACGAGTTGGTCACAGTCAACCAGCACCTGCTAATGGGTTTGAGAACCTTTAGCTCAGCTGGTTAGAGTGGCCGTCTGTGGATCCTATGGTCCCAGGTTCAAATCAACTCAATTACAGAAATATACACGATGACTAAAACTTTTTAATTAAATAGTGCAGATCCTCGGCTGACAACCTATGCTCCAAGTTCAACACAAATTGAAAAAGAAATGTGCAATCACAATTATAAACAGACACACACACGATGCTGTCCTTGGATGCTATGAAGGCCTTTGACAGGCTGGAATGGTCGTATCTGTGGGCAGTGCTAGAAAGGATGGGGTTAGGAAAAGGATTCATCGATATGATTAAAGTATTATACAAAGACCCATCGGCCATGATTACAACAGGCACAATCATCTCTGAAATATTTCCGGTATCACGCTCTGCCAGACAGGGTTGTCCTCTTAGTCCCGGACTGTTCAATCTATCATTAGAGCCTTTAGCACAATATATAAGACAATCCCAATCCATAGAACCTATCGTAATCAAGGGCACACAACAAAAAATGTGTTTATATGCGGACGATGTAATATTGTTCATGAAAAACCCCAACACCACATTGCCTCATCTGCTCAAGTTGATTGAGGACTTTGGTGATTTATCGGGATTTAAGATAAATTGGCCGAAGTCGGCTTTCCTTCCACTTAACACCCCTGCAAAAAAAGATACAACCCTCCCAGGACAGATACCGATGGTAAAACATTTCAGATGCTTGGGAGTGGAAATATTCCCTACCATAAGACAAACGGTGAAGCACAACTACACAAAAATCCAAAATAAAATCAAAGACGACCTTGATAGATGGGCAAAACTTAAAAACACAGTACAAGCACGGATATCAATAGTTAAGATGGATGTACTACCTAAAATCAACTTCTTCTGTTCAATGCTACCGTTACCCCCTCCAGAGGGTTACTGGAAAAGATTACACTCCTCCACATACAAATTTATTTGGAATAACAGACCACCACGTATAAAAAGATCCACCGCACAGAGAAATAAAGCAGATGGTGGCATGGCATTTCCAGATTTTTTCCTATATTTTAAGGCGTACTCATTAAGTCCATTGACAACATGGTTTGACTCCCAAGCATTAGCATCTTGGAGGAAAATAGAAGAAAACATAGTAGCCCCACATAGACTGAAGGACATAGCATACACTAAACTACCAATCAAGCACTGTGAACGAAAATTTGGCCCCATAATTACTCATGCGATCCGGATATGGCGTGAATCACACAAAAAAAATCCTAACCCACAAGAATGGCACAATCATACTCCCTTATTCAATAACAATGCTCTCTTAATTGGAAAACGACCTATAAGATTCCCTATATGGGAAGAGCAAGGCATACACTCATTAGGGGATGTTTTTAACAAACAGGGTTTTTGTAGTGATAAAGAAATACGCAAAAAAATTTATCTCACCAAGTCCACATGGCTTTTTCACAAACAGTTAGAGCTATGTTTGAAGTCTCACGGTGTTCCATTAGACAGACCAATTGAACACCACAGATACCACAAATTCTTCTACTCAAGAGAGACATCGAGAGGTTTTGTTTCAGAATTTTATCATCAATTACTAACGTCCTCGTATGAAACCCTCCAACTTGACTCTGTCTGGAGGAGGGATATACCAGACCTGGAAAAGGACTTTGATTGGCAAGGAGCCTGGGCAAATGTCCGACTTACATCAAGGAACCCGGATCATCAACAAATCAATCTTAACTATATTCACAGGACATACTTGACTCCTATAAGACTGTGCCGAATGGGGCTCAAACAAGATTCCAAATGCACCCAATGTACAAATGGGGACGAAGGGACATTTATGCACATGTATTGGGACTGCTCACCAGTTAAGGCATTCTGGAAAGATGTGACCCAACAAATATCAAAACTCGTATCTTGGAATATACCTGTACACCCCTCGGTATTGCTGTTGAATGATGTTTTTGAGTTTGCAGTGAATCCACAGCTAAAGAGATTGGTTTTATCGGGTATCACAGTAGCCAAAAAGCTGATCGCATCACGCTGGTTTCAACCGGAAAAAATGTGCCGTAAAGTTTGGTTTCTTACATATCTCGATGTAATTTACCATGAAATATCTACAGCAAGAATTCTGGGTCTCAATGAATCCAAAATGTCAATGTGGTTAGAAGTGGTGGAGAGAATAAAAGCTAGCTTATAATGGTAGTGTCTGGTTAGGTGCGAGGGATAGTGGAGGTACTTCTCAAGGTGGGGTCCGGGAGGGGGGGGTTCGAGCTGAGCATATGTGTGTAGGTTTTATTTTTTTAGATAACAGGTATTATGGGTATATCTTATATAAGACAACTAACTAAAAGGTGATCTCATTGGATGTGCCCTGACAATTAATGCTTGTATATCTTATCGTGTGTTGTCATGTTTGTTTATGTTTGTTTAAAAAAAAAAAAAAAAAAAAAACAGACACACACACACACACACACACACACACACACACACACACACACACATGAGTGGTTACAATACCCCCATGAGTGTGGGTGTAATTAATCAGGCGGCATTTACTTTTTCTAAAGAAAAAGAGAACGAACTGGAAAAGTGCTAAAATCCTTGAAACAATATCTCACTGAAACATTCATAAAGACATCCAGGGAACATTGGCAAGGCATCGGCGGTTAGATGAGGAGGTATAGCATCCTGCTCTGTCACAAGGTGGATTTGGAGGCAGACTGGGAGCCGAGGCCAACAGCCATAGATCTCTACAGGATAGTTGGCCATGATTAGGAGGCAGACTATCTTTTACTGGTGTATCAGCATAACCAATCTGGTCCACATGAAGTGCCTTGCAAGGACCAACACTACATACTGATGAAAATAATGATGATAATGATTTGTCACTTGTCACAATTTTCCCTATAAAGTTGTTTATCAACCTAACCCTTACCTATAAAGTTGTTTAACTCTTACCTTAACCCTTACTTTAACCATATTCATTAACCCTTACCTTAACATCCTTGGAGACCTCATTCTATCATCATGTTTGAAGATATCCTCTGCCTTCCTAGATTCCTATCCTAGCCGTGTCCATAATATTACCTTTCTGTAGGCTTTGCACTCTCGTTTATTCTTGCTTTATGCATTGACTTATCATTTCAAAGAATATTGACAGGTGTATAATTCAATATCAGTGGTTGTAATTAGGGATGCTCGATATTGGCTTTTTTACCGATACCGATATACCGATATTGTCCAACTCTTAATTTCCGATACCGATATCAACCGATACATGCAGGGTTCCCCCCCCCCCCCCAAAATTTTACAATTTCAGGTAATTAACATTACATATTGTAACACAACATTATGCATACTTTTTACAATAAATAAAATCTGAATTTGTTCTTACTTGCTTGCCTGGGTAAATAAAGGTTATAGAAATGTAAAGAAAATAATAATAATAATAATAATAATAATAAAATAAAATAAAAAATAAAATTTTAAACCGATACCGATATCAAGTTCAAGTTTCAAGTTTTCAAGTTTCTTTAATAGTTGTCGTACAGAAGTACAGAATACTTTTATACAAAATGCTTCTTACTGTTATGCTCCAGAGACTGTGCAAGACAAGATAAGTATGAAATAAAATAACATAGTATAGCATGTAAATTAGAAGTAAAAAATGAGGTCACAGTGTTCAGTATAGACATATGTACAATGTTCGATGCATAATAGACGTAACTGAGTTACCATATAACAATATACTATGCAGTGTACTAATATACAATACTATATAGTGCAAAGCAGAAATGGGATGAGGTACAATTTAGGTACAATTTACAGTAGGTGTACGAGTTGTAGTGCAAATCCTTTATCAATAAATATAAAGTGTGTTTGTGTGATCTAAAGTGTGGAGAGTGGGTGCTGCAGTGTGTTGTTTGTTTAAGTGAGTGTGTGCGTGTGGGTGTGTGTGCTATGTGCAATTGATGGTTGTTGCATAGTGTTTATTGTTCGTTGAGCAGCCTGATGGCCTGGGGATAGAAGCTTCTTCTGAGTCTTTCTGTGCTCGCCTTAAGACTCCGGTATCGCTTGCCTGACCGCAGCAGTTCAAAGAGGCAGTTGTTCGGGTGGCTGGAGTCCTTGATGATTCTCTTCGCCTTCCCCCTGCACCGCTTGTTGTAAATGTTCTGGAGGGTGGGAAGCCCCCCTCCAATTGTGCGTTCGGCTGAACGTGTCACTCTTTGTAGTCTGCTACGGTCTTGTGCAGTGCTATTCCCAAACCAGGAGGTGATGTTGCCAGTCAGGATGCTCTCTATTGTACATGAGTAGAAGTTCCTAAGGATCTTCTGACTGACTTGGAACTTCCTTAGGCGCCTGAGGAAGTAGAGGCGTTGTCGTGCCTTCTTCACAACACTGTCAATGTGTGTGGTCCATGTCAAGTCCTCGGATATGTGGGCTCCGAGGTACTTGAAACTGTTCACTCTCTCAACCGGTGCCCCGTCGATGCTGAGGGGGCTGTAGTCCTTGACCCCCGACTTCCTGAAGTCCACAATCATCTCTTTTGTTTTGCTGACGTTCAGGGAGAGGCAGTTCTCCTGACACCACTGTGACAGATTCTCTACCTCTTTTCCGATATCACATTTTAATGCCGATATCGGCCGATAATATCGGTAGGCCGATAATATCGGACATCCCTAGTTGTAATCTTTTTGGACAGTATGTGAATATAATATTGCTGCCATGCTTGCTCCAAGACAAATCTCCCTAAAGGGACCAATAACAGTCCATATTTATAAATTTTTTATCCACTTTTTCTCCTCTTTTTCAAATGTTCTCCCATCCCAATTCCACTGTGCCAATTCTCCCCTCCCCTGTCTTGAACGTTGCTAGCATATGCCCCCCACTGGCCGGTTGTAGGGAGGATAGAAGCCTTGCATCACGTGTCCCCTCCGATACATGTGGAGGCAGCCTGTCACATCTTTTCACCTGCCAGCGCGGACTCTCATTGGCAAGGTGTAACATGTGGGAGGCTCACACTACCACCGCCATTTCCTGTCTCTGCTGTGCAGGCGTCCCCAACCGACCTGCAGGAGTCACTGTCCACAACGTCCAGTTTACCACCCATCGACTTCCACCCGCTAACTCTGCCAATTGAGTTAGTATGACGGCTGGCCCAAGCCGGAGGCAAGGCCGACAGCCGGAGTCGAACCCGGTGTCTCTTGCGTTGGTGACGAGCGCAATGTCCGCTGCGCCACCCAGCCGCCCAACAGTCCATATTTTTTATAATAATGCACAAGATACTTGTGCCCTAATGATAAGCATAAGTGCTCAATGAAGAAGCCCAATTCCATTGCCAACAGAAAGTCTAACATGCCTATAAATACTTATACTGTGGAATTACACACTACAAATGTATTATGTGGCCCATAAAGGGCCCCAAACAGCATTTACAACTTCAACAGACCCATTGTGTGAGCTTCAGGTATTGACAATGCTGATGCTACATACCCTACCACATGGCCCCTAATGGCCACCACAATCCAACATGTAGATAGATAGGCAGTGAGAGTCAGAAACCGTGTTGGAAGTATACTGAATATAAAGGTATACCGTCATGGGTACATGTAAAGGTATGGATTTTATACCTATTGTATATTTTTTGATTCATTAAAAGAAAAATAGTTCCTTGCAGCAGCATTAAAAGGTAAAAGAAAATAGAAAATGTTGAATGAAATAGCACAGTGATGATTGTATTACAAGATAAAGATAGTTTTAAAAAGATTAGTGCTGGAAAGCTATACCGTCAAATACCGCTATACCGCCAAAACTAAGAAAGTGACACCGTGATATTTTGGGTATATCGCCCAGCCATAGGTGCATGACTGACAATGCCTATCAACCCAACATTACAACTCTAATCTAAGTTTATTGTCAACATAATCATCTAAAATAGAGGACATTCACAAACTCGTCCTTCTACCCTACCACATGGCTCCTTCTCTGATGTTTCATCAAGTTAGGCCCACGACACCTCGAGAAGGCTCAACAGTTAGTTCCAGCGTCCCAGAACCACCCCACTAGTTCTCCATGATACCCACATGCAGAACTTCCTTGTGTTATCCTATCCTTATGCAAGGACGCGAGAAGGGGGGTGCGGGAGGGGCTGCAGCACCCCCTGCTGGATGGGAGTGTAACTGCAACTGCAAGGTTGTTTTGGATTTTATTCCAAATTTGTAACCGAGGCTACTCATGTCACAGAGCGGAACGGCACTGCAGATTTACCCTACTCTTGGAATTCATTCAGATCGTCATAGGGGCGCTGTCTCGATAATGCAGTGTTATTATAACAGCGTGTAGCCGACGCATGAACCGGTTGGGATTCGAATAGACGCGGCCTGGAAGCGTCAACGCGGAACTGGAAATCCGTTGGTAAAAAAAATAGACACAGCGGCTGCGCCCTGCCTGGGAGATAGTTAACTTTTGGGACGCTGAATTCGCAGTAAAGGAATATATGAACAAGCCAGCAGAACTATCCGAGCCCCCGGGAGGGTGATTGAAGACCTTTTGCATGCCGGCGATCATGTATGCGGGGAACGAATTGCAGAGGGAGGGCGCAACAGCCATGTGGGGTAAGCTGGGCTGTGATGTGTGCATCAGAACAGTTACTTGTCTCGCACCGTCGCACGCTCAGAGGGCGGAGTTGGGCAGCGGTTTTGATTGAAAAGTTTGATTGAAAAGTTTATTAACAGATTGCAGAATGGGTACAGTACAGTACAGCTCAATACATACAATTGTTAACACTTTGACTGCCATGAAACGTCTTTTCACGTCATTGCTGGCCATGCTCAAGTTGCCGGGGGACAGCGTCCTTATATCAATATTTCAAAAATCTGCGATCGGATTCATATGTCCCCTCCGCTGGCCTGAGATCCACCAGCAGGACCCACTGAGCTCTCTGGCGGTTCAGGAGCGCCATCTGGTGGCCGATCGGCGCAATCGCCAAACAGGATGTTGAATAGAGGTTGTCATGACGACCGTAGTACTTCCGGGCGCTCGCTATAGTTCATGGGACTCTGGCTCGTCACGCTACACGGTGATCGATTGGCAATAACTCGATAAACAACATGATTTGGACGTATATACCATTATACAAGCTGGAGATGGACCGGGTAAAAATATATCCCATAATGATAAAATTTCTACTCGACGATGATCGCCCAACGGCGCGCGGAGACTGGGGTGAGTTTCAGCGTGTAACGTTACCGTCTTTGATACTAACTGCTATTATCAACATTTGACCCACATTAGATGATTGGTATAACGCTGCCCACGGAATTATAAACGCCCCCTCGCCCATCCGGTCAACATCAGATGACGTGTAGTAACTTCTAGAAGTACGTCTAGTTGGAATTTTTTATATCGCGCTGATTGCCATCAAACTGTATTTCATCATCAATATAATGCATTTGGGGCTATATATCACGTTCTGGAGAAAGCTGCAGAAAGAGATGAAAACATACTTATACATTAGACCAGGGATCGGCAATAGACGGCCCGCGGGCCGAAATTGGCCCGCCAGCAATAATTTCTGGCCCGTCAGTTTATTTTGAGAATATGATATTTATTTTATTTTAATCATTTTTTTAATTATTATTATATTTATATTATATTATATTAATATTATATTTGATATATATATATATATATATTCTTTTTATTATATGCATACTTTATGTTTTATCCATGTTGAGAGTGAATAACAGGTGAGTGCAATGTACCGTGTATATAGGCTTGCTCAAAGTGAGGTGGACAGCGCTGGTGCTGAAATTGGAAACGCGAGTCCATGAAATAAAAACACGGTTCAGTAAATCATTCAAGCTTTATCTTTACTCGAGTCATGACTGACGGCACCACACATGCATGTGAACAGTAATGCAATAAAAAACAATGCAAAAACAATGCAATTAACTTTAAAGAAAAAGTGCTTGAAGAAGCTCCTGAAATGACGGCGCTATAGGTATTTGAATTAAATGAAAAATACAATTTGGCATTAAACAGTAATGCAATTAAAAACAATGCAAAAACAATGCAATAAATTTTAAACAAAAAGAGTGCTTGAAGAAGCTCCTGAAATTACGAGACATTCGTTAACTAATTGAAAAATACAATTTGGCATTAAACAGTAATGCAATTAAAAACATTGCAAAAACAATGCAATTAAACTTTAAACAATTTGGCAATAGCAGGCTTAGTATTCACTTTAGTTTAGTGTGAAAAGTGGCATCTCCCGTCGGTCACTATTCGCTGGATATCTGGTGATATGGACGTCACTTTAATCCGCAGGCAGTTCTCAAGGCTTTTATGCGTCAGTCGGTTCCTCTGAGATGTCTTTATCGCATTCATTGATGAAAAGGACGACTCGCATACATAGGTGGAAGGAAACATTGTGAGCACATACAATGCGAGTCTCTTGATGTTACTGTACTCTTCTGAGCATGCTATCCAAAAGGCACTCACAGACTCTGCACTCCGCAACGCATCGCTGACAAGGGAGGTTGTCTGGAAGTCCATTAGCTCCATTTCCAGTGCAGCCTCATCTAACAAGGGGATCATTCCTTTCGCCAGGGAGGAGAAGTGTCCACCAGGTTTGACTGTGAGAGGGTCACGTACAAAGGCAATGATTTCTTTTGGGATAGAGTAGTCATCAAACCTAGAGGTGAAGTTGGCTCGTAGCTGCTTGATGAAGTCAACCATCATCTCCGTCACTTGTCCCGATGCCTTTTTTAGTGTGGTGAAATGTAGGAGCCTGCCACCAGTGGATATGTCTGTCTCAAACATCTCCAGCTTCCTCGTGAACGATTCGAGCTTTTCAACCATGTCCACGATGGTTTTATCTCTCCCCTGTAGCTGAAGGTTAAGCTGATTTATGTGGCCAAATATATCAGATAAAAATGCTACATTGGATATGAACTTTATGTCTCCCAAGAAGGCAAGGTGGTCAGCTGCTGCCTTGCTCTTGCTCAATGCAAGGAACGCCTTGACCTCATCCAGTAGCGCACAGAAGCGGTCCAATGCCTTGCCTTTGCTCAACCAGCGCACGTCATTGTGTAGCAGCAGGTCACCGTGGGTGGCATCTTCTGACTCAGCCACAAGTTGTCGGAAAAGCCGATGCTGGGTGCTTGACGTACTTCTGACAAAATTAATGACTTGCATCACTTTATCCATAACGCCCTTTAGCTCGCCACTGAGCCTGGCACAAAGGACACTTTGGTGGATGAGGCAGTGCAGCCCATGCATTTGGGGGGCGAGTTCCTTCAACCTGCTAACTAGACCTCTGTGCTTTCCCACCATAGCAGGAGCCCCGTCTGTCACGATTAGGTTAACCTTCTCAAATGACAGTGAATGCAGCCTAAACAACTCTTCCAGTTTAGAAAACAGAATATCTCCAGTGGTGTGCCCTTCTAATGGGATTAGAGACAGCAGCTCTTCCTTGAAATCCTTTCCATCAAAATATCTCACATACACGCACAACTGGGCTACATCTGTGCAGTCAGTGCTCTCATCAATGGCTAAGGAAAAGTTATTGGCTTGACCAATACACTCAATAATTGTACCCTGCACCGCGTCTGACAGTGCTTCTATGCGGCGGGAAGCGGACCCTGCAGAGAGGGGCAGCTGTTTCACTGACGCAATTATTCCATCCATTGATTTGTCAGTGGCAAGTTCCTCCAAAACAGTCACCATCATCTCCTTGAAAACCTCTGCGTCTGTGAATGGCTTGTTGTGCTTTGCGAGCAGCCACGATGCCTTTAGAGACGCACTTGTCACTTTTTGTTGGTCTGTGAGGCCTCGCACCAGGATCCTGTTGCTGTGTGCATATCCAGCTTTCAGCGCTTCAATTTTGCGCTTTCGTGCCTCTGTCTTTGGTGGGAAGAACATTTTAAAGTTGGCATGTTTTGTATCGTGGTGCCGTCTAATATTGTATTCTTTGATAACAGACACACCTTCATTGCAGATCAGACAGGTGGGATTTGCATGAATGAATCCAGGTAAGATGAACGCATAGTTGTCTGTCCATTCATCTTTAAATACCCTGTTTTCACTCTCAATTTTCCTCTTTAAGTTTTTCGATAGTGACATTTCGATGTTTTTACATTAGCTAGCAGGCCTAGCAGCAGGTGAAATGTAAATGTCTATCTATGTCTGTCACTATAGCCAATTGAAATGCTAGAAATGATCACGTGGACTCGGAGAACCAATGGGAAATTCTTATAGTTTCTCTTTTCCGGTGCAGTGAACCCCCAGGGCGTGCGTCAGCTAATTTAATTCAACTAAACCACGTTAGTTAAATTTAGTCAAAACAAAACAAAACAAACATCTTTAGGTAGCTTCTTGCAAAGAGGAAATACCAACTCAGGAGCCAGAAGAGGAAACTACGACTTCCAAGACACAAACAAAACGAGGAGTCATATTTAAAATACGGGTTTATCGCAACCGGTGTCTCTCGCGTGTTCACATGGCAACACGAGGCTGATTGATTGATTGATTGATTGAAAACTTTATTAACCGATTGCAGAATGAGCTCAATGAAGCAAGCAACTGTGTTCAAGTTGGGTGGACATGGGTGGGCATTCAACGCGAGTGGACATTTGACATATTTCAAACATTAGCATGGATTTTGGAGGAGCGAAGCAGAAACAACAATAAGCCCAGGTCTGCCTGCATTATGGTGAGTTGTACATTCGATGTATATACACCCGCTGTGGTGGTTCAAATCAAATGCACCCTACTGATCTGTTGATGTGTTATAATAATAATAATAATAATAATAATAATAATAATAATAATAATAATAATAATAATAATAATAATAATAATAATAATAATAATAATAATAATAATAATAATAATAATAATAATAATACATTCGATTTATAATGCGAGCACGGAGCACCTGCATTCAAATCAAATGACTGATCTGTTCATGTGTTATGCACTGTGTGAGAGGCACTTTATAATAGAAAAAAGACAGTGCAAACATGTATATGTCGTTTATTTTGACAGGGTTAAACATTTTTCATTATCATTGGCCCGCCACATAATGGCTTGGGCAAAATCTGGCCCGCCCGCAAACCTAATTGGCGACCCCTGCATTAGACCATACTTTACTATGAATATGTGAATGAAAAAGTTTAACGTTGCTACACAATGAACAATACATATAGGACTTTGAATGGGCCCTAATAATGGCAATGTAGCAATAGAATTTAAAAAGTTATAGCCCTGCAAAGAAGGGGACTTTCTCCATAGACAAATAGTGCTGGCAATCTATGGTATATCATGAATTTAACCTTAGGCAACCAAAGTGTTAAGGGGATGCAGACCAGAGAAAGACTTTCGTCTTGTTTACATCAGGGTCCCCCATTTTCAATTCATCATACTAGTATCCTCTAGTCAACGAGAGTGTTGGTTATGACGTGACAGACAGTGGAGCTGTTTGCAGATGTCTCGCAGACAATAAAACTACAAGTATAATTATATAATATATATATTTTATATAAAAAAAAATTATATACAATTTTTTTTTTTTATCAAAAACGATCAATATCTCAGCACCCCCACTCCCCGCGGACTTCTCGCGTCCCTGTCCTTATGTTGAAAACACAACTATTCCTGGTAACAATATACATGAAACAGAAACAATAGAGAAGAAAATGTATACTCTTACCCTTTGTTTACTTTGGCCCCCAGCTGACATTATTTCTCCTCAACCATATCCAATGATGCTTGTAGACATCTCCTTTACTGCCTTTCACAAACTCCACCCTCAATCGTGCTATAAACCAGACAATCCATAGCTTTCCATCCTCACTGCTCAGTTTCTGCTGTTTCGCAGACCTAGGTCTGGTAACAACAAGTTTTCCTCCCAAATCTACATACAGTAAATGCTCTTTTTAGGTAGCCTGACTCATGCCTGCCTAAAAACCTACCTCCTCAACAGTTCTCTCCCTCACAGACAAATTGAATGGGAATGAGACAATTAGAACATAATTTGAATGGCTGCACTCTCTACCCGATTACATCCTGAATATGTTCTCTTCTGTTTTCAATTCCTGCCGCACATGGCGACAAACCTGGTTATGTTGCCATGTATAATGACCTTGAAAAAGACTAGTCTTACAGCCTGACAGAATATGCCTCAAAGTTGCCGTCTCTGAACACAGTGGACATGATGAGTTCCCATCCACCCATTGTTTTAGGTTCTGTAGACATCATAAGTATCCCCTATCAGCAATTTTATATGATTTTCCTCCATATTCCACAGGTCCCTCCAGCTAAGCTTCCTTTCTCTAGTCTACACCTTCTGTTAACAGAACTCAGCTATAGGGCGACAATAATGTGGTCAAGAGGCATGGTTTCTATCTTGAGCCTGAACTGGCGTGACTTGTCTTTATTCACATGGTAAGCAGCAGTAACACAAGTCTTCTCTCTCTGAGAGACATTGGGGAGAGAACGAAATGGGTGTATACCTTTGCTTTTATAGTTGCCATAAGGTAGAGTACCTGGGTGGCTCCGCCTAGAGCGCCCTCCAGTGGGAACAGATATATATGCAACTAGGCAATCACAGGTGGAGACAATTATATATGCAGGTAAACAGTTACTAGTGTAAACAGCCATATGTACAGTTAGACAGTTACTAACAATCCTACACAGAGCCTCTGATCTCAACACCTTCCCAGTTCATCCACTGTCCCTGCTTAGCCTGGGCCACAGCCTTTGTACACCTCACTACTTCCTCTTGTTGACGTACCTGCTCCACTTCCAGCTTCCTCCTTTCTGTGGGACCTGATTTGGTAAATTAACTGTTTATATAGCGCTTTTATATAAACAGGGCGGCTATGGCTCAGGGGTAGAGCGGGGTGTCCAATGATCGAAGGGTTGGTGGTTCGAATCCCGCTCAAGCCCATGTCCATCCCATTGCCGTTGTGTCCTTGGGCAAGACACTTAACCTACTTGCCTCGTATGAATGTGTATGCATGTGAATGAATGTTGGTGGTGGTCGGAGGGGCCGTAGGCGTTGATTATTCGCCACGCTTCTGTGAGTCTGCCTCAGGGCAGCTCTGGCTGCAATTGTAGCTTACCACCACCGGTATGACTGTGTATGAACGAATAATGGACTCTGTGAAGCGCTCTGAGTCAGAGAAGAGCGCTATATAAATCCAATCCATTATTATTATTATTATTATTATTTTATCCAAAGCACTTTACAACTTGTGCCTCACATTCACACACACACCGACCAGCGGAAGCAACCATGCAAGGTGCCTGTATACCTGCTCAGCGGGAGCGGTTAGGGGTTAAGTGTCTTGCTCAAGGACACTTCGGCAGGCTACCAGGAGGAGCCAGAATCAAACTGGGAACCTTCTGATTACCAGACGACCACTCTACCTGAGTTGCCTGCTCCATACTGGCTTCCCTGAGCTGAGCCTTAACCCCCCCCCGGCCTTGTTGAACCTACCTACAATGACTGTATGCCCAAGAGCTGCCTTTGCTTCCTGCACTTCCTGTCTTGGGATCCATTTTCTCTCGTAACTACAGCATCTGTATCTTTGCTCTCTGATGGCAACAACTCTGTTATCGCCTTCACCCACTTAAACTCCTCTGTTACACTAGTTACTGGTAGCTGGAGAATGCATTTCCCATACAATGCCACACTACTAAGACACAGAGGTGGTCCTAGTCATTTCCTAACAAATGAACCAACCTCTCATACTGTCTATCTGTATGTCATGTATGTCATATATATTATGATGAATTGAAAATGGGGGACCCTGATGTAAACAAGACGAAAGTCTTTCTCTGGTCTGCATCCCCTTAACAATTGTATGTATTGAGCTGTACTGTACTGTACCCATTCTGCAATCTGTTAATAAACTTTTCAATCAATCAATCAATCAATCAATCAAGCGTTTCCACCTTTGATATTGGCACTTCATATATTGACAATGGCCAAATCAACCTAGGGAATAAACCAAACTGCAAACACCGTAACTTCAACTTGCCTGGAAGCCCTGACTTCTCTATCCTTCCTATCCCCTCTACAACATCTTTCCTGAGTTGTTCTATCTGTTCTCTATCATTCAACTCCCCATTACACCCCATTCATTCATTCTCCTCCCGATGTGTTCGTTCAACTCGCGTCTCTGCGACCAGCCGCTCTATCGAAGATAGGATCACATTGTGTCATGTTTTGCTAGAGGGTGTATATATTTATTATTCTGAATAGATCTACACAGGCTTATAGCCTATAATACGTGACATTTGAAGCAGGCACCACTGCTGTTGTAATTGTCTGGTAATAGCTGTTTCGAGTGTTTATTATTGGGTTGTTGTCGCAGACTCACTGCATGTTCAATTTGCGGCTCGTATGGTACTGCCTTCCTATACCCAGTTAAATCTGTCTTCATATCTCACGCCCCAAAGGCAATAGCGAGGGGGGTGTACGCGTGTAGGTCAGTGGCCAATCAGAGCGCAAAACGGGAACCCGGAAACACAACTGCGTTGGTAAAAGCATACACGCGTCCCCTCCGGTACTCGAGAAAGCAGCCGTCGCATCTTTTCACCTGCACAGCGCGATCTCTCAGCGTCGAGGTCTGCGTGGGAGGGACACACCGCCCCCGTCGCTTCCTGATTCTGCTGCGCAGGCGCACCAACCGACCTGTAGGAGTCGCTGTCCACAACGTCCGATCCCCACCCATCAGCTTCCCACCGCCTAATACTGCCAATTGTATTAGTATGAACGACCAGCCAAGCTGATAGCAATGCGGAGAGCTGGGCTCGAACCCAGCGTCTCCTGCATTGGTGGCGAGCGCCTTGCCCACTACACCACCTAGCCGCCCATTTTCTCCTCATCTTCATAAACGTTCTCTCTATTACCTTCCCTCTGGTCAATTAAATGCTTCTCTGCTTTACTAGGCTTAATCCTCATTCAATATTCTCATTTAACTTCTCTGCCATGTCATCCATGCTATTTCCCCCCACCTTGATGCTCTAATAATTACTTCCATCGCCATTGTGAATGCTAGTAGAGAAATAGTACACCCTGCCATAATGCCTATCTCTAGTCTCTGCATGCTGTTGTAAAATCGATTATACTAAAACACGTTTTAATATATTGTAATTGTGCTTTCACCAAGTGTGAGGTTCTCCTCTCCCTGGACCTTTAATTCCTGTTCCCTGTGAGGTTCTCCTCTCCCTGGACCTTTAATTCCTGTTCCCTGTACTTTAATTCCCTGTCTCCTCACTTCACTAGCCCCCACCCTCGCGTTCGTTTGCTCTTCAGCAGCCACACCCTTGGACTACCTGTCATTATGTGTTTGATTGGTCTGGTGCCGAACACACACTTCTAGTTTCAAGTATCAATTACCTTCACGCACCTGACGTGTATTCTAATTAGTTCCCCTTTGGGCTTTAAGTACCTCGCTCTTCCCCTCTGGCCTTGTCGGGTCGTTCCGTATCATATCTCTATCACCTAACTCCTTCGGGAGGTTCTCTGTCTATAGGCTCCTACGGGAGTTCTGTTTCTGTCTGTATGCTGTTTATCTCCGGCGTGAGACGGGGTGCAAGCTTTGGCCACCTGTCGCCGTTTGCCTGATGGAGACATTGTTACTACGCTCTCTAATCCTCTACGGGAGGTATTCCAGTGTTCCACTTCAGACCTCCGCGCAGCAGACGCCCAGACGCGCATCCAGACCTCCGCGCAGCAGACGCGCTCTTCACTCCAGACGCGCATCCAGACGCGCATCCAGACCTCCGCGCAGCAGACGCGCTCTTCACTCCAGACGCGCATCCTGACGCGCATCCAGACCTCCGAGCCAGACGCGCTCTTCGTACCGGCGCGTACTCCAAACTGCCGCGCACCACTCAGTATTCCGCTTGGACAACCCGTTCCCCGTAGCGACGCGCTCGCCCTGTTTGATCCTGCTCTCTTTACGCACAGCGCCTGGGTGAGTTTTGCAAGACTGTCTTTGACCCTATCGTTTTTCGTGTGTGTTAAACACTGAAGAGATCCTGCTTTTTGTCAGACTGTCACTAACCCTGTGCCTGTTTTTGGATGGTTCATTTGGGATAATATTTGCTTGAACATCGCTCACTGTGTGTATTCACACCGAAGATATTATCACTTGGATTATTATTGGGACTTCGCTCTCTGTGTGTATTCACACCGAAGATATTATCACTTGGATCATTATTGGGACTTCGCTCACAGTGTGTATTAGCACCGAAGATTCTATCACGTGGATTGTTGTTGGGACATTACTCACAGTGTGTATTTACACCGAAGATTCAGTCACTTGGATTACTCTGTTTTGGGATAAGTCACTTCTCATGTCACCTGCTCTGTTCCCAACTGTACTCTGAGCTAACCCGCTCTCTTTCTCCCTCTCGGTCCCGTTACCACCTCGGAAAGCTGCCGAGAGGATCCTGCAGAGCGGCTCTGACGTCACTGTCAGATTCCTCAGACGAACCTTCCCGGGAGAAGCTGCAGAGCAGCAACATTCTTCTAATGCTTGTATCCCAGGCTTTGTCTGTTTTCTCTGTCCCTGTAAGCAGCTCCAGCCCTCGCCCTGTTCCAAGGCCTTACCCTGTTTCCTCTAGTCCTCCTAGTCCTCCCTGTCCAGTCCTGTCTAGTCCTCCTAGTCCCTGTCCCCAGCCCGCCTCCGCGGGCCTCTGTCCCTGTTTTCCCCACTCTAGTCCTCCTAGTCCTCCCTGTCCCCAGCCCGCCTCCGCGGGCCTCTGTCCCTGTTTCCCCTTTCTAGTCCTCCTAGTCCTCCCTGTCCCCAGCCCGCCTCCGCTGGCCTCTGTCCCTTTTCCCCTCTCTAGTCCTCCTAGTCCTCCCTGTCCAGTCCTCCTAGTCATCCTAGTCCTCCCTGTCCAGTCCTCCTAGTCCTCCTAGTCCTCCCTGTCCAGTCCTCCTAGTCCTCCCTGTTCCTGCCCTTGTCCCTTGCCCTGGTCCTGTTCCCTTAGCCTTCCCCTTAGCCAGCTCGCCTCTTAAAGGCACTGTGCCTATTTTCCCATTTCTGGTTTCCCTGTAATTTGTGTTCTCCCTTAAAGGGACAGTGCCGTTTTCTGTGTGTTTCAATAAATGCCCGGTTCTTGGCTTACTCTCATACCTGTCTTGTGTTGTGCGATTGGGGTCGGTTACAAACCATAACAGTACGACCCGACCAATCGACGACCCCAGCCAGCACAGACGGTGTATGTTGAGTTTGCCTTTTTTTTTGTTCCCTCTAGTAGCCCTGTTAGCTCCCCTGTTAGCTTGTTTGTCTCCCCTGTTAGCCTGTTGACTCCCCTGTTTGCTTCCCTGTTAGCCTCGTTAGCTCCCCTGCAGCTTGTTAGGCCTCTACTACCAGCATGGCCCCAGTCTGCAAGCTTTGCCCCCGGCTGCTAGCACAGCCTCTATGTTAATGCAGCCCTTGCTGCTGGCATAGGCCCTGTAGCTAGCCATGCCCAGGCAGCTAACCCAGTCCCTCTGCATGGCCCCAGTCTGCTAGCTTAGCCCCGGCTGTTAGCACAGCCTCTATGTTAATGCAGCCCTTGCAGCTAGCATAGGCCCTGTAGCTAGCCATGCCCAGGCAGCTAACCCGGTCCCTCTGCATGGCCTCCACTTTTTGTGTAGTTTTCTCCCACTGCTAGGACTGCCCTTTCAGCTAGCAAGGTCAGTTTTCCCACTGCTAGGACTGCCCTTTCAGCTAGCAAGGTCAGTTTTTTCCCACTGCTAGGACTGCCCTTTCAGCTAGCAAGGTCAGTTTTCTCCCACTGCTAGGACTGCCCTTTCAGCTAGCAAGGTCAGTTTTCTCCCACTGCTAGGACTGCCCTTTCAGCTAGCAAGGTCAGTTTTTCCCACTGCTAGGACTGCCCTTTCAGCTAGCAAGGTCAGTTTTCCCACTGCTAGGACTGCCCTTTCAGCTAGCAAGGTCAGTTTTTTCCCACTGCTAGGACTGCCCTTTCAGCTAGCAAGGTCAGTTTTTTCCCACTGCTAGGACTGCCCTTTCAGCTAGCAAGGTCAGTTTTCTCCCACTGCTAGGACTGCCCTTTCAGCTAGCAAGGTCAGTTTTCCCACTGCTAGGACTGCCCTTTCAGCTAGCAAGGTCAGTTTTCCCACTGCTAGGACTGCCCTTTCAGCTAGCAAGGTCAGTTTTTCCCACTGCTAGGACTGCCCTTTCAGCTAGCAAGGTCAGTTTTCTCCCACTGCTAGGACTGCCCTTTCAGCTAGCAAGGTCAGTTTTCCCACTGCTAGGACTGCCCTTTCAGCTAGCAAGGTCAGTTTTTCCCACTGCTAGGACTGCCCTTTCAGCTAGCAAGGTCAGTTTTCTCCCACTGCTAGGACTGCCCCTTCAGCTAGCAAGGTCAGTTTTCTCCCACTGCTAGGACTGCCCCTTCAGCTAGCAAGGTCAGTTTCCCTACTGCTAGGACTGCCCCTTCAGCTAGCAGGGTCAGTTCCCCACAGCTAGGACTGTCCTTCCAGCTAGCTTGTTCTCTCATGCTGGTCCAGCCCTGTCTGCCAGCCTAGCTCCGGCAGCTAGCGCAGCCTCTATGTTAATGTAGCAGTACAGCTAGCATAGGCCCTGTAGCGATCAGTGCCCTGGCAGCTACCCTTTCCCTCTGCTAGCCCCTTCCCTGTTCCCCTCTCCAGTGCCCCTGTTCCAGCCCTGTCTGCTAGCCTAGCTCCGGCAGCTAGCGCAGTCTCTTTGTTAATGTAGCGGTACAGCTAGCATAGGCCCTGTAGCTATCAGTGCCCTGGCTGTTACCCCTCAGCTCCTTTAGTTACCCCTCAGCTCCTCTAGTTACCCCTCAGCTCCTCTGGTTACCCCTCTGCTCCTCTAGTTACCCCTCAGCTACCATGGTTACCCCTCTGCTCCTCTTGGTTACCCCTCAGCTCCTCTGGTTACCCCTCAGCTCCTCTGGTTACCCCTCAGCTCCTCTAGTTACCCCTTCTGCTACCCTGGTTACCCCTCTGCTACCCTGTTCCTTTGCTAGCCCCACTTTTGTTGTAGCTTCCCCTGCTAGCATGGCCCAGTACCTTTTGTTTTGTTGCCTTGTTTTTTCCCCTGCCCCTCTGTCTGTGTTTTTGGGTCGCCCGGTGGCTCCCGTGGAGGGGGGAGTACTGTGAGGTTCTCCTCTCCCTGGACCTTTAATTCCTGTTCCCTGTGAGGTTCTCCTCTCCCTGGACCTTTAATTCCTGTTCCCTGTACTTTAATTCCCTGTCTCCTCACTTCACTAGCCCCCACCCTCGCGTTCGTTTGCTCTTCAGCAGCCACACCCTTGGACTACCTGTCATTATGTGTTTGATTGGTCTGGTGCCGAACACACACTTCTAGTTTCAAGTATCAATTACCTTCACGCACCTGACGTGTATTCTAATTAGTTCCCCTTTGGGCTTTAAGTACCTCGCTCTTCCCCTCTGGCCTTGTCGGGTCGTTCCGTATCATATCTCTATCACCTAACTCCTTCGGGAGGTTCTCTGTCTATAGGCTCCTACGGGAGTTCTGTTTCTGTCTGTATGCTGTTTATCTCCGGCGTGAGACGGGGTGCAAGCTTTGGCCACCTGTCGCCGTTTGCCTGATGGAGACATTGTTACTACGCTCTCTAATCCTCTACGGGAGGTATTCCAGTGTTCCACTTCAGACCTCCGCGCAGCAGACGCCCAGACGCGCATCCAGACCTCCGCGCAGCAGACGCGCTCTTCACTCCAGACGCGCATCCAGACGCGCATCCAGACCTCCGCGCAGCAGACGCGCTCTTCACTCCAGACGCGCATCCTGACGCGCATCCAGACCTCCGAGCCAGACGCGCTCTTCGTACCGGCGCGTACTCCAAACTGCCGCGCACCACTCAGTATTCCGCTTGGACAACCCGTTCCCCGTAGCGACGCGCTCGCCCTGTTTGATCCTGCTCTCTTTACGCACAGCGCCTGGGTGAGTTTTGCAAGACTGTCTTTGACCCTATCGTTTTTCGTGTGTGTTAAACACTGAAGAGATCCTGCTTTTTGTCAGACTGTCACTCACCCTGTGCCTGTTTTTGGATGGTTCATTTGGGATAATATTTGCTTGAACATCGCTCACTGTGTGTATTCACACCGAAGATATTATCACTTGGATTATTATTGGGACTTCGCTCTCTGTGTGTATTCACACCGAAGATATTATCACTTGGATCATTATTGGGACTTCGCTCACAGTGTGTATTAGCACCGAAGATTCTATCACGTGGATTGTTGTTGGGACATTACTCACAGTGTGTATTTACACCGAAGATTCAGTCACTTGGATTACTCTGTTTTGGGACAAGTCACTTCTCCTGTCACCTGCTCTGTTCCCAACTGTACTCTGAGCTAACCCGCTCCCTTTCTCCCTCTCGGTCCCGTTACCACCTCGGAAAGCTGCCGAGAGGATCCTGCAGAGCGGCTCTGACGTCACTGTCAGATTCCTCAGACGAACCTTCCCGGGAGAAGCTGCAGAGCAGCAACATTCTTCTAATGCTTGTATCCCAGGCTTTGTCTGTTTTCTCTGTCCCTGTAAGCAGCTCCAGCCCTCGCCCTGTTCCAAGGCCTTACCCTGTTTCCTCTAGTCCTCCTAGTCCTCCCTGTCCAGTCCTGTCTAGTCCTCCTAGTCCTCCCTGTCCCCAGCCCGCCTCCGCGGGCCTCTGTCCCTGTTTTCCCCACTCTAGTCCTCCTAGTCCTCCCTGTCCCCAGCCCGCCTCCACGGGCCTCTGTCCCTGTTTCCCCTTTCTAGTCCTCCTAGTCCTCCCTGTCCCCAGCCCGCCTCCGCGGGCCTCTGTCCCTTTTCCCCTCTCTAGTCCTCCTAGTCCTCCCTGTCCAGTCCTCCTAGTCATCCTAGTCCTCCCTGTCCAGTCCTCCTAGTCCTCCCTGTTCCTGCCCTTGTCCCTTGCCCTGGTCCTGTTCCCTTAGCCTTCCCCTTAGCCAGCTCGCCTCTTAAAGGCACTGTGCCTATTTTCCCATTTCTGGTTTCCCTGTAATTTGTGTTCTCCCTTAAAGGGACAGTGCCGTTTTCTGTGTGTTTCAATAAATGCCCGGTTCTTGGCTTACTCTCATACCTGTCTTGTGTTGTGCGATTGGGGTCGGTTACAAACCATAACACCAAGTTTACAATCACCCCTGCACTAAATAAATTAAAAGCACTCCAAGTAGGACTATGAATGAATGAATGAATGAATGAATGAATGAATGAATGAATGAATGAATGAATGAATGAATGAATGAATGAATGAATGAATGAATGAATACCACTATGTGGTACTGAACCAAACACATGGTCTAGAAACCTGTTGAGGTCCCTGCTGCGATTGAATATTTATATGACTCATTTGATTTATTAGGACAACGTTGTCTACTAACTATGGTTGGGTGTGATTCTGTTACACCTTCTATGTGCTTAAACCTTGAACAGTTAACATGCATGATCTAGACAGAGACATTGACCCAGAGAGGAATTTCTTTAATAATGTGACTAGTAATTTCTGCTACTACACCGATGACCAGTTCAAGGAAAAATTCCAACTTGAACACAACATATCGATCATACATTTCAATAGCAGGAGTTTATATTTCCAATTTTAATAAGATTAAAGATTATCTTAAACAGTTCACCAAACCATTCAGCATAATTGCAATATCGGAAACCTGGATCAACCTGGAGAAAGGGGTGGATTTTGAGTTGGAGGGATATAATTTTAACAACATGAATAGAGTAAATAAAAAGGGAGGAGGAGTAGGTCTATATGTAGACAGAAGGTTAAAGTTCAAGATAGTTGAAACTAAGTATGACGAAGGTAATTGACGATGTATGTGAATGTATTGCTATTGAAATAGACATGGGAAAAAGGAAGAATAGCATTGTCAGTTGTATTTACAGAGCTCCCAGCTCTAGCATAGAAAGATTCAGAGAAACGATGGAAGGTATGATTATAAACACTAAATCCTAACAAACTATCATTGATAGAAGAATTTAAGGATGCAATGTATAGTAGGAGTCTATATCCTATTATTACAAAACCGAGTAGAATCACATGTTACTCAGCAACATTAATAGATAATATACTTACTAATAATTTAATAGATAATATAGAGAGTGGACTATTAATAAACGACATTTAGTGACCATTTACCGGTGTTTGTAGTCTATCATTGTGATGTTAAAGTGGTTGATAGTAAAGTAATCATGCAAAGGAGATTAAGAACGGAGGACACTTTAAATAGGTTCAGAAAAGAACTATTATCACAGGACTGGAGAAAGGTATATGAATCAATAGATGTGGATTCTTCTTATGATTCTTTTCTGAATATGTTCCTGCTGTTATATGACAGAAGCTGTCCAATGCAGCAAAGTAGAACAAATGCAAAAAAAATCTGACAAACCCTGGATTACAGGAGGTCTGTTGAATGCTTGCAAAAAAAAGAACACCTTATATAGAGAATTTATAAAACATAGAAATAAAGAGAAAGAAATTAAGTATAAACTATACAAAAATAAACTAACTGATATTGTTAGAAAATGTAAAAAAGAGTACTATAATAATGTATTAGAAAAAAAATTAAAGAACATAAAGGGAACATGGAATATATTAAACTCAATTATAAGAAATAAATCAACTAGTTCTGGCTTTCCAGATGAATTTATAGATGAGGGAAAGTCAGTAAGTAAGAAAAATGAGGTGGCAGAAGGATTCAACAGATTCTTTGTTAATGTGGGGCCCAAACTCAATAGTATCCAGCTGCAGACCTTCAGACCAGCGCTTACAAGCCCTGCACATACAAGCCCCGCACATAGCAACCCCTCGCTTCCATTGGCTGATTTTAAGCATCTCCCCAAACTGGCGGAGGAGATAACTCCGCCACAAGGGGGAGGTGTTTCTAATTATTTTGAAGAACGAAACCCAAGTATTATCTTCTTGAGAAAAACGGATAAAAATGAAATTATGGATACTGTGAACAATTTTAAGAATAAAACATCAACAGATTGGAATGGCATTGACATGACCTTAATTAAACAAGTAATAATAGCCATAGCAGACCCTTTAGTGTTTAGTGCATATTTGTAACCTCTCATTCAAACTGGGTGCCTTCCCCACCAAAATGAAAACTGCAAAAGTGATACCGATCTTCAAAGCAGGTGAGAAAAATCTATTCACCAATTACAGGCCGGTTTCTCTCCTTTCCCAGTTCTCAAAGATAATGGAAAAATTATTTGCTGCACGATTGGACAGTTTCATTGATGAACACGCATTACTTATAGACAATCAATATGGATTTAAATCGAATCATTCAACGTCATTGGCACTAATGGACCTAATAGAAGAACTGACAAGCATAATTGATAATAAGAAGTTTGCAATAGGGGTCTTCATAGATCTGAAGAAGGCGTTTGACACTATAAATCATGATATTCTGCTACTAAAATTGGAAAGGTATGGGATCAGAGGAGTAGGGCTCAAATGGTTAAAGAGTTATTTAGAACAAAGACAACAGTTTGTGCAGTTGGGGGAGTACAGGTCCACTCAGTCAAACATAATCTGTGGTGTGCCGCAAGGGTCAATTCTGGGCCCGAAAGGGATGAGGAAGGGACTTGATATTCACGGGTGTTTACATTTTTATTTTATTTATTTCATGTTTTACATATATAGTTTTTGTTTTTTTGTTTTGCATATATATATATTTTTCTTTTTCTTTTTTATGTTTTTAAATAGTACACTCATTTGAGTAGTGGAAAAGGGGTAGGATTAAATAAGTGTATACTTCTTCCTACTCCTTTTCGAACATGTAGATTGAGTTGTGTTTTGCTTTTGTTATTGTTTGTTTGTATTCATTGCATGTTCGAAATAAAGATTTCAAATCAAAAATCAAATCAAATCAAACTATTCATACTGTATATAAATGATATAGGTAATGCATCTAAAATATTGAAAAATGTAATTTTTGCTGACGATACAAATGTCTTCTGTGAGGGAGAGAACCTCCAAATGCTTTTAAAGAATGTCGCAGCTGAGCTATCCAAGCTGAAAGTGTGGTTTGATGTAAATAAATTATCATTAAATATTAAAAAAAAAAAAAAAAATCATGATATTTGGTAAATGTGATATACAAGTAAATACACCGGTTGAACTAATGATTGATAGTATTAAACTGGAGAGGGTATTTGAGAATACATTTCTGGGTGTGATAATAGACCACAAACTCAACTGGAAACCTCATATCAAATATGTCAGGACTAAATTGGCACGGAGTGTTGGTGTTTTATGCAAGATAAGACACATTCTAAACCAGAAAACACTGTACACACTGTACTGTACACTCCTTCCTACCATATATGAGCTACTGTGCGGAGGTGTGGGGTAATAACTACAAAAGCACTCTACAGCCAATATGCACCATGCTAAAAAAAAGCAATAAGAATAATCAACAATGTAGGATATTATGAACACACCAATAACTTATTTATAAAGCTACAAGCATTGAAATGTATGGACCTAGTGGATTTCAAAACTGCCCTCATTGTATACAAAGCCAGATACAAACTAATCCCAGCAGGCAACATTCAAAAATGGTTCAGAGACAGGGAAGGAGAATATAACTTAAGAGGGAGAGGGAATCTTAAACAACCAATGGTACACACCACGCTGAAAAGCATGTGCATATCGGTGTGTGGAGTGAAGTTGTGGAATAATTTACCTGAATACATCAAACTGAGTAAACATGTGGCACAATTTAAAAAGCAGCTAAAAAGATACACGTTAGAGAAATACAGAAATGAGTAATGAGGATAAACAAAGTTATGCTATATTGTGTTATGTAGTGCTGTACTATATTCACTGCTGTCAAGTGAATCAAGTTTTTTTTTTTTTTTTTTTTATATATAAGTAAAAGTATATTCTATATTGTAATATACTAAATTATGTTATATCTAGTAAAATTAATGGAAGAACAAATATAAATGTAGGGATCAATAAGCTTAGCTTCCCTCTACTCCTTTTTTGGACATGTCTGCTAACCAAACACATTGCTCTTGACCTTTTGTTTATAATTCCTTTTTTCTTTTTTTATGTTTTTTTTTTTATGTTTTTTAATTTGTTGTGATTGTTTGATTGATGATTGTTTGGTTTGACGGAACAAGATACCGTGATTTGTTTGGAGGAAATGGAGAATTACATGTTCAAAAATAAACGTTTCATTCATTCATTCATTCATTCATTCATTCATTCAAATACCACATTTATCTTGGCTGCCTTTATCATTTATCTTTTTTTATATTCCTCTACCTCTTGTGTAGAAAATCCAACAAGACACACCTGAACTCTGATTACACCTGAACTGATAAAGAGACCAGATGAGACCTTGCTCAGTTTTCTTCAATGTTGCCAAGTATACAGGTTCATATTATATCTTGTTGGTGTTGTGAAGTAATGGATGCTTGTTAGTGATTGTTGTTTTCCTTGTTTAATGATTCACTTTACTTTACTTTCTAGAGTATTTGTTTGCTAGAGTCTTTGTTAGTTAACTGTTTCCATCTATGGCAGATAAATATGTGAAATGGAATTGATAACTGTTAAAGCCTTTCATCTCTGATCCTTCATACTTTGACTGGTGTGCCAATAAAGAGGCACAACTTGGATTTCTATAAAATGCTGTCCTGACTCGCTCCTTATTTCAAATCCTCCTGGGTTGTTCTGCCCTCCTGAGTGCTGCTAACCGACTTCTTAGCTCTTCCTGCAAAACATTCATTCACTTTGTCTCATGCACTGTCTCCTTTCTCCACTGCTTTCTTAGCCGTCTCCTCTCTCCCACTAATTTACCTATCTATTTCTGCTGTCTGAACCTGACTGCAATCTCTCCACCCTCTTTCTCTCAATAATTCAGAATATTTCAGCACCATATTCATAAACATTGTCTCCCATCTTCTCGTTTATTTACCACTGTTCCTTTAAGCCCATTGAACACTATTATTAAATCCCATTATTTCCTTTAATTTGCCGTAGGCCATTTAACTCTTAAGCTTTTTGCCCACAGCTCTTCTCTCTGAAAGGGCAAGCTGACCTCAGTACCATCTACATCCCCTGCTACAGTGCTTTCCCTCGCCTCCTCGGTGATGGGGTTAATGATATCCTGCAAACTGTGGTTTTCTACATGTCGCTGGATTTCAACCGACTGACTTCTCAAGAAGTACTTGATCAATGTGGCGAACCTGTTACTGTTACTTTCTGCCAGCCACAAAGACAGATCTGGAGCGTTTTTCCCTCTACCACTCCACCCCTAACTCCACTGATGCATTCATCCTACTCATAGTGCTGCCCTCTATAGTTCTAGTTCAGGTAGAAAGGTCAGAGATACTGTCCTTCATTTAATCACTCATAGTCCTGTCCATTCCATGGTCTGTATCATCTGCCTGTATCGTCTGTGAGTCGTCTTACCCCCCCTGCTCCCTGCTCTCACAGACTCCAGGGGTATTTTCCCTGTATTGGCCAATGATAAAAAAAAAATCTAAGAGTCGACAAATAAACAAATGGGGTATAAAACCACTTTTGTGCTGAATAAAAGCATGACTCATGTTGAACGGAACATTGTAGCCCTGAGGTGTGTTTGTCTGTCTTCCTCGAATAAAGGTTACAGTAGCTGTTCCAGGAGTCTATGCCATTCTTAAAGGCCCAATCAGTGATCCAAACATAATCGGCAGACCCATGAAGCTAAATTAAGAAATAGTAATGTAGACATGTTGTCATTCTCTAGGTGGCTGAGCTCTTGATAGTAGGACTAACAGTAGATGTTTTTGTATAAAAACAGATCTATATTGCAGATTTACAATGGATTAACCCATTGAGTCACAATCGGTTCCAAATCGCGTGTTTTCCATCTACAGATCAAACTCTCTCAGAAGCTGGGGCGTTAACGAGAGCAAAAGCCTCCCATTCTTTTTAAATGACATGGGCTTGCCCGCCCAGGGGGCCCAGTAAAGGGCAAGGGGGAGAAGGGAGGAACGGTGCTTGGCACAAACCCGTGTTATAAAACATTCATGTTCAGGCACAACCCTCCTGTCACATGCACACAAAGGTTATTCAATGTTTTCCTTATCGACAGTCTTGGTATCCTTAAAGGTACACGCCAACATTTTGGGAAATTAGTTTAGCATCTTCTCCAGAGAGAGACAAGAAGATAGATACCAGTTTCCTCTCTGTGCGTTCAGTAGAAAGCTATCTGGCTGCATGTTAGCCTAGCTTAGCACAATGAATGGAAGCGGTCAGTGACAGGTAACCTTCGGGAGAGGTGTTAGTTGGACAATGCCTAGGCTACCCGTCACTGTCCGCTTCCATTCATTGTGCTAAGCTAGCTTTTCGATTAATTTAGTTTATAATCTATTCTAACATTTTCAAATCGATGCAGTTGAATCGTCACATTAGAATCGATGCATTTCGATTAATCTATGCATCGTTACACCCCTACACGTGGCTCTTACTTAGTATCCGATTTTTGTATTGTGGAAATTTAGCCTGGTATCGGCCCAATATCCAATAGCGGCCTTATCCCCGGTTAGTGTAAAGACAACTATTAGAAACAAGTAGGCTGAGACCCTGGTGACTAGTTGTTGTTACTGGTAGTAACTGACCCGTGAGTGGCAGAGAAACCCGGCGTAGAGCAGCAGCGAGGCAGGCAGCAGCACCAAGCTGAACACCACGGCCAGGAGCAGCAGACACACTGAGGCCACGCCCAGGTTCCACAGCGCTAGGCCCAAGCCACAGGCCACACAGCCCCACGGCCCCCTGCGGCTGCCCCAGGCGCTGCCCTCGCTGTGGGCCACCGGAGGAGGGAGCATCTTCACTCTCTCCCCTGCCCAGAACTCCTCCTCCTTCTCCTCCTCACCCGAACCCCCGTCGTCCAGGTCCACGTCCATGCCACACATCCTGAGGAAGAGAAAAAGAGAGCGATCACATAAGGGAGTTAGAGGTTAGGCACTTGAGGGTCCAGACGCATCCTGAGAAAGAGAGAAAGAGAGAGAGAGAGGAGATTGAGGGTCCAGAGTGACGCATCCTGAGAGAGAGAGAGAGAGAGAGAGAGAGAGAGAGAGAGAGAGAGAGAGGGAGAGTGAGAGAGGAGCTTGAGGGTCCAGACACATCCTGAGAAAGAGAGAAAAAGATAAATTACTTAAAGAGGTTATAGGAGGGGAGCTCCAGTAGCTCACCGCATATCTTGGCGCTATTTCTGCGTCGGGGAAAACCGTGCTGCGTCACGGATCTGGGCCCTGTTCCCCGTACCTGGCTAACTGAGTTAGCCGGATAATTTCCAGCATAGCTTGACTTAAGCCGGACCTTTCTGTTCCCCGAAGTCGGATTTTCTAAATCAACATGGTAACAGATCAGAAAGTTTGAACCTGGTCCGGAGCAGGGTTAAGTTCAGTTAGCTGGATGAACCATAGCCACGCCCTCGCAAAGAAATGCCAGCTCGCTTCCTGAAATATTTCTCACAGTCTAGATCCCATTATACCATTCTGAATTATGTTTTTGTGCTTCGTTTTCCTAGAGGGGGCTTTTGAAATGTATAATAATAGAACTAAATGCTGATAATAAATCATATTCAGCCTATAGATTTACTTTGTCCTAAATAAAATAATGCACGTCATATACGGCGCTCGGAGTCGCGATACACGCTGCATGTGGTTATTTTAATAACGGCGCATTGCAAATGTGAATCCCGCGGGGATATTTTTAATGAATGAAATCGGCCGTTTGGCTCTGATTATGTTTCATATATTCTCCGCTGTAGATTTGCTTAACGGAGCGCCCGGATTGTGTTTCATTCAAGCATAAAATTGAAGTGTCTATGCCAGGGGCGTTTTTAGGGTTAGAAAACATTGGGGGCTTCAGCCCGGGGGGTGGAGGGGGGCTGAAGCCCCCTCCGGCTTTTTTAAACACAGAAATACACAATTTTAGAGTAATTAGAGATGAATACTGAATAACTCGAATCATTAGAGGTTCTCAAAGTGAGGTCCATGTCCATGAGAGGGATCTGGGCAGTTCCCATAGAAAATTCAAAGTTAACAGGACCAAATCATCAGTTTCTTATTTATTTATTTAACCTTTATTTTGCCAGATAAAACATTGATCTGGTCCAAGAGGCCCCAACAGGAGTACAAATATACATATATACACATATATATACATATATATATAATATATATATACATATACTGTACATACATACACACATATACACCAATAACAAAATAAAAACAGTTAAGAATCATACACATAAGCAAATAAACAAACAAACAAACATTATGCACAGCCTATGTACAAAAGAAATAAACAGTTCATCTCTAGTCTTTACAGTTTTCTTCAATTGCATAAACACTCAAATCAAAAGTATTACACAATTATCAAAACCTTACACTCAAGGAGAAAAACGTAGGCCCAGATTTGCACCCCTATAAGCACAATGTCAGCCTCACACTTTTTGCAAAACAATACACACAGTGATTTGCAAAACACTAAACACACTTCCATTACATTAGACACAGAATGTCAAATTACCACACATATGAGCCAATTGGTTAAACACAGCCATCAGATGCACAAACACACCATTGCTTAATTGTAGATACACCAATCAGGTTTAAGCACTATAAAAATGCAGCAGGTGAGTTCACCTGTCTTCAACCAAAATGGAAAGAGAGTGAAGTACTGTACACAGAGAATGTGAAAATATACAATACATTCACCAAAGACTACACAAGACCAATGCTGTAGAGTAGACTGATGAAAATATAATTTATTTATCTACATACCCAAATCAATGATGCAGACTGCTAAAAAAAACATTTTCTCTCCATATACCCAAATCAATGATGCAGACTGATGAAAATATACATTTTCTCCCATTTTCCCAAATCAGTCAACATGTCAACATGGATAATCACAACAAAAAATTCTCTTGCCACATCCATAGGCAAAGAGATAATGTCTAGTATTTTCTGTACTCTATTTACATTTTAACCTGTACTGGATACAGTATTTTATGTTTGTCTGATATTTGCTGAGCTTACAGTGTTATGCACATAGTAGCATGAAAACTGGGACATGTTTTGTTGTGATTCTCCATGTTGAAATGTTGACTGATTTGGTTATATGGAGAGAACATTTATATTTTCATCAGTCTGCATCATTGATTTGGGTATATGGAGAGAAAATGTTTTTTTTATCAGTCTGCATCATTGATTTGGGTATGTAGATAAATAAATTATATTTTCATCAGTCTACTCTACAGCATTGGTCTTGTGTAGTGTTTGGTGAATTTATTGTATATTTGCACATTCTCTGCGTACTTCACTTACAGTACTCTAATCACTGAGAAGTAGAATTGCTAAATGTGTTTTAGGTTAAGCACAGCAGTGTGTGTAACTGGTTCAAACAGAATTGAGTCATATGAAACGTGTGTTTCATATGGTAACAAAATGTAGTTTTTATAAATTAGTGTATGGTTTTGACAAGTGTTTAATTTAGAAGGATCTGAGGTGTTCTGATAATTGTGTGTGTGGTTGTGCTAATTGTGTGTTTTGAAACACCGGGCCCCGTTTTCAAAATCATGCTTAAGCAATCGAAAAAAAACGATTGTGTGTTTCATTATAATTATGTTTCAGTCTTCTCATAAAAAAAATATTCGATTTTTGGGTCTTTTCCTGCCTTTGGTCATGTCATTTGCATTCACATCTCAAATGAACCGTAGCAGGGTTCACTTGCAAGAGTGAATGAGCTTTCACACCACCCCAAACCAACCGGACTATCCGAGGAAATGAACCAGGGTTCGATTAAAGCTTATTATAGTTTATCACAGTATCATGAGCATGTCTTTGTCAGTGGACACTGGACATGGGTATGGATGGCTCCAGGTGCTGCTGTGTTAAAGTGCACATCTTCAAGTCCACAAATCGGTGAATGAAAGAATGATAGGATCAAATGAAAACTACTTACTAAAAATGGATTAAAAGTACTAAAAACCAACAAAAAATACCAAATACTAACAAACATTCAGCACAGTCAATGGGGATGCTGACAAAAAAAAAAAAAAAAAATTTAACAATTTTTATTTTTTATTTTTTTAATGTCCGGGGCTAGGAGAAAAACATCCGGGGCTAAAGCCCCGGAAGCCCAGGGCTAACGACGCCACTGGTCTATGCGTGGATTGTGGTTTTTGTGGATTATGAATTACGAGGAATCTGAGGATTGTTGAATTGTATCATCACTCACACGTTATTGTGATATTGTAACTGGGATTAAAATGTCTGATGAGAATGCGATGCGCTGTTTGACGGATTTGAGCAATTGAATGAGCCGTTGACGTCACATTAATGCATTTGAGAATAAAGAGATAAAACTTCATTCAAAAGAAAGATATTCGAAACACGTGACTCTTGTATTGATGGATACACAATGGATATATCCTGTCTGGCACAGTGGTGCAACGGCTAGTGCTCACTCCTGTCAAGCGGACGACCCGAGTTCGAGACCCCGCGTTTCCAATATACTTTTTTTGGAATATAATATTAATGAATATACGCAAAAGTAGCCTAGTTTTAAGTTAAAATATTATAAATCTACATGCATTGAGGATGTCATTCTTTATATAGCTCTCAAAGTGCACCAAATTGAAGTATTTACATTGCAAAAAGAAGAAAATAAATTAGAAAAGACGGGGATTCGAACGCTGGTCGTCCGCGTGAAAGGCAAAAGTACAAACCATCAGACCACGGTGCCAGACAAATAAAACATCCACCATACATCCATAAATGGATAAGAGAGCCGTATCCTTATTCTGAAATAGTTGAACTAATTATTTCCGCTAGCAAGATCTCATTTGATTATTCAATCCATAAACCTACTGCCAGCAGGCACATTTAAAGAAATATAATCTGATTGATTGGGGTAATGAGGGACTTAAAATTAGCCTATAGATTATGCATTTAACTTGTCGGCGAGGCTATTGAGCCGTACTGTATTGTACCCATTCTGCAATCTGTTAATAAAGTTTTAAATCAATCAATCAATCAATGCCATTCGAAAATCAGGATTTCTGCGATCGACATCTGCTGTCTTTTCAGCTGAAGCGGAATTATCCCAAGTCTCAAGTCTGGTTCAAATGAACGAGACTGAATCAGCGTTCGAGGAACAGGAAAATCCCGGATTCAAACATCGGGTTAATTGAATCTGGATAATGGGACTCTTGATCGACTTAGTTGAACCAGGTACGGGGAATAGGGCCCTGGTGGACTCCGAGTTCGATTCCCGGACCCGCCGTCATTTGCCAGAATGTCTTCCCCTGCTCTATATCCCGTTTCACCCTGTATCTGTCGGTCATGCTTGACCAGAAAAGCGATAAACGCTAAAAAATAAAGTTTAAAAAAAAAAGAGGTTATAGGCCAGGATAAAAGTGCTATATAAATGCAATCATTACCACTTATTGTTGTCCAGTGGAAGTGCATCCCTTGCTGACTTTATTGTACACAAGTTGCTTTGGATAAAAGAATCAACTACATGATAATAATAATAATAATAATAATAATAATAATAATAATAATAATAATAATAATAATAATAATAATAATAATAATAATAATAATAATAATAATAATAATAATAATAATAATAATAATAATAATAATAATAATAATAATAATAGATTGGATTTTAAGAGAGATGAATGAATGTAAATGTAATGTAATGTATACAATTTGTCAGTGATACTGTATATTTGTATATCTTGTATGTCATAAATGTCTGGATGTAACAGTACTGTTTATCTGTATGTTGTGTATGTCATAAATGTTACGATTAATTGAAAATGGGGGACCCTGATGTAAACAAGACGAAAGTCTTTCTCTGGTCTGCATCCCCTTAACAATTATGTGTATTGAGCCATACTGTATTATACCGATTGTAAGGGTCCATCTGTTCTAGGACCCTCCCCTCCTGTCTGTACTCCTCAACTGCCCCCACCTTTGCACATACTCTTCCATGGACTTCCTCCACACTTGAACTTTTTGAACAGTCATGCCAAGTTCATAGACTTGGCTCTACTGCCATCCGGTGGCCTGTCGGCGGTACTACATGCCACTACCCTCTGCATGGGTCTTTGTTTATCTGCAACTATGAATCTGCTTTCTGTCCTTGCTAATGTACTCCCTATGTATCTGCTATCGGTCCTGTGTGCTCCCCAGTATATTCATATGTTCTAGTCTAGCCCTGTGTTCCTAGTTTATGTATTGATATTCTTGTTGTGTTCTAGTCTAGTTTATTCCCCAGTGTGTTTTGGCCTTGTGTTAGTTCTGTTTTGCTCCCAGGTGTGTCTTGTTTCCAATTACCCTCCTGTGTCAATCAGTGTGTGTATATCTGCCTCGTTTGCCAGTCTCTCTTTGTCGGTTCATTGTTTCGGTCCCTGCTTGTGTTTGGTGTTCATGTTTCGGTTCCATGTTTGATGTCCACGTCCTTGTTCACCTGTGTTCCTAGTAAGTTTCCTAGTGTCAATTTGTTTGTTCCACCATTCTTTGTTTTCGTGTAAAGTTTGTCTCGTTTGTTAGGGTTTTATTTGTAGTCAGTTGTTCTATTTTTCTTTGCCTGCCTTGCAGTGATTTTGTGTTGTGCCTTTGGACTTGCTCTCGTTTATGAGATTATTCTTTGTTTTGTATTTTGCCCTCTGCCAGCCTTGCTGAGCTATTCCTTGTTTTGTTTGCTGCTGCCTTTGAAGTAAAGACATTTTTTATACTATTCACCCCTGGCTCCACGTCTCGTCTGCATATTCTCTCATCGTCCTGTTCAGCAATTGGGACCTCGACAACACTATCCGTAACACCCATTCTGCAATCTGTTCATAAAGTTTTCAATCAATTCAATCAATCAATGCATGTGATGGGGGACCCTGATGGAAACAAGACAAACGTCTTTCTCAGGTCTGCATCCCCTTAACAATTGTATGTATTGAGCCGTACTGTATTGTACCCATTCTGCAATCTGTTAAATAAAGTTTTCATTCATTCATTCATTCATCCACAATTCAAGAAATGAGATGTTTGAATTTATCAGGTCATCACAGTTCTAACCCAAACAACAAGAAAGGTGTCATTGATTTAAGATAGATAGATAGATGACAACGATTAAGATAATGTACAAAGGTAAATAATACAAATAGATAATAAAATATTATAACATAATTAAATAAAGAGATTATAATGTATTTTGGATAATGTATTTTATCCTGTAGGTGTATTCTGTGCAGGCCAAATGCATGAATGCTATTGCAAGTGCAGTCAGCATCCAAATGATGCACAATGAATGGCAGTTGCGAGGCTAATGGAGAGAAGTTCTGAAATAAAAGAACGATTCCACATATCAATTCCCCTCCTTCGCTGGGATATTGCATCACAGAAAAGCTGTACAATATCACTCTTCAATATTTGTCTTCTCTCAGCAGGCTATGTGCTTGTTTTGCTTCTGTTGCAGCTAATCCGTGCATATACTGTAAAAGAATGCTTCCTTGTTTTGAGATCCTGAATAGTGTTGGGGGGGGGGGGGCTGAATGTATGCAACCTAGCAGAGACACCATGGAGGGGGAGGGAAAGAGGGGGTACCTGTCCCCTATGCCCCTATAGGCCATTATTCATATGGAAAGGCTCTGGCAGGGACCTATAGCACATCTTCATTTTATCACACATCTCTTGCTCTCTCTCTGTCTCTTCCAATTCCTCGGTTGCTCGATGTCATTGATCATCACTGTCTGCCACTTCGCCAAGATCCTCATTGATCTGCGATTGTAAATTAATTCTGTCGGACACCTTTACCGACCCGTAGCTGTCCGCTGGACGCTGAAGATACAACCTGGGCTGGACACTCCATCATATCAAAACATCACCTGACAAATGAGCCTGCTACTCTGGGTAGAGTGTTATAGTTTAGGCTACTGTAGATTTCCCCTGGAGATTAGTCATCATAAACTCAGTGTCTCATACATCAGTTTTACCCCTGACGAGTAATTATGGAGACTCATTAAGTACCTGTTTTTAATTTAGCCAACACCTATTTTTGCTTTCCGAAATTCCGTGGAACCAATGACTGGATATTGCATATATAAGCGACTTTATCTGAAAGATATCATGCATGATGATCATGTATAACGGAAAACCAAATTGTCTGAACATTTTCAAATGGTAAAATTGCGTGCCTACCTTACAATGATTTATGTTTAGATCTCGGATGGAATTTGTTGATCTCTGAGAGTGTTGCTGATGAATGATGGATACTTAATTCCTATAGTTTGCCAAAATGCACTTCGGATGCCGACTGCTACAAGAAAACAGTAGACGACCCTTGCGGCACAGCGCGCTGTTTGTGTGCGTGTGTGCGTGTGTGTGTGTGTGTGTGGAGCGAATCCAGTCCGGCACTATTGGCCAGCGCGCGCTGTCCTCTCCGCACGCGCACGTATAGGTTGATGATAATATAGAGGTAGGAAAGTATTCTAATCTATTTAAAATATGTTTTTCTGTAGCTTATAACTAAAATATTGACAGTGTTTTACAACAGTAGCCTGTATGTATCTACCCGTCACGTGGTTTACTCTAGGTTTACGAGGCTATTTACTCGTACTGTGCTTGCTTGATTGATTGATTGAAAACTTTATTAGCAGAATGGGTACAGACTACAGCTCAATACATACAATTGTTAAGGGGATGCAGACCAGAGAAAGACTTTCGTCTTGTTTACATCAGAGTCCCCCATTTTCAATTCATTATAATGACACACAGGACAAACGGATAGACAGTACTGCTACATCTATACATTTATGACATACCAGATTTGCAAATACAGTAGGGCCTACTGTTTGTGATACAAAAAGAGTCCAGAAAAGAGAGTATATACATTTGAGGTCGAAACTGTACATTGGAGGAGGTTGGGTAGGTGGGGTGGGGTGGGGTTGGGTGGGGGGGGGGGGGACTGTACATTGGAGGTGGTTGGGACCGTGGGGGGGGGGGGGGGGGGGGGGGGGTTCGGTAGGAGGGGTGGGTGGGGGATACTGTACAAGCAGAACTGTACATTGGAATATTGACAAAACCATACTTGGTCATGTACTGTACATTGGAGGGGGTTGGGTTAGGACCAGTGGTGCAGTGCTGGTATAACTCGGTATAATGGCGGTATAACTCGGTCACTGAGGCTGAAGTACGCGCAATCGCTTTTTACATGGCATTATCCAACCGGACTCCCGGAGAAGCATGCAGCTGCAGAGCCGCAGAGCCAGCGGCGCTCTCTGGGCCGCGCGCTGACGGCCGCGCTGTGAGGCAATAGTATCCAGCTGCAGGACGAGAGCAGCCAAAAAAAACTGTGCATGCGCGCGCACGCGCGTGGAGCGTTTGACCTACTGTCAATTTGCCACTGCACCACTGGTTAGGACATTTACAGGGGCCAGTTTCGAATTGCAGTCTCCCGTAGCCCAGGGGCGGATTTAGGATTGTAGGAGGTCCGGGGCTTAGCCCAGATAGATTTTTTTTACTTCGACACCACAACCTTTAACTTATACCACCACCTTAAAGCGGACAAAAGGCACTAGAGAACTTAAATTCACACCCTTTAATTAATGAAGCAAACTATAATAATTTATAATAATAATAATAATAATAATAATAATAATAATAATAATAATAAATAATAATAATAATAATAATAATAATAATAATAATAATACACTGTTTGTATAGCACCTTTCAAGAATTGCAGCTCAAAGTGCTTCACAGCAGTACAAAAAGACAGGCATAAAATGAGCACAACATTGGCAGATCAAGAGCAATGCATAAAGTGCAGACATAAAGCATAAAATAGATAGCAGTAAAATAGACAAAGTCAAGGTAAGACATAGAACATTAAATCACATCGTTTTTCATATTAGGATCTAAGATCTAGGGTTAACTCGCCGAACGTTGAGCGCCAGGACCCCCGAAAACCAGAGTATAGTCGGGTTTTCATCGTTGTTTCTTTTATTCGATATTTCCATTCATAAAGACATGCCGGCAGCCTGTGTTATCACTGGGGATGGGTCTGAGATCTCAAAAGTCCAATACCGCCGCCTAACACCTTGCAGCCGCTATTGCACTCCATTTGAAACGATGTGGCTTGGTGTCTGTCATTTTTTAAATGACACCAGACCACCCTGAAACTACACTCATATTCACGATGGTATAAAACGGAAATGCATGGATGGAAAAATTATCTGTTTTTTGCATCTTGACCGGAAGAAACTCAATGACAATCGACTATATTATTAGATCCATAGCTATAATATATAATATAGCTTTAGGCCTGCAAACACAGCCACGTATCCCCATGTTAAAAGGCGCTGGCCTTTCAACAGTAACAGTAAACAGCGGCATCTGGCGCTGAAAGTGTTAACACTTTGCCGCCCGACCACGAGTTAATACGGGTTTTGAATCCATGCGTTGTGGACAGAATCACGTATAAGCCGTGGCAAGTTGTTATTGCTTTTATTTTTATTTTTTTTATTGATCTTTTTCCCCCTCCATTTTTTCCTCCGATTTTCTCCCATCCCAATGTTAGTCGTATGCCAATTCCCAATCCCTTCCTGGTCGCTGCGCACTTACCCCCCACAGTCAGATCATCTGGGAGAGTGGAGGCTATCACGTGCTTCCTCCGACACACGTCCAGCCAATCAACCGCTTCTTTTCACCTGGCAGCGCGGATCCTCCCTGAGAGGGGGTGTAGCTTGTGGAAGGATCACACTATCCCACTCAGGTCCTATCCGCGCTTAGCAGGCGCCCCGACCGAACTGTAGGAGTCACTGTTTACAACGACCCGGACCCACCTCGCCAGCTTCTCCCACCCTCTAATACAGCCAATTGTATTAGTGTGAACGGCCAGCCAAGCTGGTGACAACCCCGGAGCGAATCCAGCTCACAGCTCCGGGGTTGGTGACAAACGCAATCTCCGCTACGCCACCTAACCGCCCATTGTTGTTATTGCTTTTATTACATTTGAATAACCGGGTCAAGGTCGCGGAGCGGCACTGCATATATTCCATAGTCTGTGAATTCGAGGATGTGCAATACCGGCCAGATCCTCTTAGGGGCGGCATCGCTCCACTGCAGTATGCCCTGTGGGCGAATGGATAACTTTTTTTTCCCCTTTCAATGGAGATTTTTAGTACCCGGATTCTGAACCAGCATCCTGTACCATGCATTACGTTTCGAATCGCAGATTTCACCATGGAATAAAGGGATTTATCATCAGCCAATGGACATATCGATCTACCAGATGCCGATCGATAACGGGGAAATGCTCAGGGGTATCCCACCGGCTCATGGTAAGATCTTTTTCACGTAAATTACAGCCGGATCAGAGCTTGCTATGATACGCAACCAGCCGATCGGCGTATGTGGCTAGTTAGACGAACACTGCTATTGGTAATCAATAATAATAAACGACGTCCCCCGCCCCCCCCTTTCATGCATACATGCTTTGGGACATTCCCGATGATATGCAGTTTGAGTTATTTCTTTAGCATCTGTAAAACGGAAATGCCGTTTGATATAACGTTAGCAGCTATTAGCCCTATAACTAGCCTTCCAGAAAATATACGAGACAAAATCCGCTATAATCCTTATATTCACGGCGCTATAAAATGACAACCGATTGATGCATTTTTTTTAAGCCATTTTGAAGGGACGATTTATGAACTCAATTGACAATGAGAATGGACAGATAGCAATACTATAAAGTATAGATTTAGCTGTACAAAAAGACACCGGTCTGTTTACAAAAGCTGGTCCTCAACCACTATATTAGACGGGTCCCAGCGGTCGCCAATGTGTTAATATGCGTCTTTGTTTACGGTTTGATTTATCACTGATACTCGGCGTCCTTTTGATTCATAAATGGCCGTACTTTAGCTATGTTTCTAAGGTGGAAGAATTATGTTTTTGTCAACTTGTTGATTTAAAGCTTAGTCTACCATAACACCAAGACTTAACTCACTCAAATACAGTTAGCAACTGGATAGACTACAGATGGAAATTAGCTTCTGCTAAATCTGGTGCAAACATATTTTCATGTAACAATGATTAATTGTCAAAAAGAAAAAAATATATATATATTTATAATTTTTTATTAATTCTTTTTTTGTTGTGAAAATAGATTCAGGGCTTTTCAGAAAACATTCAGGGCTTGAGCCCAAGTAGCCACCTCCTAGCCCCGACCCTGCGTAGGTGTTCTTTGAGAGTGGTTTTGAAAGTGGGTAGTGATTCACATTCCTTTACAGCTTTGGGTAGGGCGTTCCACATTGATGTGGCATAATTGCGAAACGTGTTTAGTCCCTTGTTTGAGCCGAATCTGGGTTTAACATGATTTGTGGAGCTCCCTCTGGTGTTGTGATCGTGGTATTCACTGACCTTTGGGAAGTATTTTGACATGTACATGGGTACCTTGGTTGTGTAGTGTATCTTGTAGACCAGGCCCATTGCAAGTTGCTGTACTCTGTCGTCTACTCTAAGCCATCCTAGGTTGTCAAAGTGGGCAGGGGTGAGGTGGGTTCTAGGAGTAAGGTCAAGCAGTAGTCTGACCAGTTTGTTTTGAGATGTTTGTAATTTAGTTTTTAGCGCATTTGAGGTGCTTTGGTACCATGAGGTGCAAGCATAGTCGTAGTACCCTTGAATGAGTGCTCCTGCCAGAGTCTTCAGGGTATTCTTGTTTACCAGAGAGGAGATCCGGTACAAGAATCGAGTTCGTTGGTTGACTTTTTTTATTACATTGGATGCCATTTTGTCACAGGAAAGATTAGCCTCTAGGATGGAACCCAGGTAGGTAATTTCATCTTTCCTTGTGACAATATTGTCACCCACTGTAACTGAGAAGCCGTCGGTCTTGCTGAGTTTGTTATTTGAACCAAAGAGAATGGACTCTGTTTTGCCCATGTGTAATGATAGTTTGTTATCAGCGAGCCATATGCAGATTTTGCCTAGTTCCGAGCTGAGGGTTTTTTCAACCTGTAACTTGTTCTTGTCAGAGACCGGCAGGGCTGAGTCGTCCGCAAACAGGAACAAGTTGCAGTCACAAACTGATGACATGTCATTTGCATAAATTAGGAACAGTAGCGGTCCTAGTATGCTTCCTTGTGGAACACCACAGCTCACTGGGAGGGGGGGGGATAGGGTACCGTTTACCTCCACCATCTGTTCTCTCCCCTCCAGGTAGGATTGCATCCAGCAAGCCCTTTTACACCAGCCAGGCTCCGTGCTGGAGCCGGTTCCCGAACGTAATCTCGCACCGGCCGGCGTGTTCAGACCAGGATTAATTGGTTCAGAACGTAACAAATCAGTGCTCAGCTGGCATCGGAAAATAGTTGGTTTTTCCTCGCGAACCGTGACATCATCAGTGGGCGTGTCATATTCTAGGCCAGTGGTTCTCAAACTGTGGTACGCGTACCACTAGTGGTACTTGGTGGTACTGCTGGTGGTACTTGAAAACATTTACAAAAAAGCAAAAAATAAAAATAATTTTTTTTTTTTTTTTTTTTGCAGTCAGGCCACTGAACTTAGAAGCAGGCCAGGCCAGTGTTTCTGGTTGCGGTGGCGCGATAGTTAGATAACCTAAGTGGGGAACAACCAGGAGATCACTGTGACAGAGAGTAGTGCAGTCTAAACAGTCATAAATCTTTAATTCAACTTCAGCCCTGATCATAACCATTTATCTTTTTAGATTTTTTGTAATGTCAGATAAAAAATGAAATACTCCCACTTTTCTGAAAAGAGTTGGTGTTAAATCTGACATTACAAAAAATCCATCAAAATCTGTGTTGCTGCTAATCATTGACACATGCCTAGCCTGTAATAATCCCCCCAGAAAAATGTACTTTGCATTTGATATATTGAAAATATTTTACTTTTTGTGTGTTTTTTTTTAACAATAATTTGTGATGCCATCACACAAACTGGCATTTAAAGGGTAAACATTAAAAAATTTATTGAATATGTGTTTTCTTTTCTTTTTTACAATAATTTGTGATGCCCATCACAAACACTGGCATTTAAAGGGTAAATTCAGAAATTCCTGCACCAGAATGCAGGAAATTAAGTTTTTGTAACAAAATAAGTGTGTGTGTGTGTGTGTGTGTGTGGTGTGTGTGGTGTGTGTGTGTGTGTGTGTGTGTGTGTGTGTGTGTGTGTGTGTGTGTGTGTGTGTGTGTGTGTGTGTGAGAGAGAGAATGACGGACAATTGCTTGCTGTGTGTGAGAGAGAGATAGAGAGAGAATTAAGTACATTTGCTGAAATACAGTTGTTCTTAATTTTGAGAATGTTAGTTATTATGTTCTCAATGCCCCTTGCATTGTATGAGTTGTGTGGAAGCGTTTGCTAGTTCTAGTGCTATCCCTTTGTACATTGTGGCTGTGTCTGACAAAAGTTAACGTTAGGTTATGACTATAACCAAGTTCTGTTAGTAGTGGTGACGCTCGGCGTCACTCATGCACTGTCCTCGCACACGTGCACGCGCACTGAATAAAGACCACAATGTACCTTTAATCCCAATATTTGTCTGACCACACCCCTATCAGCTTACCCATATAAGCAGGGGTGGGGCCACCCACTCGCCTCCTTCCCAAGCTTTCACCACAAGGCGAGATCAAGGGCTGCAGCGGCGTCGGACGCCGAGCGTCACCACTACTAACAGAACTTGGTTATAGTCATAACATAACGCTCTGTATCGTAGTCTGTTCCGCTCGGCGTCACTCATGCACATAGGGAGGCCGAGCGGAGCCACCGGCCGACAAATACACCCCGCTGAAGGCCCCCCACAACCATCAGAACAGGGAGGGCCGAGCCCCCCCCGACCCTCCCTAATGGAGGGCACCCCCCCTATTGGAGGTTTCCCGGGAGGGCGACGGACCCGACCGTGCGAAGAGGCACTTAAGCAACTCAAACGCACAGGGTGAGCAGACCGTGGCCTGACCCCACGACTACACACACGCACAACCCGCATGCCACCCGGGAACGAACGGAGGTTACAACCTCGTTACTGCCCCCAGAATCATGGGGTCAAGGGCAAACCCAACCCTGTGGCAAGGCCGTAGCAGCGGAGCGCGAAGGAAGGCCCAGACCCACCAAAGGGACTGGACCCCCTGGAATGGGGGCCCGGAGAAGTCCATGATGCCAGCATCAAGACCCCACCAGGTGGGCACTTAGTGACCCCGCCCCCCACATCGCCAGCGTATTCGGACAAAGGCCCCTCAGCCGAGCGGGCCCTGTCCCCCCAATAGTACACCGCCTGGCACACTGACCCTGCAGAACAGGCAGTCAGCATGGTCGTAAGCACACAAAAAAGGTTAACCAACGGAAGCAGGCAGCGCACCGGGGAAAAAACCAGGCAACAGGCTGTTAACCCTAGCCTGGAGACTGCGGACGAGACAGGCGCCAGAGGGGACAGCTGAACACAGCCGCCCCGGCGGAAGGGGCGTATGCTGGCGTTGTTGCATGACCAAGCCTCCATTTAAAAAAAACCCACCCAGAGGGGTTGAGGCAGAGAAGGCTGACACGATTGGCAGACGTCATGAACGTGCAGGGGCACCCTCAACCGGTGAACCCGGGAGTTGACACTGCTCCAACACACCAGGGAATCAACCACCTTGGTGTTACCCAATGCGGTGGTTGTTCCTATAACCCCTCAAGAAAAAACTCCAAAACACACCTGCGGGTATACACCGGCTATACCGCAGTACAAGTGTTTCAGTTTCCAAAAAAGGGTTAACCCAGGCCTACGGGTCGATGAAACATTACTTCGGACCGGGCCCGGCGATACGGGAAGCACAGGGTCACCAGAGGAGGTCAAAGACCACCCCAACAGGCCCCTCTTCGCCATGCGTGAGAGAGGAGCGAAAATAATGGAGAACCAGCCCCAAGCACACCGTACTTGGTATTCCCAGGCGGTCTCCCAACCAAGTACTAACCAGGACCAACCTGTATAGCGGCCGAGATCTGACGAGATCGAGCGTGTACAGGTTGGCATGGCCGTAAGCCATTACGACAGTGCTGAGTAAAAAATGTACCCAACCAGGGTCTCCATGAATGAATGAATGAATGAAAACTTTATTTAACAGATTGCAGAATGGGTACAATACAGTACGGCTCAATACATACAATTGTTAAGGGGATGCAGACCTGAGAAAGACGTTAGTCTTGTTTCCATCAGGGTCCCCCATTTTCAATTCATATCCATAGCGCTTAACCCTGTGACACCCGGACCGACCTGGCATTTTTCCCCCTGAAAAAAGCCCAAGTCCCTCAGGGTACCAGAACAGCAGATCTGCATCCCCGGCGGACAACGGGTTCAACTGATCCGGACCAGAACCAGTCCTGTGCCCTAACCATGCCGACATGCCTACTCCAGGAGAAGGGGCAGATATGCGTGTTGACCTTAAACATGAAAAGAAGGTGCCACCCAGACGTTCGGGTCGAACCGCGCCCGGTGGCCCACCCCCAGGGCGTGAGACCCCTCTACATATGTTCAGATCCATTCCGTCATCATCCCCCAGATATGAACGAGAATCCGTCGACAACCAAAACAGGTCGTCGGAAGAGGAAAAACCTCCATCCCAGTTGCTTTATAAAAACGCCGTTTTAACCCCAAGCAACCAAGGCGTGCCAGTCAGTCGCCTGATTACAGAACACCCCGAGCTAGCACTATGCGTGCGTCGGGACACAACCACATCAATGAACAGGCTATTTAGACCTGTCATTGAATCCCCAAGGCGCCCAGGGGAACGACAAGAGGGGTGTGATACTTCCTAACTCCAACTCTTTTTAAAAGAAAAGAAGGAAGCACCAACAGTATGTATCCCAGTCTACACAGCCGGGGGACATTTTTTTTTACATTTTTACATTCCACCACCCTCCCATAGAGAGGAGACGGAAATCCCCAGAGAGACTTCCCACGCGAGCTGTACAGATTGAAAAGAATATATTGCACCTTGAGCCATGTAAAAGTTTGGTTTTAGGGCTCTCCGGGGAGGAGGCACTGAACCCATACACACTCAATAATCGAATTGAATCGAATACACACACAATAGAGTAGGACTCCTTCTTGAGGTTCCACTCACCTTATCAATCTGAGGAGGAGGCTCTGTACTCTGAGGAGGCTCCCTCACATGGAAGGAGAGTCCCAACTCACAGAAGGCCTGAATAGGAGCTTCGTGAGGAGGAGCCCTGACCACCCCCCGTTTTAAACAGATCCATCATATGGACCTGAACAGCACACGGAAGTCCTACCCCCCCCCCCTCACCCTGTAACGTGCCGAACCGCAACATGACAGGAACCTTGAAGGACAGGTGGGTTTACCCCTGACCAACAGAAAAAAGGGGAGGAAAGGTTACCAGTTCACCCCTTTACGACCCCACACCCATGATACGATGTAATGACAAAAGAGAGTATGACACAGTCATAGTCAGCTCCATGAAGCGTCTAACAGCTTCATACAGCGCATGTGCTAACCTGCTATCTGATGTTTACTAAGGAAAAAACACAGAATAGAGAGGGCTCTCCAAGAGCCCCGGTACCAAACTTACACATGTGCTTCTGTGGCCAGCCCAACCCAGTTGTAGGTCACATGACACACACAACCCATCATCACCTACAAAAAATGGCAAAAACACTCTACAGAGGAACGCCGTTTTTCATAATGAGAGAATACATAATTCTCGATTAGTATCGGCCACAGGCCTTGCTAAGCACACACGAAAAGCGACCAAACAATTTTTTCTTTTAGGAAAATAAAGTTTCTCAAGCAGTGTTTAGCACAACCTCAGCAATCAAGCTAAGGGTTACATCGTATCCCTACCACACAGTGACACAATGTAGTGCAACAACATGTCTGAGAGGAGGATGAAGAAGTCCCCAGGGAACCGGGGGGAAACACAAGCCTCCTACTTTACCCTTAATACGGCCAGTTGAACAGGTAAACCTGTTAATATGTGAACACACTGTTCATTGTCATTACAGGCTGAGAAAATAATCATTCTTTACTCATATGTCACTAAGCATAGCTTTATAGGTTAGTTTAACCCCCTTAGTTGTGAGTACACAGTACATAAACACACATGATGTTTCTCAACACAACAAACCAGATCATTTCCACATCTGTAACAAACAACCCGTTTTGCATGGAGAAGCTAATACCAGTGACAAGACAATTCACACATAACTCGCATCGTATCCTAAATGTAGTGCAGCAACACTCGTTTTGGAAAACATCGTTATTTACAAAACATTTAGAAGGGAAAGCAAGAAGAAGTGCTCAAGGTCTGGTCAGACCTGGCCTACCTTGAGCGCAGATCAAGCGAAACTGCAGACTCCAACAAGGCACCGTAGTAAACACAGCCGTTCTGTGTTGTCGACCTGGGCAGCGTCGCCGCCCAATCCCGCCGCTACGGTCCCCCTTGTTGACGCAGTCCTTGCCGTCCTGGCCCAGGGCAGGTTCGACGAACATCCTCTGTCAAAGATGACGTCGTAGTCAAGAGTGTTTAAAACATGTTATAATCAAAGCACGTTCAACAGTGTAGCATTAAGCTAACGGCCGCACTCGGCCGATAGCAGCAAGCTAACGTTTCCTAGCCTAGCCTAGGTAGGCCATAACTAGCACGCAAGCTAACGTTTCCTTGCCTAGTGATCACAACAGGCTAGCGCCGCAGCTAACAGCTGACTGGCTAACAGTAGGTCACCACTAGCACGTAAGCTAAGCAGCTATCACCTGAACTTGTACACAATGATATAACAATCACTCAGACAGGCCGCCGTTCTGAAACCCTCCTCACTGTTTAAGAGAGAAGAGAAACAAGATGTTAACACAGTTTTACAACGGTGATTTTACCAACACCCGACGGAGCCAGCACAATACCCAACTGGCCTGTAGCTGACTTGAACACAGATCCTCCGCTAACGATCATCCATGCCCATATTTCCTCGTGAGGGAATACTCTCATTTGCATATGAAAGAAGGGGCCTACACGGTGACAGAGAAACAACCACTCGTCCAGAAAACACAGGGATCACCAGTGTTATTGGTCGTGGCCCACTAGTTAACTATAATGGGCTTCAGACCAAGGTCTTCTGTCGCCTAAGAGGCTGAACAAAGGACCCTAGTCTGGGGCCGGTTTTCATAAACATTGTCAACTAGCCCCCATAGCACTAACAGACAAGTGGAGCTCGCCAGCAAAACATAACTCACCAAACCTGGAACCCACGCTTCTCACAACAGCGGCGCGTCCTACAGCCCAGCTGTGTCTTTACCGCAACCAGCACACAGCAAGGACTGCAGTTGGAAAGGCATGTAGCGGCGCGAACTCCCAATACGAAAACCGGTGGAGGATTTTTAGAATGATCATCATCTTCCAGACACTCCAGTACGAAGACAATATCGCCGTATTTTCTCGAATATAGTGAGAGAGAAAATAAAGATATGATGTCAACGTATCCTTGTTTTCCAACTCTTCTCCTACCATCACATCACGTCAAGTGGGGATCTACCAAGGCACTTCCTTGTGGTGAAAGCGAGAAAGGAGGCGAGTGGGTGGCCCCACCCCTGCTTATATGGGTAAGCTGATAGGGGTGTGGTCAGACAAATATTGGGATTAAAGGTACATTGTGGTCTTTATTCAGTGCGCGTGCACGTGTGCGAGGACAGTGCATGAGTGACGCCGAGCGGAACCAACTACGATACAGAACAATAAATAATGGTATTAGGAAAACATTTCCCTCCTGCGTGAACTGTGCATAGCTGAATAGACTGTATTTTAACGCCGGTCATATGGTGGTACTTGGAGAGCCAGCTACGTTCTCAGGTGGTACTTGGTGTAAAAAGTTTGAGAAACACTGTTCTAGGCTGTAAAAACGGGGAAAGTAGCGAGTCGGCATTGCACTCAACCGATTCATTCAACAGGAAGCGATTTGCAAGTACAATACACCATCCAACCAGAGTGGATAAAGAAATGCTCCAGAAATTAATATGCGTAGGGAAAGGCGTAACGAGTCAGCGCGAGAGCACACACACGCACGCTGTATACATTTTAAATGAATCGTTCCAGCAAAGTATGCTTCTATTATTCGAATGACTTGTTTTAATGGGTATCATATAGTAGTAAGTCCTACTGTAGAACATGACATAATAGCATGATATCTGATTTATTAATGCCAAATAATGGACGACGACCGCAATTGGCACTTGAAAAGTGTAAATCATGGATTAGTCAGTAGCAATTCATGATGGCTTGTTTAGCTCAACTCGTTAGTGCGCTGTCTGTGGAGCGTATGGTCCCCAGTTTGAATCTCTTGCTTACTTTTTTTTTCTGTAACTTTAATTAATTTATCCACTCTGGTTGATAAGATAAGATATTCCTTTATTGATCCCCTTGGGGAAATGCAGGCATCATAGCAGCATGGGGGATGGGGGGGGGGGGTACAGGTAGTAAAAACAACGCAAACAGTGTAAACAAATAAGTCAATATAATTGACTATCTAACCAACTGAAATATACAGTATTCACAGTATTCACATAAGGTGCAGTATGCATAAGGTGGTGTTATTGTCCTTTTTGGGACACCAGAGTGGATAAATTATTTAACGTTACAAAAGAAAGAAAAGTAAGCAAGAGATTCGAACTCGGGACCTTTCGCTCCCTGTCCCCCCAATAGTACACCGCCTGGCACACTGACCCTGCAGAACAGGCAGTCAGCATGGTCGTAAGCACACAAAAAAGGTTAACCAACGGAAGCAGGCAGCGCACCGGGGAAAAAACCAGGCAACAGGCTGTTAACCCTAGCCTGGAGACTGCGGACGAGACAGGCGCCAGAGGGGACAGCTGAACACAGCCGCACCGGCGGAAGGGGCGTATGCTGGCGTTGTTGCATGACCAAGCCTCCATTTAAAAAAAACCCACCCAGAGGGGTTGAGGCAGAGAAGGCTGACACGATTGGCAGACGTCATGAACGTGCAGGGGCACCCTCAACCGGTGAACCCGGGAGTTGACACTGCTCCAACACACCAGGGAATCAACCACCTTGGTGTTACCCAATGCGGTGGTTGTTCCTATAACCCCTCAAGAAAAAACTCCAAAACACACCTGCGGGTATACACCGGCTATACCGCAGTACAAGTGTTTCAGTTTCCAAAAAAGGGTTAACCCAGGCCTACGGGTCGATGAAACATTACTTCGGACCGGGCCCGGCGATACGGGAAGCACAGGGTCACCAGAGGAGGTCAAAGACCACCCCAACAGGCCCCTCTTCGCCATGCGTGAGAGAGGAGCGAAAATAATGGAGAACCAGCCCCAAGCACACCGTACTTGGTATTCCCAGGCGGTCTCCCAACCAAGTACTAACCAGGACCAACCTGTATAGCGGCCGAGATCTGACGAGATCGAGCGTGTACAGGTTGGCATGGCCGTAAGCCATTACGACAGTGCTGAGTAAAAAATGTACCCAACCAGGGTCTCCATGAATGAATGAATGAATGAAAACTTTATTTAACAGATTGCAGAATGGGTACAATACAGTACGGCTCAATACATACAATTGTTAAGGGGATGCAGACCTGAGAAAGACGTTAGTCTTGTTTCCATCAGGGTCCCCCATTTTCAATTCATATCCATAGCGCTTAACCCTGTGACACCCGGACCGACCTGGCATTTTTCCCCCTGAAAAAAGCCCAAGTCCCTCAGGGTACCAGAACAGCAGATCTGCATCCCCGGCGGACAACGGGTTCAACTGATCCGGACCAGAACCAGTCCTGTGCCCTAACCATGCCGACATGCCTACTCCAGGAGAAGGGGCAGATATGCGTGTTGACCTTAAACATGAAAAGAAGGCGCCACCCAGACGTTCGGGTCGAACCGCGCACGGTGGCCCACCCCCAGGGCGTGAGACCCCTCTACATATGTTCAGATCCATTCCGTCATCATCCCCCAGATATGAACGAGAATCCGTCGACAACCAAAACAGGTCGTCGGAAGAGGAAAAACCTCCATCCCAGTTGCTTTATAAAAACGCCGTTTTAACCCCAAGCAACCAAGGCGTGCCAGTCAGTCGCCTGATTACAGAACACCCCGAGCTAGCACTATGCGTGCGTCGGGACACAACCACATCAATGAACAGGCTATTTAGACCTGTCATTGAATCCCCAAGGCGCCCAGGGGAACGACAAGAGGGGTGTGATACTTCCTAACTCCAACTCTTTTTAAAAGAAAAGAAGGAAGCACCAACAGTATGTATCCCAGTCTACACAGCCGGGGGTAAATTTTTTTTACATTTTTACATTCCACCACCCTCCCATAGAGAGGAGACGGAAATCCCCAGAGAGACTTCCCACGCGAGCTGTACAGATTGAAAAGAATATATTGCACCTTGAGCCATGTAAAAGTTTGGTTTTAGGGCTCTCCGGGGAGGAGGCACTGAACCCATACACACTCAATAATCGAATTGAATCGAATACACACACAATAGAGTAGGACTCCTTCTTGAGGTTCCACTCACCTTATCAATCTGAGGAGGAGGCTCTGTACTCTGAGGAGGCTCCCTCACATGGAAGGAGAGTCCCAACTCACAGAAGGCCTGAATAGGAGCTTCGTGAGGAGGAGCCCTGACCACCCCCCGTTTTAAACAGATCCATCATATGGACCTGAACAGCACACGGAAGTCCTACCCCCCCCCCCTCACCCTGTAACGTGCCGAACCGCAACATGACAGGAACCTTGAAGGACAGGTGGGTTTACCCCTGACCAACAGAAAAAAGGGGAGGAAAGGTTACCAGTTCACCCCTTTACGACCCCACACCCATGATACGATGTAATGACAAAAGAGAGTATGACACAGTCATAGTCAGCTCCATGAAGCGTCTAACAGCTTCATACAGCGCATGTGCTAACCTGCTATCTGATGTTTACTAAGGAAAAAACACAGAATAGAGAGGGCTCTCCAAGAGCCCCGGTACCAAACTTACACATGTGCTTCTGTGGCCAGCCCAACCCAGTTGTAGGTCACATGACACACACAACCCATCATCACCTACAAAAAATGTCAAAAACACTCTACAGAGGAACGCCGTTTTTCATAATGAGAGAATACATAATTCTCGATTAGTATCGGCCACAGGCCTTGCTAAGCACACACGAAAAGCGACCAAACAATTTTTTCTTTTAGGAAAATAAAGTTTCTCAAGCAGTGTTTAGCACAACCTCAGCAATCAAGCTAAGGGTTACATCGTATCCCTACCACACAGTGACACAATGTAGTGCAACAACATGTCTGAGAGGAGGATGAAGAAGTCCCCAGGGAACCGGGGGGAAACACAAGCCTCCTACTTTACCCTTAATACGGCCAGTTGAACAGGTAAACCTGTTAATATGTGAACACACTGTTCATTGTCATTACAGGCTGAGAAAATAATCATTCTTTACTCATATGTCACTAAGCATAGCTTTATAGGTTAGTTTAACCCCCTTAGTTGTGAGTACACAGTACATAAACACACATGATGTTTCTCAACACAACAAACCAGATCATTTCCACATCTGTAACAAACAACCCGTTTTGCATGGAGAAGCTAATACCAGTGACAAGACAATTCACACATAACTCGCATCGTATCCTAAATGTAGTGCAGCAACACTCGTTTTGGAAAACATCGTTATTTACAAAACATTTAGAAGGGAAAGCAAGAAGAAGTGCTCAAGGTCTGGTCAGACCTGGCCTACCTTGAGCGCAGATCAAGCGAAACTGCAGACTCCAACAAGGCACCGTAGTAAACACAGCCGTTCTGTGTTGTCGACCTGGGCAGCGTCGCCGCCCAATCCCGCCGCTACGGTCCCCCTTGTTGACGCAGTCCTTGCCGTCCTGGCCCAGGGCAGGTTCGACGAACATCCTCTGTCAAAGATGACGTCGTAGTCAAGAGTGTTTAAAACATGTTATAATCAAAGCACGTTCAACAGTGTAGCATTAAGCTAACGGCCGCACTCGGCCGATAGCAGCAAGCTAACGTTTCCTAGCCTAGCCTAGGTAGGCCATAACTAGCACGCAAGCTAACGTTTCCTTGCCTAGTGATCACAACAGGCTAGCGCCGCAGCTAACAGCTGACTGGCTAACAGTAGGTCACCACTAGCACGTAAGCTAAGCAGCTATCACCTGAACTTGTACACAATGATATAACAATCACTCAGACAGGCCGCCGTTCTGAAACCCTCCTCACTGTTTAAGAGAGAAGAGAAACAAGATGTTAACACAGTTTTACAACGGTGATTTTACCAACACCCGACGGAGCCAGCACAATACCCAACTGGCCTGTAGCTGACTTGAACACAGATCCTCCGCTAACGATCATCCATGCCCATATTTCCTCGTGAGGGAATACTCTCATTTGCATATGAAAGAAGGGGCCTACACGGTGACAGAGAAACAACCACTCGTCCAGAAAACACAGGGATCACCAGTGTTATTGGTCGTGGCCCACTAGTTAACTATAATGGGCTTCAGACCAAGGTCTTCTGTCGCCTAAGAGGCTGAACAAAGGACCCTAGTCTGGGGCCGGTTTTCATAAACATTGTCAACTAGCCCCCATAGCACTAACAGACAAGTGGAGCTCGCCAGCAAAACATAACTCACCAAACCTGGAACCCACGCTTCTCACAACAGCGGCGCGTCCTACAGCCCAGCTGTGTCTTTACCGCAACCAGCACACAGCAAGGACTGCAGTTGGAAAGGCATGTAGCGGCGCGAACTCCCAATACGAAAACCGGTGGAGGATTTTTAGAATGATCATCATCTTCCAGACACTCCAGTACGAAGACAATATCGCCGTATTTTCTCGAATATAGTGAGAGAGAAAATAAAGATATGATGTCAACGTATCCTTGTTTTCCAACTCTTCTCCTACCATCACATCACGTCAAGTGGGGATCTACCAAGGCACTTCCTTGTGGTGAAAGCGAGAAAGGAGGCGAGTGGGTGGCCCCACCCCTGCTTATATGGGTAAGCTGATAGGGGTGTGGTCAGACAAATATTGGGATTAAAGGTACATTGTGGTCTTTATTCAGTGCGCGTGCACGTGTGCGAGGACAGTGCATGAGTGACGCCGAGCGGAACCAACTACGATACAGAACAATAAATAATGGTATTAGGAAAACATTTCCCTCCTGCGTGAACTGTGCATAGCTGAATAGACTGTATTTTAACGCCGGTCATATGGTGGTACTTGGAGAGCCAGCTACGTTCTCAGGTGGTACTTGGTGTAAAAAGTTTGAGAAACACTGTTCTAGGCTGTAAAAACGGGGAAAGTAGCGAGTCGGCATTGCACTCAACCGATTCATTCAACAGGAAGCGATTTGCAAGTACAATACACCATCCAACCAGAGTGGATAAAGAAATGCTCCAGAAATTAATATGCGTAGGGAAAGGCGTAACGAGTCAGCGCGAGAGCACACACACGCACGCTGTATACATTTTAAATGAATCGTTCCAGCAAAGTATGCTTCTATTATTCGAATGACTTGTTTTAATGGGTATCATATAGTAGTAAGTCCTACTGTAGAACATGACATAATAGCATGATATCTGATTTATTAATGCCAAATAATGGACGACGACCGCAATTGGCACTTGAAAAGTGTAAATCATGGATTAGTCAGTAGCAATTCATGATGGCTTGTTTAGCTCAACTCGTTAGTGCGCTGTCTGTGGAGCGTATGGTCCCCAGTTTGAATCTCTTGCTTACTTTTTTTTTCTGTAACTTTAATTAATTTATCCACTCTGGTTGATAAGATAAGATATTCCTTTATTGATCCCCTTGGGGAAATGCAGGCATCATAGCAGCATGGGGGATGGGGGGGGGGGGGTACAGGTAGTAAAAACAACGCAAACAGTGTAAACAAATAAGTCAATATAATTGACTATCTAACCAACTGAAATATACAGTATTCACAGTATTCACATAAGGTGCAGTATGCATAAGGTGGTGTTATTGTCCTTTTTGGGACACCAGAGTGGATAAATTATTTAACGTTACAAAAGAAAGAAAAGTAAGCAAGAGATTCGAACTCGGGACCTTTCGCTCCCTGTCCCCCCAATAGTACACCGCCTGGCACACTGACCCTGCAGAACAGGCAGTCAGCATGGTCGTAAGCACACAAAAAAGGTTAACCAACGGAAGCAGGCAGCGCACCGGGGAAAAAACCAGGCAACAGGCTGTTAACCCTAGCCTGGAGACTGCGGACGAGACAGGCGCCAGAGGGGACAGCTGAACACAGCCGCACCGGCGGAAGGGGCGTATGCTGGCGTTGTTGCATGACCAAGCCTCCATTTAAAAAAAACCCACCCAGAGGGGTTGAGGCAGAGAAGGCTGACACGATTGGCAGACGTCATGAACGTGCAGGGGCACCCTCAACCGGTGAACCCGGGAGTTGACACTGCTCCAACACACCAGGGAATCAACCACCTTGGTGTTACCCAATGCGGTGGTTGTTCCTATAACCCCTCAAGAAAAAACTCCAAAACACACCTGCGGGTATACACCGGCTATACCGCAGTACAAGTGTTTCAGTTTCCAAAAAAGGGTTAACCCAGGCCTACGGGTCGATGAAACATTACTTCGGACCGGGCCCGGCGATACGGGAAGCACAGGGTCACCAGAGGAGGTCAAAGACCACCCCAACAGGCCCCTCTTCGCCATGCGTGAGAGAGGAGCGAAAATAATGGAGAACCAGCCCCAAGCACACCGTACTTGGTATTCCCAGGCGGTCTCCCAACCAAGTACTAACCAGGACCAACCTGTATAGCGGCCGAGATCTGACGAGATCGAGCGTGTACAGGTTGGCATGGCCGTAAGCCATTACGACAGTGCTGAGTAAAAAATGTACCCAACCAGGGTCTCCATGAATGAATGAATGAATGAAAACTTTATTTAACAGATTGCAGAATGGGTACAATACAGTACGGCTCAATACATACAATTGTTAAGGGGATGCAGACCTGAGAAAGACGTTAGTCTTGTTTCCATCAGGGTCCCCCATTTTCAATTCATATCCATAGCGCTTAACCCTGTGACACCCGGACCGACCTGGCATTTTTCCCCCTGAAAAAAGCCCAAGTCCCTCAGGGTACCAGAACAGCAGATCTGCATCCCCGGCGGACAACGGGTTCAACTGATCCGGACCAGAACCAGTCCTGTGCCCTAACCATGCCGACATGCCTACTCCAGGAGAAGGGGCAGATATGCGTGTTGACCTTAAACATGAAAAGAAGGCGCCACCCAGACGTTCGGGTCGAACCGCGCCCGGTGGCCCACCCCCAGGGCGTGAGACCCCTCTACATATGTTCAGATCCATTCCGTCATCATCCCCCAGATATGAACGAGAATCCGTCGACAACCAAAACAGGTCGTCGGAAGAGGAAAAACCTCCATCCCAGTTGCTTTATAAAAACGCCGTTTTAACCCCAAGCAACCAAGGCGTGCCAGTCAGTCGCCTGATTACAGAACACCCCGAGCTAGCACTATGCGTGCGTCGGGACACAACCACATCAATGAACAGGCTATTTAGACCTGTCATTGAATCCCCAAGGCGCCCAGGGGAACGACAAGAGGGGTGTGATACTTCCTAACTCCAACTCTTTTTAAAAGAAAAGAAGGAAGCACCAACAGTATGTATCCCAGTCTACACAGCCGGGGGTAAATTTTTTTTACATTTTTACATTCCACCACCCTCCCATAGAGAGGAGACGGAAATCCCCAGAGAGACTTCCCACGCGAGCTGTACAGATTGAAAAGAATATATTGCACCTTGAGCCATGTAAAAGTTTGGTTTTAGGGCTCTCCGGGGAGGAGGCACTGAACCCATACACACTCAATAATCGAATTGAATCGAATACACACACAATAGAGTAGGACTCCTTCTTGAGGTTCCACTCACCTTATCAATCTGAGGAGGAGGCTCTGTACTCTGAGGAGGCTCCCTCACATGGAAGGAGAGTCCCAACTCACAGAAGGCCTGAATAGGAGCTTCGTGAGGAGGAGCCCTGACCACCCCCCGTTTTAAACAGATCCATCATATGGACCTGAACAGCACACGGAAGTCCTACCCCCCCCCCCCTCACCCTGTAACGTGCCGAACCGCAACATGACAGGAACCTTGAAGGACAGGTGGGTTTACCCCTGACCAACAGAAAAAAGGGGAGGAAAGGTTACCAGTTCACCCCTTTACGACCCCACACCCATGATACGATGTAATGACAAAAGAGAGTATGACACAGTCATAGTCAGCTCCATGAAGCGTCTAACAGCTTCATACAGCGCATGTGCTAACCTGCTATCTGATGTTTACTAAGGAAAAAACACAGAATAGAGAGGGCTCTCCAAGAGCCCCGGTACCAAACTTACACATGTGCTTCTGTGGCCAGCCCAACCCAGTTGTAGGTCACATGACACACACAACCCATCATCACCTACAAAAAATGTCAAAAACACTCTACAGAGGAACGCCGTTTTTCATAATGAGAGAATACATAATTCTCGATTAGTATCGGCCACAGGCCTTGCTAAGCACACACGAAAAGCGACCAAACAATTTTTTCTTTTAGGAAAATAAAGTTTCTCAAGCAGTGTTTAGCACAACCTCAGCAATCAAGCTAAGGGTTACATCGTATCCCTACCACACAGTGACACAATGTAGTGCAACAACATGTCTGAGAGGAGGATGAAGAAGTCCCCAGGGAACCGGGGGGAAACACAAGCCTCCTACTTTACCCTTAATACGGCCAGTTGAACAGGTAAACCTGTTAATATGTGAACACACTGTTCATTGTCATTACAGGCTGAGAAAATAATCATTCTTTACTCATATGTCACTAAGCATAGCTTTATAGGTTAGTTTAACCCCCTTAGTTGTGAGTACACAGTACATAAACACACATGATGTTTCTCAACACAACAAACCAGATCATTTCCACATCTGTAACAAACAACCCGTTTTGCATGGAGAAGCTAATACCAGTGACAAGACAATTCACACATAACTCGCATCGTATCCTAAATGTAGTGCAGCAACACTCGTTTTGGAAAACATCGTTATTTACAAAACATTTAGAAGGGAAAGCAAGAAGAAGTGCTCAAGGTCTGGTCAGACCTGGCCTACCTTGAGCGCAGATCAAGCGAAACTGCAGACTCCAACAAGGCACCGTAGTAAACACAGCCGTTCTGTGTTGTCGACCTGGGCAGCGTCGCCGCCCAATCCCGCCGCTACGGTCCCCCTTGTTGACGCAGTCCTTGCCGTCCTGGCCCAGGGCAGGTTCGACGAACATCCTCTGTCAAAGATGACGTCGTAGTCAAGAGTGTTTAAAACATGTTATAATCAAAGCACGTTCAACAGTGTAGCATTAAGCTAACGGCCGCACTCGGCCGATAGCAGCAAGCTAACGTTTCCTAGCCTAGCCTAGGTAGGCCATAACTAGCACGCAAGCTAACGTTTCCTTGCCTAGTGATCACAACAGGCTAGCGCCGCAGCTAACAGCTGACTGGCTAACAGTAGGTCACCACTAGCACGTAAGCTAAGCAGCTATCACCTGAACTTGTACACAATGATATAACAATCACTCAGACAGGCCGCCGTTCTGAAACCCTCCTCACTGTTTAAGAGAGAAGAGAACATAACTCACCAAACCTGGAACCCACGCTTCTCACAACAGCGGCGCGTCCTACAGCCCAGCTGTGTCTTTACCGCAACCAGCACACAGCAAGGACTGCAGTTGGAAAGGCATGTAGCGGCGCGAACTCCCAATACGAAAACCGGTGGAGGATTTTTAGAATGATCATCATCTTCCAGACACTCCAGTACGAAGACAATATCGCCGTATTTTCTCGAATATAGTGAGAGAGAAAATAAAGATATGATGTCAACGTATCCTTGTTTTCCAACTCTTCTCCTACCATCACATCACGTCAAGTGGGGATCTACCAAGGCACTTCCTTGTGGTGAAAGCGAGAAAGGAGGCGAGTGGGTGGCCCCACCCCTGCTTATATGGGTAAGCTGATAGGGGTGTGGTCAGACAAATATTGGGATTAAAGGTACATTGTGGTCTTTATTCAGTGCGCGTGCATGTGTGCGAGGACAGTGCATGAGTGACGCCGAGCGGAACCAACTACGATACAGAACAATAAATAATGGTATTAGGAAAACATTTCCCTCCTGCGTGAACAGTGCATAGCTGAATAGACTGTATTTTAACGCCGGTCATATGGTGGTACTTGGAGAGCCAGCTACGTTCTCAGGTGGTACTTGGTGTAAAAAGTTTGAGAAACACTGTTCTAGGCTGTAAAAACGGGGAAAGTAGCGAGTCGGCATTGCACTCAACCGATTCATTTAACAGGAAGCGATTTGCAAGTACAATACACCATCCAACCAGAGTGGATAAAGAAATGCTCCAGAAATTAATATGCGTAGGGAAAGGCGCAACGAGTCAGCGCGAGAGCACACACACGCACGCTGTATACATTTTAAATGAATCGTTCCAGCAAAGTATGCTTCTATTATTCGAATGACTTGTTTTAATGGGTATCATATAGTAGTAAGTCCTACTGTAGAACATGACATAATAGCATGATATCTGATTTATTAATGCCAAATAATGGACGACGACCGCAATTGGCACTTGAAAAGTGTAAATCATGGATTAGTCAGTAGCAATTCATGATGGCTTGTTTAGCTCAACTCGTTAGTGCGCTGTCTGTGGAGCGTATGGTCCCCAGTTTGAATCTCTTGCTTACTTTTTTTTTTCTGTAACTTTAATTAATTTATCCACTCTGGTTGATAAGATAAGATATTCCTTTATTGATCCCCTTGGGGAAATGCAGGCATCATAGCAGCATGGGGGATGGGGGGGGGGGGTACAGGTAGTAAAAACAACGCAAACAGTGTAAACAAATAAGTCAATATAATTGACTATCTAACCAACTGAAATATACAGTATTCACAGTATTCACATAAGGTGCAGTATGCATAAGGTGGTGTTATTGTCCTTTTTGGGACACCAGAGTGGATAAATTATTTAACGTTACAAAAGAAAGAAAAGTAAGCAAGAGATTCGAACTCGGGACCTTTCGCTCCACAGGCAGCGCACTAACCAGCTGAGGAGTGAGGACACATAATCTTGCACAGACAACCGAGTTTAGCATAAAACAGCACACACTTGAATGAATTCAAGTGGATAAGGTTTACATTTAGTGACAATGTTGAGAAAAGAGTGCAATCGACAACATCGGAAATATATGCCTTCTTGTGTGTGTGTGTGTGTGTGTGTGTGTGTGTGTGTGTGTGTGGCCTTGCCCCTGCTGATTGATTGATTGATTGAAAACTTTATTAACAGATTGCAGAATGGGTACAATACAGTACGGCTCAATACACACAATTGTTAAGGGGATGCAGACCAGAGAAAGACTTTCGTCTTGTTTACATCAGGGTCCCCCATTTTCAATTCATCATAGAATTGCTGAAGGCCAATTCGTTGGCTAAACGACACTAAAGAGTGATAAACGAATTATATTATAACAAATTAATATAATAGCCACTCCACTCTATCTTCTCTCTCTCATTCTCATGCCTCCCTAATTTTCAACTCTGTTGCTGTGAGATAAGAGGTTTAATCGATTTGTTTTGAGGCAGAGACGGACAGTCCACCTTTCTCTCACCCATATGCTACATTTAATAGACTAGACAGAGGGTTGGGAGGCCATGAGAAGAAAAGAGGAAACAGAGGAAGAGCAGGCAAGGAGAGGAGAGGATGGTAGGCCTAGGTTACTAGGCTAGTTTATAGAGGAAAAGGAGGCTTGGAGAGGGATTAGTTGAGAGGAGACAGTGACAGTTGTTTCCTGTGATAACAGGCTTTCCCCTTGGTACCGTGGAATTATAAATACTGGCTACATTGTAATACTGACATCTGCTGGTGATCTCTCTCACACACACACACACACACACACACTCCCACTCCCACTCACACACACAAATCTCTCTCTCTCTCTCTCTCTCTCTCTCTCTCTCTCTCTCTCTCTCTCTCTCTCTCTCTCTCTCTCTCTCTCTCTCTCTCTCTCTCTCTCTCTCTCTCTCTCTCTCTCTCTCTCTCTCTCTCTCACACACACAGTCTCATTCACTCAGCGTGTTCCATTTACAGAATAGGTCAAGAGCACCTGGTGATTCTTAACCTTTAAAGAAGAAAAACACAAGAACACAAATTATGAACACAGTTTAGAGAAGAGAACTCTGGCAGAGACTTAAAGGGGAACTATCTTATAAATGGCCTTTTTGAGTGTTTAGCATTGTTTCCTAGCTATGTGAACTTATATTAATATGATCTATGTCTCAAAATTCTCATATTGGCGCATTCTTCCAATTCTCCTCTCACAATATTCACCCTCACTGAACTGAGTCGTTTGAAAATGTGCCTATATGTGATGTCATATAGTCACTGCTGCATGTTAATGTGGCTCCTCAGGCACCTGCACCTGCACCCCAGTCCACATTAGCTCAAAACGGCTCGAGATCTTGAGGTAGAAAAATGCTGTTTTTGAGGACTTGATTAGAAATACAAAACAATGAATAAAAAAAATATATATATTACAGAGGTGTTCCATAGACTCACAGGAATTGTGTAAAAGTGCCCAAATAGTGAAAGAAATAGTAAAATAGTTCCCCTTTAAAAGAGAATCTAGGAAATAAGCAGTTTGTTGACAGGAGTCTGCTTGTCATCTTGTCATCTATCTTCAAAAAATTAGTAGCTACAATTAGCAATAGTCACATTCATTTTTATTTTTTTTAAATCTTTTCCCCTCTCCTTTTTCCTCAGTTTTTCTCCCATCCCAATGTTAGTCGTTATGCCAATTCCAAATCCCCTTCCTGGTCGCTGCGCACCTACCCCCTACAGTCGGTCTGGGAGAGTGGAGGCTATCACATGCTTCCTCCGACACATGTGTAGCCAATCAACCGCTTCTTTTCACCTGGCAGCGCACTCTCACTGAGAGGGTGTAACGTGTGGAAGGATCACACTACCCCCCTTAGATCCTTTCCTCGCTGAGCAGGCGCCCCGACCGAACTGTTTACAACGACCAGGACCCACCCACCGGCTTTCCCACCCTCTAACACTGCCAATTGTGTTAGTACGACGGCCGGCCAAGTCGGAAGCAACGCCGAGAGCAGCAATAGTCGCATTCTAAATAATGCATCATGATCCCATAACCCACTACCAAATTACAGTCACTCAGCGCATTTAAAGGGGAATGCCAAACATTTTAAGAATGCACTTATATTTCTCAACACGTACCACTCTCTCCTAAAGTTAGAAATCAGAGAGAGAACCTTCATAGTTGTTGTGACTTGTGATGTCACCTGGATGTAACATCTGGGGCTGCTCCATAGAATGAGGCATTGGGCCTCATTCAACAATACTCTCTTATTATTTTTCTTATATTCTTGCTTACCTGTCTGTTAAGAAAAGCCACCACCACATTCATCGAGCCGTTCTTAACATCCAAATCTGTGCTTATAAATGCGTGTTCGCGCTCAATTCATTTGCATACAGACACATCCGCCATCTCCTTATAAGGCGAATGAGGCGTGTGTAAAACAGCCGTGGTTCGGCATCTGATCCCTTCAACAGGAAGCGATTTTGCGACTGATCTCAAAATGACACATGTGTTCCTGTGGGTCGCTCATCGCATGTGTGTGTGTGTGTGTTAATCTGATGACACACACCTGTAGGAGTCACTGTTTACAACGTCCAGATTGCCACCCACCGGCTTCCCTCCCGCTGACTCTGCCAATTGAGCCAGTATGACGGCCGGCCAAGCCGGAGGCAACGCTGACAGCCGGATTCGATATCAGTGTCTCTCGCGTTGGTGACGAGTGCTTAGTCCGCTGCGCCACCCAGCCGCCCAGCATATAACTGTTCTAACAGCAATATATAATCCATTTCAGAAGCAGAACGCACACAATAAGTTATAATAATAATAATTAGAGGCGGCTGGGTGGCGCAGCGGATATTGCGCTCGTCACCAACGCAAGAGACATCGGGTCCGACTCCGGCTGTCTGCGCTGCCTCCGGCTTGGGCCGGCCGTCATACTAACTCAATTGGCAGAGTTAGAGGGTGGAAGTCGATGGGTGGTAATCTGGACGTTGTGGACAGCGACTCCTACAGGTTGGTTGGGGACGCCTGCACAGCAGAGACAGGAAATGGCGGGGGTAGTGTGAGCCTCCCACACGTTACACCTCGCCAATGAGAGTCCGCGCTGGCAGGTGAAAAGATGTGACAGGCTGCCTCCTCGTGTACCGGAGGGGACACGTGATGCAAGGCTTCTATCCTCCCTACAACCGGCCAGTGGGGGGCATATGCGAGCAAGACAGGGGAGGGAAGAATTGGCACAATGGAATTGGGATGGGAGAAAAATAGAAAAAGAGGAGAAAAAGTGGATACAAAAAAAATAATAATAATTGAAAAGTTCTGGATTTATAAAGTCGTATTTGGGGATAATTGACCAATGGTTTGCTTTCAACCCATGAACTCCTTTCTCTTAATTGTATCTACTAAAACTGTATTGTATTATATTGTTTGTTTTGTAAAGTGTCTTTGAGCATTAGGAAAAGCGCTATATAAATCTGATGTATTATTATTATTATTATTATGAATGGTAGGCTTTTTTAAATGTTTCTCATCTGGGTAAGAGTTTCTTATCTGGGTAAGAGTGCTCTCGACCACTCTTAGGGCCCTTTCTCACTCACCATTCGGGGTCGAATCAGCGCCGGGTCGCACCAGAAAAGGGTGTGTCCGTCTGAGTGAGAACGCTCCCCCCCCGTCCCCGTCCCCCGCTGATTAGTCCCCGGGGGCGCTGAACCTGGACCGCTGAAATAGGTGGTTCCGGGTGTGCGCCAGTGGTGTGGTGTACAAGCTTGTACCAAAACACGGGAGGCTTCTGTATCAACTTGCTGACACACACAACGTCGTTACTGTAATGCTTTCATGCTTGCTTGAATTTTGGGCAGATAAAAATACACAGCAACAACTGGACAATACCCACAAAAAACGATATTTATGGGCAATTTGCGAGTTCAGACCTCAACCAAACAAGCATGTGGAGCCTCACAGCTGAGCTCAGTGGATGAAAACATGAAGCCACGTTACAAAGCACAACACTTCCCTGGCTTGCATTAGGCCTGGCAATTTTTTTGCCATTGCTATGTCTATACATTGGTTTCTTGTTCGAATGCATTTATTTCTATTAGACCAGTGGTTTCCAACCAGTCGGCCGTGATCGACCGGTAGATCAATGACATTCAATATAATTGATGCGAGCAATGTTACTAGTAATAGGCTAAGCTAACTAGCGTTAGTCGTTAGCTTAGCGTTAGCCATTGCTATGTCTACTATACTTTCTTGTTCAAATGCATTTATTTCTATAGACCAGTGGTGCCCAACCAGTCGGCCGTGATCAACCGGTAGATCAATGACATTCAATATAATTGATGCGAGCAATGTTACTAGTAATAGGCTAAGCTAACTAGCGTTAGCCGTTAGCTTAGCGTTAGCCCTGGAAAACGCTCAAAAGCGGACTCCACAACACCAGTTCCATTCGTGAGAAAAGGGGGTGGGTTATATTGATATAGTTTGCACCCAAAGACGTAACGAGACGGAACGGAGCTGATTCGACCCCGATGGTGAGTGAGAAAGCACCCTTAGAATTTGGTCTTGCCTGAGAGAAAAGCAACAATAAGAAAACATTGCTGAATCCCAGGTAAGAACAAAATAAGAGGAAATGCTAGTTAAGGCCCATTGACTTTGTGGAGCCATAAAATGTTAAGCTGAGTTCTCACACAGAAATTTGGTTTATGTTCTAGTAGTATTGCTAACAGGTCTGACCTCTCAAACCTCAAATAAAAGTCCAAAAAAGGTTTCTTTAGTTCAGAGTAAATATATAAAAAAATAGATACATTGGATTCCGAGAACACTTGGAAATTGGACTCACTGTCGAGATTCTACTCACCCACCATGTTTACAACACAAAAACCCTCTTTATTTTTTAATACTATTTCTTATTATCTTCTAAATAACATATATATGCATTTGCAATTATTATTATTTTAATTTAAAAAGAACGTTATTTTCTTTTTTTTTCTCTCCCAAAAACAACATAATATATAATATTATACAATAATAATATTGTTAGTTTCATACGGCAGGTTGTACGTTAAACTGTAATATTCCAACTAGTTTCAGAGGTATGACTGCTCCTGTGTGCCTGGAGAGGGAGTTTATTGAAAAGGGAGCTGTTGCTCCAGGGACTGAGCCTTCAGTGCTCTTATCAAATGATCACCTGTGTGACTGAAGCACCAGCACCTCAAATAAAATGACATTATTGTGAATTGAATTAATTGAATTTTTTTCATTATTATTATATATCTAATGTGTAGGGCTGGGCCAGCATTGCGTGCTTCCCAACGGGGGCGAGCCAAGCAATCAGCTTCACGCACCTGAGGATGGTTGCAATCAGCTCGTCAGGAGAGTTCAAGTATGCAGACTGCCATCCACTCGTTGCCAGTTCGTCTCTTTTCTGTATGTCGTGCTTTCTACCTGGAGGTCCTGTGTTCTCGAGAGGAATGCCTGTTACTATCCCTGTCTGTGTTTCCTATTGTCCGTCTGCAGTTTGCCCGGTGAGTTTTGGATTCCCTGGACTGTTTCATGTATTCTTCATTACTGGACTCTGCTCTATCGCCTTCAGGCTTGTTACGTTAATCCTCTGAAGATTTGTTTGGATATTCTACGTCACTGGATGCTGCTCTTTCGCCTTCGGGCCTATTGACATTCACCCTTAAAGGGGGCGTTCGGAATTCCTCGTTTACTGGACTCTGTTTTTTTTTTTACCCCTTAAAGTGGAAGTGTTGCAATTTTCTGAAGACAATAAATTACGCCCTTGTTTTGAATAACATTGAATACCTGTCTTGTGTTGTGCTTTTGGGGTTGCTTACAAACCATAACATAATGTCTAAAATGGTGTGATGCAGGGCCTCCGGTCTCAGGTCCAGCCACTCCAGGCCTCTGTGGATGCCCTAGTTGCCCAGCAGGCTGAGATGCTACAACAGCTGCAGGTCCTCGTGGCTAATTCCACCCCACCACCAGGTCAACAGGTGTCTGGAGCCCCAGTTAACCCACCCTCCGCATATGCCACACCTGCTAACCCCGCGCCTCTCTACCCAGCTCCCAGAGAGCCTCAGATCTCCAGCCCACAACCTTTCGACGGAAACTGAGACCTGTGCTACATTCATCATGCAGTGTGAGCTGGTCTTCATGCACCAACCCAGCATGTTCACGATGGAGACTGCCCAGGTCGCCTACGTGACAAACCTGCTCACGGGCCGAGCAGCACAGTGGGTCACTGCTACCTGGTCCATGAGTGCCAGCTTCTGTAATTCCTACAGAGTTTTTGGCAAAACTTCATAAAGTATTCCACCACCCAGCCTGTGGCTAGGACCCTGGTGTTCGGCTGAGCAGTATTCTACAGGGCAGTGGCAGTGTCACGGACTACTCAGTGGAGTTCAGGCTGGCCGCAGGTGAAAGCGGTTGGAACGACGAGTCGCTTCGCGTCACTTTCCGGAGGGGCCTCAGCGAGGCCGTGAAGGACCAGCTTCCCACCCGGGAGGAGCCCGCTTCATTCGATGTCCTTGTCGACCTCGCCATCCGCATCGATGGACGCCTCCAGGAGAGGAGGCGCGAGCGAGCCCTGCGTGGACCCCCGGCCATTTCCCAGTTTTCCCGTACTCCTGACTGGATTCCTGCACAGCCTGCTCGTCCTGCCCCCCCTGCGGTTGGTTTGTCCTCCACATCTCACTGTGACCGGGGAGGAACCTATGCAGCTGGGGCGCACTCGCCTTAGTCCGGCCGAATGGGAGACCCGTTTTAGGACCGGTCTTTGCCTCTGCTGTGGTCGTACAGGACATCAACTCAGTAGTTGCCCTACCCGGCCAAAAGACCAGGCTCACTGGAACCCTGGGAGATCCTAGTGAGCTGCTTTTCCCATTCCTGCCCCTCTGCTCTCCCTAACCATCTGATTGTTACCCTGGCCTGGGCAGACCAGCGGCTCATGGTGGGTGCACTCGTCGACTTGGGGGCTGATGAGTGCTTCCTGGATTCCGAGTTTGCCACCCAGGCTAACATCCCGCTAGAGACACTTGAGAATCCCTTGGAGGCTTTCGCTCTAGATGAGTGCCCCCTGGCCAACATCACCCATCGTACCTGTCCTATCTCCCTCACCATAGCAGGTAACCATGTGGAGCCAGTTTTTTGTTACCCATTCCCCATCATTCCCAGTGGTTCTGGCCCTGGCTCGTGCAGCATGAGCCACACATCGCCTGGTCCTCCGGCACCATCCGGGAGTGGAGCTCCTCATGTCATGCCCACTGTCTTCAGGCTGCCTCCAGCCCATCACCCCGGAGTACCCCTAGTACCTCTCCTCCTGACCTCTCGACCATTCCTTCGGAGTACCATGATATTGGGGAGGTTTTCAGCAAGGCCCGGGCCCAGGCCCTTCCTCCTCATCAGCCTTATGACTGTGCCATCGACCTCCGCTCTGGCGCTTCCCTCCCTGGCAGTCGTCTTTACAGCCTGACCATCCCCGAGAAGACTGCTATGGAGGAGTACATTTCCCGAGTCCTTGGCAGCAGGTCTCATTCGGCCCTCATCCTCCCCGGTGACAGCTGGATTCTTCTTTGTGAAGAAGAAGGACGGAGGCCTCCGGCCCTGCATTGACTATCGCCAACTTAACAAGATCACCATTAAGAACAAGTATCCCCTTCCGCTCATGAGTTCCACCCTCGAACCCCTCACCCAAGCCACTGTCTTCACTAAGCTGGACCTCCGGAGCACCTACCATCTGGTCAGGATCCGGAGAAGAGACGAATGGAAGACCGCCTTCAAGACACCACGGGTCATTATGAATACCTGGTAATGCTGTTTGGCCTCACCAACGCCCCGGCGGTATTCCAGGCACTCATGAACGACGTCCTTCGTGACATGCTCGATGAGTTTGTGGTGGTCTACCTCGATGACACTCATCTTCTCTCGGACCCTCGTCCATCATGTACGCTGGGTACTCGAACACCTCCGCAACCCACTCTTCGTTAAGGCGGAGAAGTGCCGTTTCCACTCCGATTCCGTGGACTACCTTGGCGTCATCGTGGAGAGGGGCCAGACCCGAGCCGACCCCCGCAAGATCCAGGCCGTGGTAGAGTGGCCGGAGCCCTCTTCACGGAGGGAGCTACAGAGCTTCCTCGGGTTTGCAAACTTTTACCGGAGGTTCATCCGGAACTAGAGCCGCGTGGCGGAACCTCTCACCAAGCTGACCTCCCCCTCCCAGCCATTCGACTGGTTTCCAGCTGCCTGCTCTGCGTTCCCTCAAGAACAGATTCACCACCGCCCCGGTCTTACTCCACCCCGACCCCAAGAGGCAGTTCATCGTGGAGGTGGATGCCTCGGATACTGGATTGGGGGCTATCCTGTCTCAGCGGTCAGCGTCGGACCAGAAGGTCCATCCATGCGCCTTCTACTCTCGCCGGTTCCTTCCTGCTGAGAAGAACTATGACATCGGGAATCGGGAGCTGTTGGCAGTGGTAGCTGCCTTGGAGGAGTGGCACCATTGGCTGGAGGGAACAGAGGAACCATTCACCATTTGGACTGATCACAAGAACTTGACATTCATCCGTGCATCCAAGCGCCTCAACCGTCGGCAGGCACGGTGGGCCAGCTTCCTCAGTCAGTTCAACTTCTCGCTGACTTACCGTCCTGGGTCCCGCAACACTAAGGCCGATTCCCTGTCCCGGCTACACACTAAGGAGGATCCAACTACCACAGCAAGGCCTCTCACCAAGCCCCCGCCAGTCTGCTGCAGACACTCCCCATTCCAAGCCACCCCTGGTCCCATGTGGCATTGGACTTCGTCTCTGGTCTGCCTTCCTCCCAGGGGAACACAGTCATTCTAACGGTGGTGGATCGTTTCAGCAAGGGGGTCCATCTGGTGGCCCTTCCCAAGCTTCCATCGGCTCCTGAGACGGCGAACCTCCTGACGAGCCACGTGTTCCGCCTCCATGGCCTTCCCCAGGACGTAGTCTTGGACCAGGGGCCCCAGTTCACCTCCCAGGTATGGCAGGCTTTTTGTAAGGGATTGGAGTCTGCTCTCCGGTGTATTGCCGCCAAGAAGCCTGCATCCTGGAGCCGGTTCCTCCCCTGGGTTGAGTACGCCATCAACTCCCTGGTCAGTTCCGCCACCGGCCTCTGGTCGTTCGAGGTATCTCTGGGCTACCAACCCCCTCTTCACAGCGCAGGAGTCAGAGGTGGCAGTTCCCTCCGTGCAGATCCATCTCGACCGGTGTCATCACGTCTGGGAGGTCACCAGGGCTGCTCTGCTCCGGGCGACGGAGCATGCCAACCCGGGAGCTAACCGACGTCGGACACCAGCGTCAGCATACCAACCAGGACAAAGGGTGTGGCTATCCTCCAAGGACCTCCCGCTTCAATCCACCGCCAAGAAACTGAACCCCCGGTTCGTCGGACCCTTCGAGATCGGAAGGGTGCTCAGCCCCACAGCGGTGAGTCTAAAACATCCTGCCTCCATGAGGATCCATCCTGTGTTTCACGTGTCCCGGGTTAAGCCTGTCTCCCACAGTCCCCTTATGCCTCCAGCTCCGCCTCCTCCCAAGATGGTGGATGGTCATCCCCAGTGGAAGGTCTGCCGGCTTATGGACGTCCAATGCCGAGGAAGGGGGGTTGCAGTATCTGGTGGACTGGGAGGGGTACGGCCCCGAGGAGCGTAGCTGGGTCTCCCGCCAGCTTATCTTGGATCCTGCCCTGCTCTCAGATTTTTATAGTTCCCACCCCAACAAGCCAGGCAGGTCGCCAGGTGTCTCCCGTGGAGGGGGGGGGTACTGTAAGGGCTGGGCCAGCATTGCGCGCTTCCCAACGGGGGCGAGCCAAGCAATCAGCTTCATGCACCTGAGGATGGTTGCAATCAGCTCGTCAGGAGAGTTCAAGTATGCAGACTGCCATCCACTGCCAGTTTGTCTCTTTTCTCCGGTGAGGAATGTCGTGCTATGTTGTGCTTTCTACCTGGAGGTCCTGTGTTCTCGGGAGGAATGCCTGTTACTATCCCCGTCTTTCCCTGGTTCCTATTGTCCGTCGGCAGTTTGCCCGGTGAGTTTTGGATTCCCTGGACTGTTTCATGTATTCTTCATTACTGGACTCTGCTCTATCGCCTTCGGGCTTGTTACGTTAATCCTCTGAAGATTTGTTTGGATATTCTACGTCACTGGACGCTTCTCTTTCGCCTTCGGGCCTATCGACATTCACCCTTAACACTTTCAGTGCCAGCGACGAGAATTCTCGTTGTTTAATCGTTATTTTTTTTATTAGCGATTTCCATTCATTTTTCATCAATCTAGCCTCACGTTACCAGTGGGGATCTGTCTGAACTCGAACAGGGAAAATACCGCCCCCTATCGTCTCTCCAGATGGTACTGCACCCCATTGGATTGGATTGAATGAAACGCATGGAGAAAAAAAAGTCCTGCTTCCACATTTTACTTGTCAGACAAGTAACCGGAGACGATCCAAGTCATTGTCCACCACCAGAACAGCGGAGAATATGTGTTTCCAGTACCCAGCGTTGGATCAATAAACGCGATCGATATTTGGAATGGTGATCAGGAATTGGAATAATCTTTTTGGAGAACATCTGATCTGAGGTAAGGAATCTATTTTACCAGTCTTGGGATAATCAGAGTTATTTTCACCTATATATCAGCGTGTGCCATGTGTGTATGTGTGTGTGTGCGATCAGGAAATAAGAGAATCGATTTTTCAGCCCGCTTCTATAGCGTGCATAAATACACATATACTATCGATAATCTAGCGTTTATTTGAAAACGATTCATAAATAGGCCGAAAAATTACGACGTGTTTTGTGTATTCCAGTAAAGGGCTTTTATCACAGAATCTTTATTATTTTCTGAAACTTTCAAAAAACTAGCGTTTTTCAAAATGGTATAAAACGGAAATGAACCGATTAAAAAAAACAATCCGTTTCGACAATGTTGACTGCAAACAAGTCATTGATAAGCGATGGCCATATTAGACACATAGCCATAATTTAAGATATAGTTTATGTCTTCGCAAATATGAGAGCTGTCATTGAATAGAGCGGTGGCACGCAACAGGGTTCCTAGGCACCGCATGGCTGGCACGGAAAGTGTTAAAGGGGACGTTCTGAATTCCTCGTTTACTGGACTGTTTTTCGCCTACGGGTTGTTTTCATTTTTACCCCTTAACACTTTCACTGCCCAAGCTTAATTCCTTATTAGTCCCTTGAATGCCCAGAACCACTTCAATGTTAGTGTTAATATCGCCTAATCTATGTTTTAAATTATGTGTCTAATCTGCCCGTCGCTTATCAAAGACTCATTTTCCAGTCAACATTGTCGTAGAAGATTGTTTTTTTATCGGTTCATTTCCGTGTTCTACCATTCTGAAAAGCACTCTGTTTCATGGAAAAAAGAAGAGATTCCCTGATAATCGCCTTTTCCTGGAATATTCTAGATCGGTCATTTTTCGGCCTATTTATGAATAGTTTTCAAATAAACGCTAGATTATCGATAGTGTACGCATGCACGCTCGTGGCGCGCGCTGAAAATCGCTTCTCCTATTTCCTGACGGCGCGCATAGTCAAACATCGGTCCTTTTATTGATCGACCGTGTATACTGTAAAAACACATAATCCCCGCTGCTCTGAGGCTCACTAGTGGAGCTGATCGACGCCGGCTGCAATGTGGAGTGCGGGTTTTTTTTTCTCATTCATTTTCATTGAGTTCAATCCAAAAGGGTGAATTACCACCTAGGAGACGATAGGGGGTGCTTTTTTCACATCTGAGCGCCTGAGGTAGCTGAATTTCCAACGGTAGACTCGGTTGATGAAATATGATTTCAGATCGCTAAAAAAAATAAAAGAGAGAGAACAAACGAATATTCTCGTGAGTGGGCATTCAACCCGCGGGGGGTAAACACGAGAAAACTCGTGGGTGGCATTCAAAGTGTTAAAGGGGAAGTGTTGCAATTTTCTGAAGACAATAAATTACGCCCTTGTTTTGGCTAATATTGAATACCTGTCTTGTGTTGTGCTTTTGGGGTCGCTTACGAACCATAACATAATGTCTAAAATGGTGTGAATGAAAACTCTTAAAATCACATGAAGTGGACGTGACAGCGAGGACTGAGGACAGAGAGAACCAGGGGGGCCTGAATACAGGCTAGAGTGTTTTTCAAAGTGTGGGTCGAGACCCACAGATGGGGTTTGGGAAGATCAAATTATCCTCTGAAAATATCACAGGAAGCCCTTTCATGTCCGTCCCCTGCACCCCTGGGCTACTCTCTGCTCTACTCCCCTGAGCATCAATCCATGAGTAATCTTCCAGGCCCTCTATGGTGACTATGCTCATATAGAGATGACTAGGAGGGCTCAGAATATGGGGAGCACGTTACCAACAAGCTTCTGTATGGGGGCGGGGGGGTTACCAAGGGTGGGTGAGGAAATAGCAGCTAGGAGAATGAGGCTGGCAGGTCAGAAACAGCGCAAGCTTCCAGTCAGCTGGTGCCGTGGGAGCAACACATGGGCATGGATCACGAGGGCGTCCCACATTAACGTACCTGGACATAGGTTACTAAAGAAAGATGCAGGGGCAGAAAGTACTGGCGAGCTAGCCAAATGCATGGAGGATCGAGATGCCTGGGAACCGAGCTGGAGAGCTCATCCAAGGATGACCTAGAGAGAATTAAAAAAAAATATATATACCTGTATCTGGGCTGGTACCATGTGTCTGTGTTTTTGTAGTAACCAATGGCAGAAGTGAAAGGTGTGGCCAACATGTACCATGTACTTTCCACTGACCTTTAGGGAATGTAATAAGACATCAAATGGACATTCAATGACCAGCCGGTTGGTTGGTTGGTGAACACATATTCACACCCCCACCATGTCAAGACATGGCCTCATTTATACACACCTTCTGGGTTTAAGAAGAAACTTAATTTCCCAAGGCGCTCGTTTCATGCAAGATGTTATTAACTATTGTAGCCAGAGAGAAGGGCAGGTAAGGAAAGAGTGATATAGAGAGGGAGAGAGGGGGGAGGAAAGGAAAGAGTTATATAGAGGGGGAGAGTGATGTAGAGGGGGGAGAGGGAGGTAAGGAAAGAGAGTGATATAGAGAAGGGGGGAGAGTGATATAGAGGAGAGAGAGGGGGGAGAGAAGGAAAGAGGGATAGAGAGGGGGTTAAGGAAAGAGAGGGATAGAGAGAGAAGAAGGGAGATGGGGGGGATCTAGTTTGTGAAGTTGGTTCTCACAGTTGAGTACAAATATACAGTATTATCTCACTTGTACAGTAAAAAAAACAGACAGAAATCAATTTTAGCAATAGATTTTATTGCATTTAAGGCAGATTAAAAGTAATTAGATGACAGCTTTAAAAATGACCGTGTAGGCTGGTGGACGTATTTACAGTATGAAATACATGTATGAAATATTTTGAGAGGGTGTAGCATGATTGTGTATGTGCATTTAAATGAACTTCTTATGCAAAATGAAGTCATATTTTCAAAGTGCTTTAGCGATACTACAGACTGGTAAAGAGGGTGAATTAGGGTTGGGCAACATATTGATATTTATCATCTATCTGTGTTAGCATATTTCGATTTCTTTGAATTGTGATAGACAATTTAGATCATTTTGTTTTCTAAATTAAAGTTAATATTTAATGAGATTTCTCACAAAGTGATTCCTGAAATATCAATTACTGTAAGTACATTGATCCAGAATTACAGTTTCAGTTTGATGCTGCAACTCCATTACCATGCAGTGCAATATGATGAGCATCAACCTAAGCAGACATTGTGATACATATCAATATCGGGGGAAAAAGGCCTTCTGAATATATTGACATTTATTTCCCCCTATAAATGGCCCAGCCCCATGGTGAAACATGGTGCTGATGGTGAGGGGCAGGGAGAGGAGGTTTTGGAGGGGAGCAGGAAAGGTAAAGAGGACCTATCCTCCATCAGATGTGTGTGGTAGTGGGTGGTGCTCTATGTGTGGGTGAGCGTGCTGAGTGTGTGTGTCTGTATGGTGGTGTGTGGGAGACTGATCCCCACCCAGGACGTCAGAGAGAGAGGAGGCGTCCAGGGCACTTTCTGATGGGTAGAGCTGCATCACCGCCCCCTCCTGGCCACCTTCCTTACTGCATGACTGGCAGCTACAGTGGAAGATCCTCTCCACCAGTTTATCCACACGTGGAGTCTCCTCATTGCCTGGGCACTCCAGAGTCACCTAGTCATGTGGATATACACACATGTAGTACGCATGCACACACACGCACGCACGCACGCACGCACGCACACACACACACACACACACACACACACACACACACACACACACACACACACACACACACACACACACACACACACACACACACACACACACACAAATCCAGTAAACACAAAGCCAGAAACTTAAGCCTAGGGCTGAGTAATAATTCATTGTTATTGTTTATCGTCTTTCAATAGGATCATAGTGATGCAATTATGATATTGTGGTACTGTACATAGTTCTGTTGTGTAAAATAATGATGACCAAATATCAACTACAATTTCTAACTAAATGTGATCTGAAATAATTGAGGGAATATTATTAAGTTAGAGTTTGGTTTGACATCATACTTTACATTACCATACAGTTCAATACGATGAACATCAATTGGTTTATTTAACATGTGATTTTGTATCAGTAAGCATATATTGGGATGTACATCAATGTAAGAAGAAATCCATCGTGATAATCATGATATAACTTTTTTCCAAATTGCCCAGCTCTACTTCAAACCTGCAGAAACCAAACCGTGCCATCTGCAAACAGTTTCCTCTGTGTTTGGGTTCTCCCCTCCCAAATACTCCATCCACCAATCTGTCTAGGCTTCTTCACAACTGCCAAACCAATTAGCGAGCAGTATCTAATTTCATTAGATTGCTCATTGTGATGTTTCGAACCATGAAGCCCTGTGGAAATATTCCGCCTCACAGACTTCCTCCAACAGACAGAAACATCCGTTTCCCGTCCAATGAAAATAAATGTGGGCTCTAATGCAATTTCAGACGCATTCCTCAGATAGTGAGCCTACAAGAATTATGTGATTTCCATTGTAAAAGCAGTACACTCTAAGACTGTGGTTCCCAAACGTTCTAATGTCAAGGAACCCTACATATTAGGTCACAGATATAACCATTTGACAAGATTTTGAGCCAAGGTCGCCGATCTGAGAAGATTTTATGGTTAGATATGATTAAGCAAATAATTCAGCTATATAACTCTCTACTATAGGGAAAGATATAACAGTGGAAAAGTGAAAAGATCATCATTCTTATTCTGGGCTTTGTTACAGTGAATGAAATGATCCATTGTACTATTCTTCATAATGGGACCCCCTGGAGCCCCCTCAAGAACCCCTGTGGAAATATTCCGCCTCACAGACTTCTCCGGACCACATTTTGGGAACCACCGCTCTAGGACAATGGTTCTCAACCTGTTATTATAATTTTCTTTTTAATAAGGATTATTTGAAGTCTAAAGCCCTCCCACAATTATGAATCTGGTGAAACAGCCTGAAAGGTAAACTATTTATCATTCTTTGGTGATAAAAATTCACCTTCTATCTACACGTTACCTACTGTAGCTGCGTTTTAATTTTGTTACTCAAAGCCGCTTAAATTTGCCCCATTCTGCTCATGATATTGCTTCGCCGAAGCCCATTTAGTATTACGCTATTGTGTTTAAACATAAATAAAGTTACTGGACTAAGCACTCGCCTACCACCGCAGAGACCCAGGTTCCGTTCCCAGCAGTGGTACCTCCGGCTTGGTTAGTCATCCCTATGAACAAAACTAGCAGTGTTCGCAGGTTGGAATGATCGTTGCAATAGCGACTCCTACTGGTGAACCTCCATGCATGTTGTTACACTCTCTCAGTGAAACTCCTCATTGTCAGGTGAAAAGAAGCGGCTGGTGACGCCACATGTATCGGAGGAGTCTACAGTGACACCCCCCCCCCCAAGCCGACAGGGTAGCACAACGACCAGGGGGGAATTGGCATAATGATGGGAGAAAAGTAGAAAAGCTATTTATTTGTATAAAACAGTGTAGCCTTAGTCTATAAACAAGCCATGCCTTTGTGGCAAGTTATCATAGGTTGAGTTTACGGTAATTGTGACACTGACTAATATCTTCAGCAAGTAGGCCTAGGCTAAATAAAGTAGTGTGATTTTTATTTATTTCATTAATTACAACAAATTGACAGTGAAGACACTTGCAAGTGGCGCACAGTGCCATCATCACATCGCAGTCTTTCCGCGGTAGTCCCAATTGATGAATGAGAGGCAAGACAAATATTGTGTTGTGAATCATGCAACATTTCCTCTTGATTGAGAGGCTACACTTAGCAAAAAGGCTATCTGTTTTGGGGGTCACACATCAAAAAGGTTGAGAACCACTGCAGTTTTCCCACTGAAACACGTGGTGACCTCACCTGCACCCCCGTCCTCCCACCCTTCCACCCACCTCAATCTCTACCATTCCTGGCAGCTTTCCAAACTACATATGGCACTACAAAGCCTTTGTTGTCCCAGGAATCTGGAATCCCTCTGGCTAAAGGACGAAACTCTGAAGGAATAAACTGCAGCCCTATGGCTTATCTGGGGGGGGGCACACAAGATATTGAAACAAACATCTGTTTAAAACCTTCCACCTGCGCCTTTGTTTCTGAGGGCTGTGTGTTCCATTCGTTCACCCGGATGTGCGGTTGTGTTATCATCTTATCAGTTTTATTATTATTATTATTATTATTATTATTATTATTATTATTATTATTATTATTATTATTATTATTATTATTATTATTATTATTATTATTATTATTATTATTATCATCTTTCATGTTGGACGACTGTGACATCTGACATCTGCAGAACCGTGTGTGTTGACGTGCCGAGTCAGTGTGTTGACGTGCCTGTGTTGACGTGCCGAGTCAGTATGTTGACGTGCCGAGTCAGTGTGTTGACGTGCCGAGTCAGTGTGTTGACGTGTCTTGATACCGGTGTTGATGGTTCTGCTAGTGATGCACGACACCAGTTCTTTCAGTGCCAACAACACCGATTCCAGAACTTTAAAAGGAACACAGCAACATTTTGGGAAATTAGCTTACCGTCTTCTCCAGAGAGAGAGAGACAAGAAGAAGATAGATACCAGTTTCCTCTCTGTGCGTTCAGTAGAAAGCTGGACACTGTCCGCTTCCATTCATTGTGCTAAGCTAGGCTAACGTGGAGCCAGATAGCTTTCTACTGAACGCACAGAGAGGAAACTGGTATCTATCTTCTTGTCTCTCTCTGGAGAAGACAGTAAGCTAATTTCCCAAAATGTTGCCGTGTTCCTTTAAGTATCAGCTGATAAGCAAGAATTATTGTAATCCAAAATGGAATCCATTTTCTTTATATACCATGCTAAATGATAAAAAAAAGCACACACACAAATAAAGGAAGACAAATACTGTACATAAAATCCCTTTAGCTTTAGCCTAATATCTGATACATTTATGGCTCTTGGTATCTACATTTTGTATCTGGGGAAACGCACTGATACAGATACCCTCTTTTAGCCTGGTATTCGTGCAACGTGCCATCACACTGGAACTAGCATCAGTGTATCCTACTAGGTACAGTGTAATGTCATTATGTGATCAGACTTACCACCTCCCACTGCGTCTGTGCAGGCATGCAGGAGTCACAGTGCACCAGGGACTCAGTCGACTGTGGGAAGGTGTTGGGTACACTGTAACTGAAGCACTGGCCCAGACAGGCTCTGAGAGGGGGGCAGAGAGTATGCATTTTAGTACCCTGTGCCTAGAATCAAGAATCAAGAGGTTTATTTGTCACATACATACCAGGGCATACAGTGAAATGCGGGTGGTCATGCCCGCATTGATTGTGCAAAATACAATAATAAAAATAGGCATAGAAAAAATTAAATAGGTAAGACACAAGATATGCATGGTAAAAGAAAGACATGCTAAGTTCCTGAGAAACTGGTTCCTATATACACTACTATACAATATACAATTTTAACTCTTAATGTATCTAAACTATACTATACGTACCTCCTTCCTTTAAAGTGACTTTCTATTTTTTTAAGTGACATTTTGTTTAAAGTGAATGTTTTAGCGGTTGCCGCATGAGTGTTATTTCGTGGATGGCCCCGAATGAGTTAAGGTGAAAGCTGTGTGTGTGTGTGTGTGTGTGTGTGTGTGTGTGTGTGTGTGTGTGTGTGTGTGTGTGTGTGTGTGTGTGTGTGTGTGTGTGTGTGTGTGTGTGTGTGTGTGTGTGTGTGTGTGTGTGTGTGTGTGTGTGTGTGTGTGTGTGTGTGTGTGTGTGTGTGTGTGTGTGAGTGTGTGTGAGTGGAGAGTTCAGTGTTCTGATGGCCTGGGGGAAGAAGCTGAGCCGGAGTCGCTCTGTTCTTGCAGCGTGTGACCGTAGGCGCTTGCCTGACCGCAGCAGCTTGAACAGGCTGTTGTTGGGGTGGTGGGGGTCTTTCATAATTCAGCAGGCTCTGGATTTGCACCCCCTGTTATATAAGTCCTGCAGGGGTGGTAGTGCAGCCACTACCCCCGTAGATACCTGTAGTACGCTCTCTGGAGTGCCTTCCTGTCCTGTGCCATGCTGTTACCAAACCAGGCAGTGATGTTTCCAGTCAGAATGCTCTCTACAGACCCGGAATAGAAGGAGTGGAGTATCTTCCCCGATACGTCTGAACTTCCTTAGCTGTCTCAGGTGATAGAGGCGCTGTTTCGCCTTTTTCACCACAGAATCTATGTGTGTAGACCATGTCAGGTCCTCTGTGATGTGGACTCCCAGGTACTTGAAACTGCTCACCCTGTCCACGATAGCCCTGTTTATCCACAGTGGCGTGTGTGTGTCCTGCTGTATTCTCCTAAAATCCACGATCTTTGGTTTTACAAATGTTCAGGAGTAGGCTGTTATCCCAGCACCAGCGTGCCAGTTCATCAACCTCCTCCCGATATAATAGGCCTTCTCGTCATTGTTAGAGATCAGCCCCACCACCACTGTGTCGTCGGCAAACTTCACTATGGAGTTGGAGCTGAACCTGGCCACACAGTGTATGACCCCCCCACCCTGACCGCCTGGGGCCTGTCACTTAGAAAGTCCAGGATCCAGGCACTCATGGCGGAGCTCAGACCCAGATCGATCAGCTTGTCAACCAGTCTAGTGGGGACTATGGTGTTGAAAGCTGAACTATAGTCAATGAACAGCAATCAGGCAGAGGAGCCCTGCCTGAAATCTTGTAAGTCTAATATCTCTGCTTTGGCTGAGCGGGATATGTTTGGTTTCCCAGTGCGGGGTACCCAAGTTCGAATCCACAGTGGCTTATAGTGGTGCCGTGACCCGAATGGGTTTCACCACAGGTGAAGGTCAAAGGGTAGCAGAGCCCTGCCTGAAGCCTAGTAAGCCTAATATCCCTCCCTTGACCTAAAACTAAAAGAGTTTTGATTCAAGCGCATGGTTCAAGTTCATTTTAACTGACACACACATGGCCAGGCTGTGAAATTCGATGTGAAACTGATGGAAATTGCTGTGACATTTACAACAAAACAAACTGAAGCCAAAAGGTCTGATGTTATGTACAATAACTGCTGTCCTCGTAAACACATGCTCGGGTAATAAAAAGCCCATTCAAACCTGCAGAGAGAGTGTGTAAGAGAGAGAGAGAGACCTGTTTTGAATAGACCGAGGCTGACATCCCGTGTGCCCAACTATCTGTGTGATGTTCTTGGCTTCGCACCAAGCGCTCTTGTCAGGGAACAGGGCCAGACGGTTGATGTGCGCATGCGGTGCCGCCGAATACAGTGCAAGCAGTGCACAGCAAATCAGAATTCTTCGCCACATGACTGCACCTAAAGGAGCATAAAATGCATTGTATTATTAGCTACCTGTGCCAGCATCTGCGCACTTACAGCTTTGACAAGTTTGTGGTCTCTCTGGCAACTGGGTGATATGACATTTAGGTAAAAGCCTGGTAAAACGGAATATTACATTTGCATGCATATCTGTTGAGGACCGATTTATTATAATTGTCAACTTCTGCTATTCATGGCTCCCTGCCATAGTTTGTCTACTTATCAACCTTGGCTCATTTGAATGCATGAAGCGGCAATCTTAATGTTGTCCACATGATCAAATTGGCTCTAAACTCGCCGGCTGAAGAGAGACAATGCTGGGTTCATACTGTCCCAGAATGAAGAGGGGGAGGGAGAGAAATGTCTGATACCACCTGACTCCAATAAACTTTGTGCGTCCTCTCTCTCACTCTCTTCTTTCAAAATGCTTTGGCCGAGCACGTCATTTACAATCTACTAAATCGTTTTCTCCTGCCGCTTATAAAACGAGATGGTCACCCACGTAGTCTACTTTACACACTTTAACTTCCATGGCATTCCACACTGGCCTCCATATGCATATAAGTTATAAAACATAACAACATTCCAAATGATTCAATATATTTGGCTTTCCAGAAGAAGAAGAAAGTGGACATTGGACAACTTAACTGTCTAACCTTGTAACCTGCAATAGATTTTCTATGACAATTAAAATGTCTCTAAACTGTGTTTATATTTATTTTTAAATGATCACAAGTCATCATCTCGATACTTAAAACCACACTTTTTCAGTAGGCCGTTATTCACCGATGTGTGCTTGTATATCTAGAATTTCTATCATTACCTCATGAAGCTTTCCACGGAAATCCGTGAGCAAATTGTAGGGTGGAAGGTCAGGCTTTCACACAATACCAAAGGTCCCAAACTTGCCAGGTATACAAGTTATAACATCTACTCTCCAATCAAGGGAGGGAATAAAACGACTATCATCGTTTCAGACCCACACTGAGAAATCTAGGTATACTGCTTTGGACCTGTTGAGCAAAGGGTTGCATTAAACTTACCACCCGTCACCCGAAAGCCAGTTGACCACTGTGCTGCTGTGCGATGCTGCCCCGCTGGGACCTCTCGGCGAAGACTGAACGCAGGCACCTCGAGCAGTCCCCTCGCCGCCCGTCCCGCGAAAGGAAGGAGTTGCGTGGGAGTCGTAGAATATCACTGCACGCGGACAATAAATGGAAAACCGACCAAAATGTGTAGACAATCTGGATTTATCCGAGTGTTTCCCATAAAACAATTACATCATCCGGAAAGGAGAGAGACGGTCCGATGGAGAAGGGTGAGGAGATGGCGCGCATAAACACTATCTGTCTCCAAGTCCATCAACTCAAACGGTCCCTCCCCTTTGTTCTCTCCGTCCTCCAGTATTAAACCCACGGGTTCGCACTACAGCAGTTTAGTGAAGCACTCACTCAACCCAAAGTTGTTCAACTCACACACACGAGCTTTGAGCGTTGTGCTCGGGCAGGGTTTAGGGTTTAGGCGCGGCTGCGCCCCCAGACAGGAGTCCTGCTGTGCCTGTGCCGTTGTTGGACGAATGGAAACGGGGAGGGAGGGGAATGTGTTTGGCAGGTTTGAACTTCACCGTAGAACCCTCTGTATCGGGTCACAATCAGTGTCGGCCGGGTACTCTCTAACAAAATATAAAACAGTGTACAAGGGTCTCTAGAGTGTGTAAATTAGGCCTACATCAAGGATTATTGAGCCGTACTGTATTGTACCCATTCTGCAATCTGTTAAATAAAGTTTTCATTAATTCATTACCCTTTGACATTGCCAAATGGATAACATGATTTGAAAGAGTAAGAGAACAGTTGATAATAATAACCCCCTGACCACTTTCCAATAGCATGTTTTTATTAGCAGTATAGACTCAACAACTTTTGAGGAGGTTGAGTAAATATGAATTAATCTTAGATGAAAAGCTTGAAATAAGCTTCTATTCTATTGCTATTTTTGAGGTGTGTTTGTTGCATGCAGCCAACAATAATGAAAAATGATGCGGTATAGTATAGGTATGTGTAGTATATTAAGCATTGGTAATTAAACATGGTCAAACTGAACTTTTAAAATCAGTGTAAGCTATGGGTCTATTATATATACTGACACACACACACACACAATCTAAAGAGTTTTTCTAAAGAGTAATCAGTAATTGATAATGGATTAATTTCAAATTCCAATAATCAACAACCAATCACTGATTAATAGGCCAAGCCAGGTATAGGTTAATCTCTAATCACCACATGACAATTTATTTTTATTTCTTTAAATAACATGCCCAACACTGATCCTAACACCATAGAACAATGTAGACATCTGATCCATATACACTTTAAGACAATTTAACAGCAGTTTAAGATTAAGATAGCTTATCAATTCGTTCCTCTCAAATGTTAAGGCCAGTGAAAGACCCTCATGGAATCATGCTCATTACAGTTATTCTTACAGTAGTCTAATGCTGCAACAACAATAATAATAAAAACATCTGAATAAGAAAATAAATAGCCTGTACGTTTAAAAGCGGACAAAAAGACAGAACTTCACTAATCACTTAAAAGGGAAACACCACTAGTTGACAGATGTTATTCCTATGTTGTCTTGATTTGTGAACATTCTCAACAGTGCCCCCCCCCCCCCCTATCTGTGAAGTAAAACTTCATAGAGGATGACTAGGATCACTTTCTCATAACAGCACATGTTCCCGTTAGGAACTGGTGGCGCTATATTGTAGTTGAATTGAGACAAACACAGCAAGAGTCCAAAAAACAGTCTCCTATTCACTCCCAATGGAGCAGCCCCAGGCTTTACATCACGGTATGTCATTACATAACACGAGGCAAGCCTCCCCGGTCTCTACCTTTTGGAGCAGACTTGTTCCATGTCCACAAATCTTGATTGAGTTGTCCAAAGACCGTAAGAAAAATCCACAATGTGTATTCTTAAATTAAGCGGCATTCCCCTTTAATAAGTTATTACGCTTATTATTAGGGTGTCATTCTTAAGGATCTGTCAGACAGGCACAGACAAGTATAGCCCAGAGGTATATACCCCGCTACCCACTCATATCCCCGATGCGCCCCCCCCCCCCCCCTACCCTGCTTGCAGGTGTGCAGCCTGGATTGTATCCATAAGACCCCTATCAGCTTTCTGCGCTTCACTTGCAAACAAATACTCGTAATGGACGGGGGAAGAGTGATAAGGCTTACTTTTCTGACAGGGTTACTGTATGACTAATGCATTGCGAAATGCCGGTGCTTAAAAAACGTAGGCCCGTGCATATACGAGGGAATGAGTTTATTTAATGCCGTTGTGTGCAAGAATGTGTTTGTTTGCACTGCCGCCAAATAATTGACCCGTGTGATGGAGAATGATGTTGTGCTGCAAGTCAGCCGCACTCGAAAAGAGTGATCAGAATAATACGCTAGGGAAAGAGTGAAAGAGAGCAGGAGAGAGGGGGGATTTGTGAGTGTACCAATATTTTCTTTGATGTGAAAGTGTGTGTTGTGTTCAGGCGTGCACACTAGTGCAGAACTCACCTGTTAGTAATAAGACTGAGCTCTAGTCCAGAAATGGCATTCCAGAGCATTCCACAAATTCTGCTGCACCAGGGGGCTGCACACACACACATACCCCAAAACACATCCGTTTTATAGCAGGCTCACATAAACACACATACCAGTAAATAGATCAGTCACAGACCGGGAACAGTCGTGCCAAACAGATATACTGCCAGGTATGCAAGATTGCTCCCAAGACACACAAACGTACTGCCTCAAACCCTCATTACAAAAGTACTCATAATCACAGTAAACACTCAGGTAACACATACACACCAACAAGAAAACAGCATAGTGGAGTTTTATTTGCAGATGTGTCCATGAGTGTGTGCATGAGTTAGTCGCACTGTGATTCTACCCTGATAGATTCAATGTCATTTTCACTAACTGTCCATATTACAACTGAAAACAAGCCTGTAATACTACAGTAAGTTGATGACATCTTCATTCTTATATATATAACTCGGTGACTAATTACACACTTGTATGGCGTCTAAAACAAAAATTCTCCTACTTTGTACGTATCCTTCAATAAACTGTTTTCTTTACGCCTTCATTCTGTGTTAACACTCCTCTACCCCCCCCCCCTCCCTCTCTACCCCCCCCTCCCTCCCTCCCACAGAACCACAGATGCTGAATCTGGCTCCCATTCCCAAACAGCAGGAGTTAAAGTCTCCCAACTCATTAACACAAAATTACCGCCCCCGCTCCTGACCCTGCTTGCAAATCTGCACACAATTCTTTATTTTCCTTTTCCTTATTTCATTCTCTCTCACACACACGCGCACGCACACAGTACAAACAGAATATTTTGTGGAATTTCTTTTGTCAGCATTACTTTATTAAATAAACATCTACTGCCCATTCATATACATACACATAGTAAATTAATTACACTGGGCGGTATAGTGCTGGAACATTGAACAAGAAGCAAAAACAACACAGCGGATGAGACGAGACGAGTAGCAGCTTCTAGATCAGAACATCGTATTGTCCTTTCTTACTGGTCCTGGAAAAAAGAACATGCACGTCAACCAGAGTGGAAAAACAAAGAAAAAAAAGAAAGCCAATGAAAGTAGCATTGCTGTTCTGAAAACACAGGGTATTCCGTCTAATACATATTACGTATATATTTTTGTCATGGTTATGCATTATATCATTATGTATGTAAGAAACCTTCAATACAGACACCTACCAAGGTTTAAAAGTTAAAATTTCCCCTATGTTAACTGATTTTGGGGGGCATTCTTCCCGCATTCATGAAAATCTTTTAGACAAACTTGCATGAACGTCTGTGTTATCAAACAATAAGTTTAACTTTTTACATCCTTTTTTCTTTTAAATGGGGCTCTTTTTTCCCACCAGTTTTTGTACAAATATTGTAGGGGTATTTTCTGAACCTTCAGGGGTATTCTATTCTTTCTCTGTGTGTCTTTTCACCACACATCCTTTATTCACCTTAACCATGTGGCCATGAAGCAGGTTTGGTGACTTGAAATCATGTTGGCAGTTGGAATATCCCATGCCGAGTCCCATTCCAGAGCCCAGCGCCACAGGCCATGTGCGTCCTGGAAACACATTAGCCAATTAAAACACACACACACACCTACATAGGGCTGGGCGATATGGCCTCTAAATGATATCGCAATATTTTTTTGGCCATATCACAATATATATCGCGATATTTTGACATTTCCTCTAAAGCACTTAAAAATGCTTGATTTAACCCTTTGATGCATACAGTAACACCAATATGATGATTATAATAAGTCCCTGCAACATATGTTTGCATTATTAAACCATGAAGATGCTTTAAAAAATTATTAAATGAAAATGTACTAAGAGTAGTCTACTGACACACTAATAAAAAAAATTATTTACATCTAAGACAATTTATTGGGTGCCTAAGACTTTTGCACAGTACTGTTTTCTATCCACTTTAGCCAAACACACACACATATATGTACATATATATATATTATATATACACACACACACTACTGTGAGAAAATAATAATCACACACACAAAGGGATAATTCTCGAAGACACTCTGATGTCACGAGACCGCCGCCATCTTGGTATAGGGGGATAAGGCTGAGCCCGAACCCTGTTTTTAGGGTTCGAACGTTCGCCAGGGTTTATCGAACGAACGTTCGTTTTTTGTAAATTTTTTAATAAAAGAAATGTTTATTATATTTTTTTTTATATACTTTTTCTTTTTTTTTATTATTATAGATCCTACGGAGGGCGGCATTGCATAATCTATTGGTGAAAAAACATGTTGTTTACAGTGGTGGCTGTTCATGTAAACATGTAATTAAACAAAGCACTCAGAAGAAAATAAACAAGCTACTGAGTACTGCATAAAGTTCCTACTTATGATAAACAATAGCCCTTGCACACCGCAGTCACGTAAGGGGCTAGATAAACAAATGCATTCGTTTTGTGGCATTAGCGTTATATAGTTAGTGTTACACGTTCAATAACAGGTATTCACTCTTGGTCGACGGGAAGGAGAGAGGCGCGCGCCTCAGCTCCTTCCACCGTCTACCTAGGAACGGGGGACGACAGAGACACCGGCGGGGTGCCGCCGGGCTCCCAACACGCCTGCCGCCCGTCCGCCCTTGTTTACAACGCAACCACCTCCCGCCATGAAGCTCGCGCTCCGTGGCCGAAAAAGGCTGGTAATTCATTCATGATCCTTCCTCAGCGGGGAGCTACGGAGTCTGTTCACTCTGTTGTGCTTCTCGGTCTCGCAAGCAGATAAATGTATTGCCGGAAGTAAAAAAATAAACAAACGCTTGCCGATTGGTGGTAACAGCAGAGGCGGGTGCAAGCGGTGTGACGTAATTGGCAGAATCGCCTGTCAATCAAAATGGTTCTATTGCATTGGTTGAGACAATAGTATCCAGCTACAGCCCGGCAGAGACCACACTGGTTGAGCCGAGCGCACTCGGGGGACGCGCCGCTTCACATCGCCTCAACGTCGCGCGCCTGCCTTTTTTTTTTTCACCGAACGTTCGAACCTATTAATTAAAGTCCGAATGTCAACGTAACGAACGAACGTTCGAACGTTCGGGCTCAGCCTTATAGGGGGACCATACGGATTTCTACCATCAAATCCATGCATTGAGCTCCGTTTTTATTACATGTTTTATCACATTCTTGTTCATTTCATAACATTTTCATACGATTTGTTTTGAAAATATTGAGGCCAATATGGCATTTCACTATTTCGAAAGCCTTTCTGGTGATTCTAAAGGCAAGATATGAGTCAAAGAAACTCCCCCTGATTACCACGACCACAACATCAGAGCGAGTTAGCCGAACGTTAGCCACCAGCCACTTTTTCCTCTGTGATGGTATAAAACTTCCGATTTGGATTTCTGTTTTTGTCATTAGTATAACGCATAACACAGCAGCTCTTTGGCATTGTGAAGGACTGAAGAAAAGTCTGCTTGATTGTCTTTAATTTGCCGCTTTAACTATCCGTTTCTCCACTAAATAGTGTACACAATGTACCAGGCGGGGCAGTTTCCCCCCACGCTGCAGTTGCGTAGCAATAACAGACAGGAAGTTGACTTCGAGAATGGCTTATAGCAGACTTAATGATTTTAGAATATTTCAGATAATGAAATTAAATGTTTATATCATCAACTATCCAGTTAGTATTTATACTGTAACGTTTGGCTACTTTAAATCATTGAATGTAGAGAGAGAGCGAGAGAGAGAGAGCGAGAACGCGCGAGAGAGCCAGCCCACACCCCCACCCTTAGGTTTCGTTCTAGGTTCGCGTTTTGATCGTCTAAGCTGCCGTAGGTGATGTCACACTCGAATGTAAACAGGAAGAGTTTAACACACGGAGATGGAAACTGGATGATATAAAGAAACGAATAACCAATAAATATGTTATATGTTTAAACTTCTGTTGTCAAGCGTCGTCAATATAACCCACCCCCTTTCCTCACGAATGGAACTAGTGTTGTGGAGTCCGCTTTGAGCGTTTTCCAGGGTTAGCAGCTAACGCTAGGTAGCTTAGCCTAGTCATCATGGATAACTTGGTTAGCAGCTAACGTTAGCCCATTGCTTGCGTCAATTAAATTGCATGTCATTAAAGGTCCGCGCTGGTCTGTCTAATGAAATTACAATTGCATGTAATTTAAGGTCCGCGCTGGTCATGTGTCTATAATGAAATAAGAGGACAGCTCTGCGCTAAAGCTAAAGTCTCATCAGCCGCGACAACATATACTCGATGTTTGTTCACGATATACTAATTTACTACATCTCATGTAGAACAAGCCGCGATACATCGAGTATACGCCCAGCCCTACACCTACACACACAATGTGAGTCCTAGAAGAGAAACACATTAGCCAATTCATGTATTCATACACACACATACCTAAAGCAAAATCAATACTCATTACTCACGTTTGAAGAAAAGGACAGAGAATGCAATGCCTACTCCGAGGCCAGCAACTATAGAGAGGGGGGAAAGGAGAGAAAGTATGAATTGAACACAGACGCAGGAATTAAGGATGCACCGATCACACTTTTTCAGTCTTGTTACTAGGGATGTTCGATATTGGCTTTTTTACATTTCCGATACCGATATCAACTGATACTGATGTATGCAGGGTTCCCCCCCCCCCCCCCCAAATGGAATAATTTCAGGTAATTAACATTACATATCTCTTGTTGTGGAATTAACACAACATTATGCATACTTTTGACAATAAATACAATCAGAATTTGTTCTTACTTGCTTGCCTGCATAAATAAAGGTTCAATAAATGTAAAAAAAAAATTGAGACGTAATATTGAGACGTAATAAATCTCTATTAGAGCGTTAACGTGTCAAGAGATTTAGCAAAAAAAGTTATTTTGCTTTAATTTCTGACACGTTAGATGCGTTTCTTGGTATCGGATTTAGTATCTGGGAAATGTATTTTAGTCCTATATATATCACATCTAACCTTGATCATTAATATTACAAACATGGATTCTAGTCCTATATCACATCTAAACTTTTTTTTTTATCCACTTTTTCTCCTCCTGTTTTTCTGTGTTTTTCTCCCATCCCAATTTAGTCGTTATGCCAATCCCCCCCTCCCCTTCCTAGTCATTGCTCGCATGTTCCCCCCACTGGCCGGTCTAGGGAGGGTTGATAGATACTATCACATGTCCCCTCCGATACATGCAGAGTCAGCCAGCCACTTCTTTTCACCTACCAGCGCGGACTCTCATTGGTGAGGTGTGGGAGGCTCACACTACCCTAACCATCTCCCTTCCTCGCTGTGCAGGCGCCCTGACCGACCTGTAGGAGTCACTGTTTACAACGACCAGAATACCACCCCACCGGCTTCCCTCCCGCTGACTCTGCCAATTGAGCCAGTATGACGGCCGGCCAAGCCGGAGCAACGCTGACAGCCGGATTCGATACCAGTGTCTCTCGCGTTGGTAACGAGTGCTTAGTCCGCTGCGCCACCCAGCTGCCCCATATCACATCTAAACTTGATGGAGTCCTTTCTTTGTAGTATTTAGAAGCTAAATCATGATAAAGTGGGTGTAAGTTTCACACCAGAATCTTATTTTGGTTCTCAGTCGTCAGTCCTCTTCATTATGACCTCACCTCAAGACTTTGTAACAAATGCAAATTGCAACAAAACTAAAGTTGACCGAGCTAACTTATCAGCAAATACTTCTCCAGAGACAATGGTTACATCTTCTCCAGCCAAAATTGTGACATTCGTTAAATTGTCCTCACCACTTGAAATGCTTGCTACGCACTGGGATTTTTTATTAGACAAAGAATCACCTTGGGTCATTGATTTATGAGTTCAGACTATTATTGAGGTAATGTGAACATATCCGATATTGAACTCCCCGCTGGGCCAAGAAGTAAGTCTGTTGTAATGAGTGACGCAGGGGGCTACCCTGACCTTTGACCCACGTAGCTGGTAAACAGCATCCGTCAGCCAGTCAAACAGCAATTCGAAATTTTGAGTGAGGAGAAGGATGGAGGCAAGAACTCAGAAATTCTAATTAAATAAAAAAGGTGTGAGAGAGTAGTTCACTTCCAACGCAAGAAAACAAGGCAGAAAACATAGGAGGGTAAGTGGTGTTCACGCTGGTAGGCGTTGAAGTACTGTCCGTCCCAACAAGCCTTTCGGACCGGCCTGGGTTAGCTCACAATCAGAGGACGACACACAAGTCACCATTGGCGGCGCAGGGAGTTGGACAGACTCATTGATATAAAACGGCTAAGACTGGAGGGAGAACTTGAGAGGAATGCGTTTGTGTTTTTAGCTTCACCTCGCTGCAGCCCACACCACACCCAGCTCCGAGCCAGCCAGCACAAAAACACATAAAAACAACCGTTTGGGCCCCTCACAACCACTCGGGCTCCTCCGACTCTTAATTGGATTCAGAGAGCTATGCAGCATGACCGATTCACCACAGCCCACTCTCTATTACACAACTTACAAATGTCAAACAAGACCACAAGAACAACCAAAACATGATCCACCACACACTGGTGCTGACAAACAATAAATCACCCCTCTCTCTCTTGTCCATACTTCTATTACAAGGTTAATATTGAGTATTATGAGTTGTTTTTTCTACTCCTAGAAATATTCTCTCCCTCTTCTCTGTAACCGTTCTCATCTCTTTCCACATCCTGTCCCAGGGAACAGCAGGAGACATGGATGAATATGAGAGCAGATCTGCAACAGATTTACTGTTATGAACTTATTAGTTGAACCGCAGTTTGATTCCTTCTCTCTCTTGCCTCTCCCTCCTCCCACCCCCGTACCCCCCAACCCTCTCTCCCTCCTGTCCCTGCATCATCCTCTCCTGTTGTTCTCGTCTTAACTGTTGCCGCGGCCCCATATCAGCTACACTTACAGTTCCGCTATCAAATGCTCCCTTCTGGGGGTAAATGTGATTTCACAACATTTTTTGGCCAACAAATTTAAGGGGGCGGACTTTCTTTTTCAAAGGGGTTAGAGTAGGCGGTCCGTTAGAAGAGAGACAGGAGAGTGAGTGGAGAGAGCTGCTGTGAGAAGCATACGGATCAGCCAGGACTCACTCCAACCATGCAGGACGTTGTTGCGAGTTTACACGCCACACACAAACAGGGGACAAAGTCACAGAGACGTCACAGAGACGTTGTATAAATGAACAAATTTAAACTTGAAATGATTTAGCATAAACAAGTAGAACCAACCTCGAGACCTGAAGATGTCTAGTATGCCATTATAGATTATTATTATTCATAGCATTCTCATAACGTGTTTTGCCATATGTCTGTTTTGAATATCTTTTGGACAGCCCATGTATTTGCAGTTGTGAAGTTAATCTAAATCACTTGACGTGTGCTGTGAATGTGCCGTGATACATACATCACAAGAAACTGCTCAACCTCAACTGTCTTTAACTATGAGTAAACACAACACTAACTTACCATCTTAAGATAATAAAGTTTGAAAACATTGTTCTGAAAACTTAAACAGACTTATTTTTTTTTATCCACTTTTTCTCCCATTTTCTATATTTTCTCCCATCCCAATTTTCGTATCATCCAATTCAACCCTCCCCTGTCACGAACGCTGTTTCTTGCCTCCCACAAGCCGGCTGCAATGTGGACTAAGTCATACATAGCACAAGTCCCCTCCGGTACTTGAGGTAACAGCAGTCGCATCTTTTCACCTGCGCAGCTCGATCTCTCAGTGGCGAGGAGTAACGCGTGGAAGGCTCACGCTGCCCCCGACACTTCCTGATTCTACTGCGCAGGCGCACCAACCGACCTGTAGGAGTCGCTGTCCACAACGCCCGATCCCCACCCATCAGTTTCCCACCCCCTAATACGGCCAATGTGTATTAGTATGAACGACCAGCTAAACTGAAAGCAATGTGGAGCGCTGGGCTCGAACAGGCGAGCCCAGCGTCTCTGCATTCGTGGCGAGCGCCTTGCCCACTACGCCACGTAGCCGCCCAACTTAAACAGACTTATATGGTTATTCGTCTGAGGTACTTAATGAATGATCTCATCTGCTATTTGATTAGAATCAACTGTTTGCATTTGCGACTAAGATGTCTGTGATCGAATACTATAAGTAGAGCTACGTAGTTAACTGTAATGGTGAATTAGGATTACCATAGGCAATATACATTATTGTATTCTGTAGTAGACTCCACCAAGGCCATTAGGTCTAGTTATCAATTATAGAATCAGAACTAGTCACTGTTTTACAGGTGTGTGTAGTCAATATACAGTATTGTAGGGCTGAGCGATATGGGAAAAGCATATACTGTATCATAAATAATAATTAAATTGATATACCGGTAGCTACTTAGTAGTATATAAAAAATAAAACATTCTGGATGCCTACTTCCTTTGAAATATACTGACCAGGTGAAAGCTATGACCCCGAGTTGATTCCGCCTGTAAAATCCACTTCAGTCAATGTAGGTGAAGGGGAGGAGATGGGTTGCAACTTGCAATGCTGTCAAACAGCAACCTCTAGGCAAAAGAGTCCCAATTGGTATTGGATTTTGTTCAAATTTGGTGTTCTGGTCTGATTTGTGTGGGGTCTGTGTCTGTGTCCACTCCAACCCACACATCAGACCAAAACAAAAAAATTTATAAAGTACAATACTAAGTAAGCAGGGCTCTTCAGCCTAGAGATTCTACCTTTAAAAAGGGATTTTAAAGCTCGAGACAGGCTTGAGACAGGGATTGGCAATTTGGCATTGAGAGAGAGAATGGGCAAAAAAGATTTAGGCTAAGTGCCTTTGAAAGGGAAATTGTCGTAGGGGCCAGGCTCGCTGGTTTGAGTGTGTTTTTCATGTTCAACAATGTATCTGGAATGGCCCATCATCACCCACAAAGACATCCAGCCAGTTACGGCAGGTCAGTGGTTGAAAAGAGCTCATTGGCAAAAAGAGGTCAAAAGGAGGCTGATATCTGTATGTCATGTATGTCGTAAATGTCATGATATATATCTGTATGTTGTGTATGTCATAAATGTCATTATGAATTGAAAATGGGGGACCCTGATGTAAACAAGACGAAAGTCTTTCTCTGGTCTGCAAGGTGGACGGTATAAACGGTATATGGTATAAACGGTATGGATTTTGACTATACCTTGTGACCGGTAGAGCAACACAGTGTGGAGGGAGGGGGCTGCCAGGAGCGGAGCCAACGCCAGTCCGCCGAGACAGGGCTCCACAGTGCGACTATTTAACTTGGATTTGGCCCCTAAAAATAGATATGTGCGAACTGGAAAAAGTATTTAGGAGCACAGAGGCTTTGTGTAGTGGGCGTGTCAACGTGCAATTGTCATTTCATAATAGACACGGAACAGAGCGGACCTTCAATTCTAGAAGCAAACTAGCACTTCAGCTCTGCGTTGCACACAGCTGTGTGACAACTTCTCTCGCGAGTCGCGCAGTTTCTATGTGTAATGTAAACTCTGCGTCGGATCCAATGGTCTAACATGCTTTGCATCCTCGCCATTCTGGAATGACCACGTCGTGCTAAAACCTTAAGTAATGTTAAATGTTGATGTAGCCTCAGAAAGCTAACGTTAGCTCTACTCGTACCAGCCTGTTGATGTAGCCTCAGCAAGCCAACGCCGGCTCCACCCCTAGCAGCCCTCCCCCTCACTCTCTATCTCTCTCTGCTAACAATTCGATTCTTGAACCTATTTCATTCCAAAGGAATATATTGATGGACATTAGCTATAGTATATAGCTCAGCAGCTGTAACAGAATACTTTTTATTTTTTATTATTTATGTTTCAACAATGACAAAAAAAAGCCAGCGGTGGACCGACATAGCAAACGCTGTCACTGTTTACTTGTGTAAGGAAGGACATGGTTCCTTTTCAAACTGTCGATCGAAAGGGCTTTAAAGACATGGTCAAAACATGATATGAGTTACCTGCCTGCAGACACTTGGGAAAAGGTTTTGCATTTTTCTATTGCAGTTTTGCACAATAAATGTTCTTAAAATACCTCTGTACTATGTGAAATATGTCCTAGTAATACAAGAGTACAGTAATAGCTGTCAGTGTTTTACCCCTTAAGCATGTATAGACATTTTAAGATAAGTTAATATACCGTACGGTGATATATACCGTTACCGTCTACGCTTCAAATTATACGGTGATATAAATTTTAGACCATACCGTCCAGCCCCATCCCCTTAACAATTGTGTGTATTGAGCCACTGTATTGTACCCATTCTGCAATCTGTTAATAAAATGTTCAATCAATCAACCAATCAAATTGTGCAACAGAGCAACAGACACAGTCTACAGTTAACTGAAAGTCCAGTACAACATTGGATGATCCATGGGGGATCATCCCTATGTTCCCCGGGTTCTATGTTCCCCGCTTTGATTGATTAATAGATTGAAAATGTTATTAATTTTTATTATTTTACGTGGCGTAGTGGGCAAGGCGCTCGCCACGGATGACGGAGACGCTGGGCTTGCCTGTTCGAGCCCAGCGCTCCACATTGCTTTCAGTTTAGCTGGTCGTTCATACTAATACACATTGGCCGTATTAGGGGGTGGGAAACTGATGGGTGGGGATCGGGCGTTGTGGACAGCGACTCCTACAGGTCGGTTGGTGCGCCTGCGCAGTAGAATCAGGAAGTGTCGGGGGCAGCGTGAGCCTCCCACGCGTTACTCCTCGCCACTGAGAGATCGAGCTGCGCAGGTGAAAAGATGCGACTGCTGTTACCTCAAGTACCGGAGGGGACTTGTGCCATGTATGACTGATATGAAATTGGGATGGGAGAAAAATATAGAAAATGGGAGAAAAAGTGGATAAAAAAAAAATATTCTTTTATTAATTATTAATGTCCGCCTTGTTTCGAACGGTTAAGCTTAGGCCCTCTTTCGAACTGGTTAAGGTTAGAGTTTGGAATCAGGGCTGGTGGTCTAAAATGTTCAATCAATCAAAGCGGGGAACATAGAACCCGGGGAACATAGACCACCGCAACACTTCCGGGATTCTTAAATCGGGGAGGAGATTGCGGGGGGGTCAAATGAATGAATGTGGATGAGAGCCTTGACATTAAGTGATTGCAGATACGGCTGTGGGGGTGCTAGAGACATGATCGAATAGACTTGTATGCGCCCGAGTCTCCTGAACACGGCGCGAGACATTCCTAATCGATCAGAACTAAATTGGCAGCGAAAAAGACCGTTTTTAAGCATCGATTTCCCCATGCACATGCGCAGATTGGCCACGGAGTGTGACGCAAAGCACATCCACCTGGAATGTTCCATTAGAGGGGCATTAGAGGGGGTGTTGTGTTGTGAGAATGATAAGATAGAATTAAATATACAGTAAAAGGAATACAGTACAAATATACAGAAGTCTACAGTAAGTGTAATATTGCACAGTGTTGTGCATTTATAATCAGTAGCTTAGGCTACATAGTAGACTAATAACAGCCTATTCTAGTCTAGCAGGTGCTGGTATAGACGTATAATATGACATATATGACATATAATGACATTTTTTGACTAGATATACGGTATATCTAGCCAAAAATGTCATAGATGACTGAAAATCAACATTACTAGTCTATACCAGTGTGACGGATCATATTGGTCTGCGTTGTGTTTTGATGTTAAATGTTAATGTCCCGAGGGGGAGTCGAACAGGGGGCTCCCCCGTCCGCGGCGACGACACAGGCCGCTGCACTAAGAAGTGAATTCACTCCTAACTACCTATGTGTCTGTTAACCCTGTTATGGGGAAGTGAGTTTAATTTACCAGCCCGCACTGCCACAGTCACTCGTCAACACACCTGTTTCCGTGACTGTGGACATACCCACGGGCTTCCCCGTTACACCAGCACCTGCTAGACTAGAATAGGCTGTTATTAGCCTACTATGTAGCCTAAGCTACTGATTATAAATGCACAACACTGTGCAATATTACACTTACTGGACTTCTGTATATTTGTACTGTATTCCTTTTACTGTATATTTAATTCTATCTTATCATTCTCACAACACAACACCCCCTCTAATGCCCCTCTAATGGAACATTCCAGGTGGATGTGCGTTGCGTCACACTCCGTGGCCAATCAGCGCATGTGCATGGGGAAATCGATGCTTAAAAACGGTCTTTTTCGCTGCCAATTTAGGACTACTAGGGGTATGAAGAAAATAATATGCGTGTCCATGCAACTAAAACACACCGGTCGACAAGATTGTTGGCTGGTGGTGTGTTTCGAGTGTTCAGCAATGTCCTGCTTTACACCACTGGGCCCACAAACCCCAACTTCACTCTCACTCCTTGGAGCTGCAGTGCCCACTAAAACGCAGTACGTAGGAGCTGGGCTTAGATCCAGACAACACCCATACCCCGCCCATCATGTCTCTATATACGATGTCGCAACATCACTTTCTACAAATCCTTCGAATGTGCGTTCGCTCAAATAGGGTTGAGCGGAAACGGGAACTTGAAGGACATCAGATTCATCATGCCATAGTGTCAAGAGATGCTGTGTGGTGCACTTGTAGATGTTCAGCGTGCAAATGCTAAATGGTCGTCATAGTGTATAATTTCATAGCCAATTTGTCTTAACAATGAAGCAAATTAATATTCAGAATTGTGTAGCTAATCCATTTAATATCAACGTTTACGTGCAGTTGACCTCACCAGTAATTGTCCCAGCATGATATGATTTGTGTCCTCTCGAATGTTATGAGGCCTGGCTCCTCAGGTCCAGCTCAAAACTGTGGCATACCGTGTTGAATTCGAATACCTCATTCAAAACACACGAATGTAATGTATATATTTACCTGTTTTCACAACAGTATCAGCAAGGCAACGGTCCCATTTCCGTCCGTGTTGCGCTGCCATTTTTTCATCGGTCCTGGAAATCCCGTTGAAGATCGCGAGATACCGACGCACTGGTCACGTGACCCCCTCGTTTTTTCTCCCCGCAATATTATAAATACACACGATGCGTCTACTCTGCCGGAAATTCAAATAAGAAGAAGAAGAACATAATGAATGAATGATTTTATTTCGGTTTTTTTTCAAAGCAAAGCACTTCCCAAAAAAACAAAAAAATAAAATGACCGAAAATGTGTAGGCTGAAGCCGAGGCTTATAATGGCTACCCTTTTTACATTACATTACACTGTTTATATTACATTACACTATTTACACAAAACAATAAAATACAAAAAATAAACATAATTCAGTATATCATTTAGCAAAGGTTACAAACGTTTCATAGTTTTATGTACAAAACGTATACACATTTATTTATGTTTTATTTATTTTTTAAATACTTTCTTTTAACTTTGCTTACAAAAGTCAGAATAGTATTATTATTATTACTATTACTACTACTACTAGTGTCATTACTGTTGCTGTTATTGTAGCATATGTATTATATTAGCCCATTATTATTATTATTATTATTATTATTATTATAACGTATACACTTTTATGTGACTTGAACTTGATACATGCCCCCTCACTCATTTAAAATCTGACTGCACAATTTAGTAAATGCAGAACATGACAATTTCCCAAAGCCTGGCAAAACAATCCAGTAAATTACACAATTACATCTCTCCCTGAACATCAGCGAGACAAAGAATCAGATTTTTAGAGGAACTACAACCCATCTGGGGCACTAATGGAGACAGTGTGAATAATTTCACATCTCGGAGGACCTGACATAGGGCTGGACGATATGGAAGATATCAATATCACAATAATCAAAAGGACCATTTCCTGGATATATATATATATATATATATATATCTGCTCATGTGAAATCACTGGTTATGAACTGCATGTTAAGTTCACGCAGTGTGACGTAAAAACAAAACTGCAATTTTCAAATGTCATTCCTTTAGATACAGTATTTCAGATAACATGTTGTTATTATAAATTTAGATAACAGAATTGTGTATCACAATATCATTATTTCACCACAATATTATTATTATGATTCTATTGCAAGAGGATAAATTATCATATTGAATTATCGCCCAGCACTGACCTGACATGGACTACACACATTGCTTGGTGAAGAAGGAGCACTTCAGACATCTGAAGAAGTTCATGACGGACCCCCCCCCCCATTGATCTCATTCTGATCTCTGACAAGTCCATGATCTCCAACGAAGGGGTGATAGCATGGGTTAAGTGATCATTATGATATTCTGTACCCGCAAAAAGCTAAAACAAAAGGCCGGCTGTCACAAAACAGTCACATCTAGGGAGATCAAAACCTACTCTAGAGAGGCCTTTAACCTAGAACTGGAGAGCCTGGACTGGTCAGAAGAGCTCAGTGGTAACAAGTTGAAGAAACATGGCTTAGATTCAAAACCAAATTCACAACAACATGGCTGTTGTGAGGACTGCACCTGAACAGGTGCCTCAGCCTGTTAGCTCCCCCCAGAGGTCGTGTGGCGCTGTCACTCAGCCCCGACACACACGTTTTCCTGGACGTTCTCATTCCACACCAGATGTGAATCTTCAATCAGAGGCTCCTGTCTCTTTCCCAGTAACGGGGGAGACCCGGGAGAGTATAAACGTTTGACCAGTATTGTGATTGCATTTCAGTATTCTGATGTAGTTGGATCTTCGTTTTGCTAATGCGCATTTTATATCTACCAATTGATAAATCTAACCACGTTCTCTCCCTTGTAGCTTGGTTAAATATTTTGCTGGTTAACTAACCCTCGCCTCTCTTCTCTTGTGTCTAGTGTGGGAGGACGCTCGCTGTGTATTTCCACTCGCTTGCCCCTCCCGTGTTTTTCCCCCACCTTGCCTACCCCTCGCGTTAAATTCCCTCTGGGTTCCCGATTAGTTTTCCTGGCGTTGTTTAGGCAACCCTGACCCACTACATATTTCAACACGGTAAGACTCCATTCTACATATTAATACACACACTTAGTCATCTGCTTCACAAACACATTTGAGTAAACACACACTTCATATCCCAGGCCTCCGACCTGTCCGCACTACACCACCACTGTCGTATAGTTTTGTTGTACTCTGTTTTGTTTTTGAACATTTGTGAATAAATATACGCTGTTTTTGGCGTTTTCCTGTTGAACCGGTTGCATTGCTTTATTACGGGTCCCGTTCCTCTGTTCCCATAACAATGGCCCCCCTAAGAACCACCAGGGTTAAAAACCGTGCTGTGCTGCTATGAGACCCAGAGACAAAAAATGCTCTGAACTTCATAAAAGTCAGACAAAGCTTGCCAAAAGCTCAAACAGTGTTCTCCAAGCCCATGTGGAAGAACTGAAAATACAAATAAACAGACTAAGAAACGATGTAAACACCATGATCAAATCCGCAAAAAAAATTCATCAATGACAAAACTGAGAAACAAAAACAAACCCTGTGAACATTGGAAATTACTCAACAACCAACTAGGCTGCAGCAAAAAACTAAACCAGGTTTACAAACAAAGACAGAAAACACTCATCACAGACAAGCTGGATGTGGCCAAATACTTAAACACATTCTTCACTAACATATACACAACACTGGTAAATAAACTACCCTCCCACTCAGGGCATTTTGAGGTAGAACACATCCTAGCATACTACAAAAACCTAGGGGTCCGCAAAGACGACTTCAAACTTGAATTGGTAACAACAGATGAGGTACTCAAAAAACTGAGCACCCTCCAACCTAACACGGCCACTGGCCATGACAATATCCCCTCCAAATTCCTCAGAGACTCTGAGCAACCGCCATTACCCCAGTCATCACACACATAATAAACCTATCCATAAAAAAGGGACACGTCCCCAAAGACCTACACAAAAAGGAAGCAAATTAGACACAGGCAACTACCGCCCTGTTTCTATTCTTACCTCCATCTCGAAAGTCATGGAAAAAATAGTCTACGAACAGGTCGAAAAGTACCTCGCGAAAAAAAATCGAATCTACAAATTCCAATCTGGCTTCAGAACATCCCACTCCACTGACACATGCCACCTCTATTTGAATGACCACATCAAACAAGAGGTGGACGCGGGCAAATACTGCAGCATGGTCATGCTGGACCTCCAAAAGGCTTTCGACACTGTCAATCACTCCATTCTGATTGACAAGCTAAAAGCAATTGGTTTTGATAGTTTATCAGTGAGCTGGATGCAATCCTACCTGAAGGGGAGAGAACGGATGGTAGAGGTAAACAGTACCCTACCCCCCCCCCCCCTCCCAGTGAACTGTGGCGTTCCACAAGGAAGCATACTAGGACCGTTATGTTATAATCACGGCGAGAGCCTTCTTCACCCCTCTTCCTCACCATCACGGCGGAAGCTTCCCTCATCCTCTCACACCCTTATATGGGCAGCATCCGTTCCCCGGACTCCCACGCTGCCAGTACATCAATCAACACGGCTGTGACGGATTCCCTCATCAGCGAGAGGATACTTCAGCCCACAGATCCTGCTCTACCCTCGTCGGAGTGTTAAACTAGCTTCCTAGGTACGACGAGGAACCCTAGCCTTGCAACCCAGTCCTTGTTGTTATACCTTGTCCTAACCCTTGTTCTCTATATGCCCAGGACCTCCGCTCCAGTACACCTCCTAACTGGACGCCCCGTGCTGCACAAGGAGTGCTCCTGCTCTCGCCTATTACACATTCCTGTGTCTATTGCCCCGTGCTGCACAAGGAGTGCACCTGCTCTCATCTACGGCTCACTCCTGTACCTGTCGCCCCGTGCTACACAAGGAGTGCCCCTGCTCTCGCCGACTACCCATTCTTGTACCTGTCGCACATTTCTGTATTCACTGTAACCTGTCTACTTGGGGAATAACATTAAAACACCCTAAAACGCTCCATTCTCTCTCCTCCTGTGTTCTGCTATTGGGCTCCGCCAAACCCCATCCTAACACGTTACTGTTCCTAATTTATGCAAATTACATGTCATCAGCTTGTGACTGCAACTTGTTCCTGTTCACGGACGACTCAGCCCTGCTGGTCTCTGGCAAGAACAAGTTGCAGGTTGAACAAACCCTCAGCTCAGAACTCGGCAGAATCTGCACCTGGCTCGCTGATAACAAACTATCATTACACCTGGGTAAAACAGAGTCCATTCTCTTCGGATCAAATAACAAACTCAGCAAGACCAACGGCTTCTCTGTTACAGTGGGTGACAATATTGTCACAAGGAAAGACAAAATTACATACCTGGGTTCCATCCTAGAGGCAAATATTTCCTGTGACAAGATGGCATCCAATGTAATCAAAAAAGTCAACCAACGAACAAGATTATTGTACCGGATCTCCTCTCTGGTAAACAACAATACCCTGAAGACTCTGGCAGGAGCACTCATTCAAGGGTACTACGACTATGCTTGCACCTAATGGTACTAAAGCACCTCAAAGGCACTAAAAACAAGATTACAAACATCACAAAACAAACTGGTCAGACTACTGCTTGACCTTACTCCTAGAACCCACCTCACCCCTGCCCATTTTGACAACCTAGATGGCTTAGAGTAGACGACAGAGTACAGCAACTTGCAATGGGTCTGGTCTACAAGATACACTACACCACTAAGGTACCCATGTACATGTCGAAATACTTCCCATAGGTCAGTGAATACCACAACCACAACACCCGAGGGAGTTCCACAAATCATGTCCAACCCAGATTCGGCTCAAACAAGGAACTAAACACGTTCTGTAATTATGCCACATCAATGTGGAACGCCCTACCCACAGCCGTAAAAAAAAATGTGAATCACTACCCACCTTCAAAACCGATCTCAAAGAGCACCTACGGGAGGCTGCAATTCGAAACTGGCCCCCGTAAATGTTTGAATCCCCCTCCCACCCCCTCCTAATGTGTTCCCTCCCCCTCGTATGTATATATTTACTGTTAGGATTAGTTAGGATCTGTTTAACAGTACTGTATATTTGCATATCTTGTATGTCACAAATGTAACAGGACTGTATATCTGTATGTCATAAATGTCATGATTAGATTAGATGATTAGATTATTATATCTGTATATCTGTATGTTGTGTATGTCATAAATGTCATTATGAATTGAAAATGGGGGACCCTGATGTAAACAAGACGAAAGTCTTTCTCTGGTCTGCATCCCCTTAACAATTGTGTGTATTGAGCTGTACTGTACTGTACCCATTCTGCAATCTGTTAATGAAAGTTTTCAATCAATCCTGTCAGGGAGGCGTCTATTCGAAGCCCAAACAACTCCTGCTTCCGCGTTCGAGTTTTGCGCTCTGATTGGCCACTGACCTACGGTATTACGCCCCCCTTATCTACGCCAGTTCTGCACGCCCAACTCTACTAACAGCCTGCAGCCTGCTCGCTAGTCCTGCCTCTACCAACAGCCTGCATTATCCAATTCATATCAATCGAAATAACGTATTGTTTTCATCTCTCTATATTAACGGCTCGCTAGTTCTGCCTCTACTAACAGCCTGCATTATCCAATTCATATCAATCGAAAGAACGTATTGTTTTCATCTCTCTATATTGACATGATTCCATTAACACAACATAAATGTTCAAAACACGACAAGACAGTTTGCATCACTTCCCACGGTTCTCGGCACTTATTCTACCGGTAGTGCGGTAGTTGTTGCCACGGTATTGGGTCTTTGGGTGAATACTTCATTGGCGGGGAAGAAGAACACTGATAGCGGGGTGTGGACCGTCCCGCGAGCCGCAGACCACGTCCCGCGAGCCGCAGACCACGTCCCGCGAGCCGCAGACCACCGTCCCGCGAGCCCCAGACCACCGTCCCGCGAGCCCCAGACCACCGCCCCGCTATCAGAGGATTGACATGAATTGGATAATGCAGGCTGTTAGTAGAGGCAGAACTAGCGAGACGTTAATATAGAGAGATACGTTATTTCGATTGATATGAATTGGATAATGCAGGCTGTTAGTAGAGGCAGAACTAGCGAGCCGTTAATATAGAGAGATACGTTATTTCGATTGATATGAATTGGATAATGCAGGCTGTTAGTAGAGGCAGAACTAGCGAGCCGTATAGAGAGATGAAAACAATACGTTATTTCAATTGATATAAATTGGATAATGCAGGCTGTTGGTAGAGGCAGGACTAGCGAGCAGGCTGCAGGCTGTTAGTAGAGTTGGGCGTGCAGAACTGGCGTAGATAAGGTGGGCGTAATACCATAGGTCAGTGGCCAATCAGAGCGCAAAACTCGAACGCGGAAGCAGGAGTTGTTTGGGCTTCGAATAGACGCGTCAGGGAGTGTCACCTCCTGGTACAGGAACAGAGAGTGGTAGGGTCTGTTCCCCAACCTGTAGGACATCTATACCAGGCAGTGTAGGACTAAAGCCAAGAGGATCATAAAGGATCCCAGCGATCCAGACAATGGACTCCTCTCTCTACAAACTCAACTGCAACCTTAAGGCCACAGAGGCTCAAGAGGAGCTAGCTACTACCCCCAAGCCATCCAGATCCTAAATGAGGACTCTGTATAAACCTGTACACTACCCACTGACTGACTGCATCATACTGTACATATTACATGGTGGAGTGAGTCCTTCCACTTCCTGGACACCATCATCTCCCAGGACCTCAAGTAGGAGCTGAACAGCTCCATCATCAGAAAAAAACACAACAGAGGATGTACTTCCTGCGGCAGCCAGAGAGGATGTTGATGCAATTCTACACTGCCATCATTGAGTCCATCATCACCTCCTCTATCAGCATGTGGTACACTGTGGCCACTGCCAAGGACAAGACCAGACTGCAGTGTATCATTTGTTCCACTGATAAGGTGATTTGACCCCTCCTACCCTGGATACGAACTCTTTGAAACACTCCCCTCTGGCAGGAGGCTGTAGTCCTTCAGGAACAAAATATCATACCACAAGAACAGCTTCTTCCCATCTGCAGCTGGCCTCTTCAACAAGGCCCGGCTACCCCCCCCCCCCCCCCCCCCCAACTGACACAGTCCCTTACCCGCCATATACACTACAAGTAACATTAACAGACAGTCTCCACATCTTTCTGTTGATGCTTGCACATTCCCTGATACATGTCTTGCACACTCGTGCACAAACTGTACAGCTTTTCCACTTATATGTATAGCCCATTTTCACTGTTATTTCAATTTCTATTTCTTATTCTATTTTATTACTATTTTATACTCTTTGATTGTAGTACTTGTTTGACCTGCAGTTCTTGCTTACAATGCTACTTTCTTACGTTCTCTGTTTATTGTTGCAACAACCTACTAAAACACATTCCTTGTACTATGCAAACATACTTAGTACCTGATTCTAATCTATTAATTTGCACTGCACCCCTTTCCATAGTATGAAATACAGGTATTTGTATACATTATACCTGATATTGTGAGTTTTTTTTACTGAGTCGCAAATGGAAAATGTCACTGCCATTGTAGGCCTACATGTATACAAATATACTTTGACTTTAACGTTGGTTCCTTTTGTCAGTAAAATGTAATGGAACAAATGGAGTGTCTCTATTGCACTTCTAAGAACAAATATAGTTAACAGTTTGCTAGTCATATTGAGTTGTAATCATTATATTAATGTATTATTATTATTATTATTATTATTATTATTATTATTATTAATAATAATAATAATAATAATAATAATAATAATAATAATAATAATAATAATAACAACAATAGTTTGCATCGTTTATATTTTCCACAAATACTCCAATTTCAAGTAAAAAATCAGCATATTAGAAATATACATAGGATTAAGAAATTATTTATTCCATCACCAGTATATCACTCTATCGCCCTCTCTGTTCCACCACCACTCCTCTCTTTCCATACTTGGCAATGCCTTACTTACTACTTTGCGATTGGCTGCTGTAGCGAGAGACCAAAATGACCCGGACATGCAAGTGCCACTTGTTTTCTCCAGCCTCCTTCCTGTACCCCGGTTGAGGAAGTGAATTCGCTGACAGGGTTGGGTTCTGTGTGCGGGAGGCGAAAAGAAACATCTTCTATTCGGTGGGGACAAAAACAACAGTAGTCGAGAGGAGCAAGTTAAACAAGCACAATAACGCGAACGTGTAAAGTCATCGGTGAAACCACCTCGCCCCACTGAGATCGCCCCAGACGCCGCAGACATGGTAAGAGGCCCGCGGGCTGGAGGAACGGGGACGGGGTCGGGTTCTTGGTGGGGCTGCTGGCTAGTGCTAACTAAGCGATATTGGCTAGCGAGCTAAGCTATGCTAGCGTTAGCAGTCCTTTTATAGGAAGTGCTGTGCTGCAACTCAAGAGTAACGTTACCACAGAGTAGACATCCAAGTATATAAATCACCTCGGCGTCTACGGAGTTAGTTAACGTTACTGTAGTTTCACAACAATGAATAGCAACTAACAATTGCATCTGTCAGCTAGGTATGTAGCTAGTTAGCTAGCTTAGCTCGATGATCAGTACGCCGCAAAGTTAGCACAGGATGTTTTGGATTTGACACAAGTTTGTGGTGGATACTGTAAGAGAGGGTATGGCGCCCCCCCATTACACCCCCCCTCTCCCCTGTCTCACTCACACACACACACACACACACACACACACACACACACACACACGGTTAAAATAGACAAGCGCCTGGTTGCCTGTCGCTATAATAAGCTTTCTTGCTCCTCCTATTCCGACCCAACCATGGCGAGTCTCTATTTGAATACTCTTCAAAGTTGTCCTGCCTTCATACATGATATTTCTTTAGTTTGTTGTTGTTTTGGGTAAAAAAATGTAACCTTTTGACACTGTTTTCTGATCTTTATTTGACAGGCCATGCCTTTATTGTTACATGTTCATTTATCTGCTTCTGTTTGACACTAATGCTTGCCCAAATGCCCAGGGCAGGTAAAAAAAAAATTGCCAAGTGGAGTTTGCCTTCTGGTTGCCTGAATGGGCTAGTGGGTTTTATCTGTCCATAAACATGATTTGAATATGCTCACTCACTCACTCACCGTCTCCTACATGCAAAAGCTGCCACATGCATTTGAGAGAGCTGTCCATCTTCTTTGGTGCTGAAATATGCGAACCACAGATCAGCTGACTCATTTACTGTCACAAATCTCATGGTAACTCTTTTGCTAGTTCTTGGCTGTTCACGCTTTGCTCACTTCATATCACAGCAGGCCAAATTAACATAGACTGACATTAACTTTAGATCTCCCGGGCGACGGTATGGCATGTAATTTCATTTGACTTACTCAGAAGCATTTTATTTGACCTAAAAATAAAATCCAGACACTTACCCCAAAGTTGTTGAAACCGTCTTAACTTTAAAAATGTTCAACAGTCTGTTTACTGAGTCTGTCTGTATGATGATCTGTCTGTATGATGATTGAATGCGACTTGGAGTGAAAGTAACAAATGTTGTTCCAATCAAGATGTCAGCCCCCAGTAAACAACAGACAGACTCTCCATTGACATTTTGAGAAGTTGGACCATTTCAACAACTTTGGGGTTAAGTGTTTGACATAAGTGGCCCAGATTTGATGCTAATGCTTAATACTAAACAATAAACATAGGAAAGTTCAATTCTGTGACAGTTTGCTGACAAGATCATCTATATGGTATTTAAATGTGACGTCAAGCCATCAAGGTAGCCTTCTTATATTCAGCAACTCTCAATGTTGGATCCATTTCTAGTGGATACTCTCATAATCAATATGTCTAGATCTAGTAAACTGCATGAACATTGATTTATCAGTATTAAGTACTAGTTTGAGATTAATAAATGCGTCCTGTAGAGCATACAAGGAGAGCTGCAGGTTCTCAATGGCTAGCTGTACAGAGTCAGAAATACAATACACATTAGTGTCGTCAGCATAAAGGTGAACTTGACAACCACTTAATGAAGATACAATGTCATTAATATAAATGGTCAAAAGGACTACCTAGAATCGAACTTTGCAATACACCCTTTGATACTGACAATAAATCAGACTGGACACTTCCCGATTTCACACACATGACATCTCAAATAAGAAACCCTGAAACCAATCATAGGCCATTCCACCTAAGCCAATATTGTATAACATTTGTAACGATCCACTGTATCAAATGCTTTGGATACAGATCTACAAAAAGAGCAGCACAGTGTTTCTTACTGTCCAAATCAGATACTATATTATTTGGGACTAATGAAATAGTACTGTGATTGGCTGAAACCAGATTGATGCAGACTTAAGACAGAGAACAATATATAGGCCTACATGTTTTTAGTTGGTTGTTAATAGGGCTGCAACTAATGACTATTTTGGTAGTCGACTAATCTGTCTTATTTTTCCGATTAGTCGACTAATCGAAGAACAATTATATAAAAAAATATATATATAAAAAAAAAAATTTAATGACTAATCGACGCAACAATTCCTCGTCGTCGTCGATTATGTCGACTGATCGTTGCAGCCCTAGTTGTTAACCTAACCAGATATAGGCAAGTTAACTTGGAAATTGTTCTATAATTATTCAATTAATCTCCCAAGTTTATGCAATGGAAACACATGTAGAATATTCTGAAATACACTTTTTGAGACAGAAAGATTGAATATATGTGTCAATTGCTCTGTGATAAATGATAAATGCAACGGCCAGTTTCAGAAACGGGATCCAAATTATCCTCACCAGTTGGAACTCCTGGAATCAATGGTAAAGGGCAATTCCAGCGTTATGGATGTTACATTCAGAGAGAACATTGGAAACTTAACCTTAGGCATCGATTTGAATTGGAAGTATAATTTACACATTTTAGTTAGACTTATTGAGATAAAGATGAGTCTGCAGTAAGAAATGTTTTGACCTTTTGGATTTTGAGATAGGTGACAAAATACACAGCGTTATGGATGTTACGGAAATTGACTAAAGCGTCATATACTGTACCTCATATAAGGGAACCCTGTATATGCCCTGTCAAATAATTGCCCAACGTCTGCAAAATCTCATCAGAAATCAAACAAATCCCCACAATTAATGTAAGTAGGAAGGGAAACGGTAGTCTTACTTTTGAATAGAGTTCACTGTCTGGCAGACATTTAGCCTAAGCATTTCAAATATGTTCCTATGGTTGTTAGGCGCATACTACTGTCAATGGTTCTTTCCCTTTCATTTTTCGGGCAAGTGAACATGACCTTTGGGCAAGTAGAACATGACCTGTACTTGCCTGATGGGCAAGACCTTAATGTCGACCCCTGAAAAACTCCTGAGATTCAGAACTTTTAGTGCTCTTGTATGATGGATTATAATGGATTGCCTTTGTACCAGTAGGTCATCGTCTATGTCTCTAAAGTCTATTGCTCTTCAATTGGGTTCTTCCAAACTGTCTAAATTGACTGATGCACATGTTTGAAAAAAGCAGGTGGGTTTTCTCCCCCAGCTGCTTGCTCTCTCCCTCCGTCTCACCTCATCCATCCTGTTGGCCGAGCCGTGGCTCTTCCCCTCGACCCCAGGGGTTGTTGGTCTGAGCCAGTGTTTACACGGAGACCGAGGCGTTGGTAAACAGTGTCAGGGAGAGCAGGTGTCTGATGGAAGCAGACTGATTCATCTGCAGAGGTTTTAAGACTGGGGTGAAATATGACTTTAAAGGAGAGATAAAAGTATGCAGGACATGGTCTGGAAAGTTATGTTCATGGTGACCCTAAGTAGAATATGTTTATATTATCTTTCTTTTTTTTGCATTGTATTCTCCTTTGGGCCATCTAGCAGCTGGCTGCTCAAGTCTTGTATAGGCCAGTGTGGTTGAATGCAGTGTATTTGTAGATAAGGGTGGGCTTAGGGGTCATACAGTACGATACAACATCACTTATCCAAACTCTTCAATGAAGACTGTAACAGAATGTCCATCTGTGAGATATCTAACAACGAGAGAATAATAATGTTAATCGTGCACAAATTGTTGGAATTTCCTTGCCTGCGACAGTGCGCACATTTTAAAATAATTAACGCAGCTAATCGGACTAGACTGTGTTTCTAGAACATTTGTATACATTTGGTCTTTGTATTTCAGTGTGTCTTGGTCATGCAACATATCAATGTTACTAATGAATTGTGTTCAAATTAGTGAGGGCCAACTCTTACTTTTGATCAGCTCTCAGTCGGTTGCCACTGCTTGCAGACGTTTTCTATTTGTCTTGGTAGAAATGAATGACCTTACTATTTTTAGTACAGTACACTACAGGCCCCCACGTCACGTGGGATAAAATCTTTCTGGGGTTCCCCCCCTCCACAGTATCAAGACATTCTCACTAACAAGTCTGTCAGGTGATCAAGAAATGGTCAGGCGGATTTGAAGACTAAATGTATCAGGCAAATGTTAACATTAAAACTTAAACTTATATTCAGACTTGAACTCATACATATGATCAGCCACAGTGTGAATAGAGCTATGGCAATGGCAAACAGTAGTTGCATTTAAATTTAGCCATTTGCCTACTAGTCTTGGTTGAAATACATAGTTTGACCTCTCTGTGGTGTTATACACTTTTGCATCTTCCTGCACATTTGTCAGGGGTTTCATGTTGTGGCTGGCCTCTCCGTCCCTCCTTTCACACTGATCTACTGCTGCTCTCTGCATATTTAAGTGAGCGAGAACGCCCTGGGGGAAGGCTTTGCTATGTGGCCATGTCTGTTCTGCTCCTTCCCAAGGCCCTCATTTTAAAAAGAGTTTGTTCTAAATGGACGTTCCTGGTTAAATAAAGGTTAACTTAACTAGCCTACATTTTTACCCACAGATGTACCTACAGATTACCCACAATCTTCTGAGTACACAATGGCCTCAGTAAAATAAAATGGCCGAGATCATTTGGCAGAATGTTAACACACTGGACGTCATTGTTTTTTATTTGCAAAGAGCTAAAAATGTCAGGCCTACATCACAAACGGTAAGCTTGGCCATGGTAACTGATGAACAACTATCTTAAACAAACAAGTGAAATGTATTTCTGCAACCAAAAAAGGAGTAGGCTATAGTTGGTGACCAGCTGTGTTGTTTTCAGTCCAGTGATAAAGTATCTTGTATCTTGTTGTGATGTTGGGAATTGCTGGGAGTTCTTTTCCTATTATTATGATATAATATATTCACTGTTTGAGGGCAAATCCAGAATTTCCTCTCCTTTTTAATAGCAAATATTATTTGCCTGAACGGCCACTCAAGGGACAAACCATGGGCACTGTTCTCTGTCCAGTGACCTGGAAATGTTCTGGGTGTAATCTCAGGGTGGCAGGGTTTGGCTGCTGGTCAGGGTGTGAATGTTCGTTTCACAGCCACTGGGTTCACTCATCTCATAGCCGGCTACAGAATGTGGCACGGCTGCATCACTGCTGCCTCTGCAGTCTGCTGTAGAAACGTAGGAGCTTTGTTTGCTTCCTCCCATCTTCCCCAAAGCTGCCAGACGGTACATCTAGCGGGAAGCCCATGTCTTTAATCAGAATCGAAATGAGAAAGGTCTTTGCTTTGGTCGTTTACAGTGTCTTTACAATGTCTTTATGCTGCTTTAGAGAGTGGCATCAGTCAGTCATTGGCGCTACCAACCAGTTAATTTCTGTCACATACAATGATGTTTTATTGTCTAAAGATATTGTGAAACAATACCACTCTTGTAATGTATAATATAATGTCTATGTTGTCATTTATTATACTTTTTCAAATTTCTTTAATAGTTCAGCCATCAAATAGGTCTATAACGGACTGTGTAGTGAAATGGTCAAGGTTAGTCATGCAGCTAAATTGACTAAGCTAATGCAGCACTGACCTATGTGAAAGTAGATACTCTAGCTACAAGCCTCCTACTTAAAACTAGCTTAAAGCTGCACTGACATCGTATGGGAAAGTAGATACTGTAGCTACAAGCCTTCTACTTAAAACTAGCTTAAAGCTGCACTGACATCGTATGGGAAAGTAGATACTGTAGCTACAAGCCTCCTACTTAAAACTAGCTTAAAGCTGCACTGACATCGTATGGGAAAGTAGATACTGTAGCTACAAGCCTCCTACTTAAAACTAGCTTAAAGCTGCACTGACATCGTATGGGAAAGTAGATACTGTCTGTAGCTACAAGCCTCCTACTTAAAACTAGCTTAAAGCTGCACTGACATCGTATGGGAAAGTAGATACTGTAGCTACAAGCCTCCTACTTTAAAAAAAAAACCATTCACAGCAGCTTCCAGGTCTTGTACTACTTGGTAACTCAAGTAGTTTTGCAATGGTCTCCCAATCTCTGATTTCCAGAAAGCTGACATCATCACCAACACAGAAATATCAACAGTGTGCACCAGGGCACCAATTCTTGCAGTCAGGTGCAAGGCATGAAACATCATTGTCAGACATTTGGAATGTTGTATGTCATAATGAGGCTACTCGAAAGATATTTTGTTTGCGGTTGACATTGCAACCACAGTCATATAAAGTCAATAAACCACAAACTTGTTTTTGAGACAACCCATAAAAGGCAACGGTAATAACCCAAAACACAGTTTACACTTGTGACCTTGGTGACCCTTAATTCACATACCGTATTTAGCCCAATTAAAAAGAAGTAACATTTAGAATATTCCATGCCAGAACACTTGACGAGAAAGCAGCCACGATTTAACTGTTTGATCTCAGATGTGTGTAACTATGTTATGTGTTGATTAATGTACTTGACCTGCCTCTGTTGTGTCTTTCAGAATGACCAGCAGCTAGACTGTAACTCTGACCTGCCTCTGTTGTGTGTCTTTCAGAATGACCAGCAGCTAGACTGTGCTCTGGACCTGATGAGGCGTCTGCCTCCCCAGCAGATTGAGAAGAACCTCAGTGACCTCATCGACCTGGTAAGCAGCCGTCAGGTTCCCTTTAGAACCCTTAGTGATAGTGACCTCATCGATCTGGTAAGCAGCCTGTCAGGTTCCCTTTAGAACCCTTAGTGACCTCATCGACCTGGTGAGCAGCCTGTGAGGTTCCCTTTAGAACCCTTAGTGACCTCATCGACCTGGTGAGCAGCCTGTCAGGTTCCCTTTAGAACCCTTAGTGACCTCATCGACCTGGTGAGCAGCCTGTCAGGTTCACTTTAGAACCCTTAGTGACCTCATCGACCTGGTGAGCAGCCTGTCAGGTTCCCTTTAGAACCCTTAGTGACCTCATCGACCTGGTGAGCAGCCTGTCAGGTTCACTTTAGAACCCTTAGTGACCTCATCGACCTGGTGAGCAGCCTGTCAGGTTCACTTTAGAACCCTTAGTGACCTCGTCGACCTGGTGAGCAGCCTGTCGGGTTCCCTTTAACACTTTGATTGCCTAAGGCTAAATTCATGATATACCATAGGTTGCCGGCTCTATTTGTCTATGGAGAAATTCCCCTTCTTTGCAGGGCTATAACTTTTTAAATTCTATTGCTAAATTGCCATTATTAGGGCCCATTCAATGTCCTATATGTATTGTTCAGGGTGAAGCAACGTTAAACCTTTTCATTCACATATTCATACTAAAATATGATCTAAAGTATAAGTATGTTTTCATCTCTTTCTGCAGCTTTCTCCAGAACGTGATTTATAGCCCCAAATGTATTATATTGATGATCAAATACAGTTTGATAGCAATCGGCGCGATATAAAAAAATCCAACTGGACGGACTTCTGGAAGTTACTACACGTAATCTGATGTTGACCGGATGGCCGAGGGGGCGTTTATAATTCTGTGGGCAGCGTTATACCATTCATCTAATGTGGGTCAAATGTTCATCGGATCAGTTAGTATAGGAGACATTGAAAAATAACGCTGAATCTTACCTTATCTTCCTCGCGCCGTTGGGCGATGAGCGTGGAACAGACATTTTCCTATTATGGGATATAGAAATATCCGGTCCATTTCCAGGTTGTATAGTAATATATACGTCCAAATCATGTTGTTTTTTCGAGTTATTTGCAGCGATCGATGTTCACTGTGTGAAGACTGAGTCTCTCTAACACTAGCGAGTGCCCGGACCCCATATGGAGTGAGTCCTACCGGGTTAAAGGTAACATCCGTTTTTTCGATCTGCCGATCGGCCACCAGATGACGGTCTTGAACCGCTAGAGGATTGAGAGGAGATCACACTTGTGTCTCAGGGCCCCCGGAAAGGAAATATGATTCCGATCACAGATTTTTGAAATATTGATATCAAAGACGAGTTACGGCATCTTCGGCAACTTGAGCATGGCGGGGAAGGACGCCTAAAAGCGTCTTCCGGCAGTTAAAGTGTTAAACCCTTTAGTGACCTCATCGACCTGGTGACCAATCCTGTCCCGTTCACTTTAACAAAACAGTTTATCACTAGTTCTTAGGTTTGTTGATTTTAGGTTCCAAATTAATAAAAGCTTTTGATTAATAAAGCCTTAATAGATTTTCTGGGCAACTATTAATGACTTCAATAACATGAAGTTATTATACTAACATGACATCAGATTAACATAAAAGTAATAAAACATTGGGGCGCCAGGGTGGCGCACCGCGTAACTGCGCTGCAGTGTAATGTAGCCGTCCCAGGTTCGACTCCCGGACCCGGAGACCTTTGCTGCATATCCTCCCCCCATATCTTCTCCCATCCTTCCTCTTCCCTCTATCCAAATAAAGCAATAAAATGCCAAAAAGTAATAAAACATGGTCAAGGTCAACACTTAATTATTTTGAACAGTCTTCTCAAACCCCTGCACAGTGACGGCTCCTCTCAGACGTTTCTGCTGCTGCAGTCTTAACAGCTTTACAATATGATCTGCTCACCTTCATCCTCCACCCAAACCAGGCTAATTTACAGGACTCCACTTTACATTTTTGCTGGGTGGGTGAGACCTTTTTTTTCTCTCCAGGAATTGTCTGCTCTTTTGTTCCGTTACGATCATCCCTCACGTCGCTCGCAGCAGCAGACATAGCCAACGTTCACACACAAGACTAATAAACCACCACGTCTTTTATTTATCCGTTAAATTAATTGTTGTTTTTTATTTTTGCCCCAAACCGTGGTGGTGGTGACTGGGACGGGCACTACGCGGTTGGAACAGTGGAAGCACTGCGTACAAACATGATAAGACATTATTATTAATCAGTTATTGTATTAGTTTGAGGAATTGTATTTGTGGTGGGTCTTTTTGATATTATGATGGGCCGCCTCAAATAGATATATGTTGGGGGAACACTGAAATAACCACATTAGGCTATGTTTAAAAAAAAAAAAATTGAATGTGAACAAAATACACTATTTATCTTGTATTATTATTATACAGGTGTCTCTACAGTGGGTTGCAGCAAGGTTGCCAGTCCTCATATTGGTTGGGTATCCCAGGTTGGAAGCAATCTCGTCAGGAGATAAAAAAAAATAAAGGAAGTGAATGAATGGATGTATTATTTTGATGTGTTTGTGGATCGGTTCCTGTTGTTGTCTTCACAATCATAAGCAAGCGTTGTGTTTGTGAAGGCAATCCTACAAACCAAAGTTGCCTTGAGGCTCCAGGTAATGTGTTGGTAGTCCGACACGTTCCGAATTGCAGTCCAAAAGAAAAGATGGTGAAGATCTGATGTACTTTGTAAAATAAACAGGATTTATTTGAAAGCGAATCACAACAGCCCCAATAGCTGCCTACCACTATAAAACAAACAAAAAAGCATTTGGTAAATGAACGTAAACTGTCAATTAAGTGCGGTCAAAAACTATATGGTACCGCTCTACCTGGGCTTACCTGAACTCAAAACGACCTGCCATGTTATAGGAGTAGTTATATATATTATGACATATATTAATAAACACAAGGCACAAAGACCATAATAAACTATACAGTATGTCTAATGGGGCAATACAGATACAATTTTCATCATAGAATTTGGCTCCTACGTTGTTATTATGCTTGGCTCATGTTCTGGAGTGTTCTCTCATCCCACACAGTGATGCGTTTGTCTATAATGCAAAATGTTATGTATAACTAAATGTTGCTGTACATCATGGTTTCATATTAGCCATCTGCCATACCAATGCTGGGTATCGGAGAGACTGCCTATTCGATTCACAAAGTCCTGATTTGATTTCATATAGATTCCGTTGAGGCTCGTCTGCGCTGGTTTCCGGGGGTCCAGGGGTCCAGTACCTGCCATTGTTATTATTATACGATGCAATTTGGTCTACTGTGTTTCTATAGTAGTACAGCAGAAACTAGATGCGTCTGCAGGACAGGAGATGTGCTAGAAATAAGGTTTAGTGCAAATTAGGGTTGGGTACCATTCACATTTGAACCGATACCAGTACCAGTTCCTCGAATTCGGTATCTGTACCAAACTGTACCTTTTTTCTGTACTCTCTCTGTAATAAGAAAAAACTATTTCAGTTGTAAAGAAAAATGTCCAAACTTCTCAATTTCAACATTGTTATTTATTTAGAACATTTTGTTATTTATTTTTGTTACACACCACACAAAATAAATTGCATGATCATGTATTGTGTTTTTAAATGTTTAAATATCAACATTATCTGGCCATCCTCTGTAAATATGATCAAACTCCTCTTACACTCTTATACTAAACATGGAAAGCGTGATCTAGCGTTAATCGGTACTCTGTAGTATCCATGTAATTCGGTCGGTACCCTTAAAAGTCAAAGGGCTAGATCCACAAAGAATGGATTGCACGGAGCAAGTTGCACCCTTACTTAAAATTCATTATGAATTGAAAATGGGGGACCCTGATGTAAACAAGACGAAAGTCTTTCTCTGGTCTGCATCCCCTTAACAATTGTGTGTATTGAGCCGTACTGTATTGTACCCATTCTGCAATCTGTTAATAAAATTGTCATTCAATCAATCAATCTGCATGGTGATTGATTGAATGAAAATTTTATTCATTTTTTTCCATTTAGCCCAAAGTGTTCGGTACCAAACCCTAATGCGAAACCTCCATGCGTCCACTGAAAAAAGGCATAGATCCAAAATCTTTTGGTTTTAACGGAATGAAACTATTCAATATGGATAAAAAAATATATATTTATTTCCTGGCCCTAGTCTGTCCAACCATCCCTGCCTTACCCTGCACTGCAGCATTGTTTCAACCTCTGCCAAGAGAGAGGATGCACCTTTTCAAACAGCAAACAGTCATGATTAGAGGATCAGGTAAAGAGGGCAGTGTTTGATATCCTGACATCCAGACGCTTGCATAGCTCCACTCACCTCAAATGAGCTTGTGTACCTGAACAAAGCACCTTCAGTGAGATTCATATCCATACATTTGCTTTACCAGAGACCTACCGTACTTTGAAACGGCTAGATCTGTGCCATGCTTCCGCTTCTTAGCGTAATAGCGCGTTGACTTAATCTGACAGATTAAGCTTAATCGGACACGAAATCAGAGCACACGTTTGTCCAGTGTTTGCGCTGCACCTTGTTTCATGGGTATATCCCTTCCTTCTTCCAGACCCCCCACCTGCTTGCCTTCCTCTTTCCCTCACCTCTCTCACCTCTCTCCCTTCGCCCGCTTCACACTGGGTCTGGTTGTTAGGGACTATTAGCGCTGCTGTCAATCACCGCCACTCGCCAGTCTCTCTCTCTCCATGCCCACTTTAGCCCTGCCCCCTCGCTTACGTTGTTCTTTTTCCGAATGTTTGGAATCACATCCCCTTATCTGTTCTGCTCTCTCTATCCCCCTCTCTCCTATTTTTCCTGTCTCCTTTTCTCTGTGCTCCATTCATTCTCAAGTTTTTCCTTCCAGACCATCGACCCCCTCCCTTCCACCACTCTTTGTCCCTCCCTCCTCCCCTGTTCTTCCAGTCCTGTGCTGCCAGGTGTGGGGGACTCTGTCAGGGACACAGGGCTTCCTTTGTGTCTGTTCTGATGGAGAGTGGGGGGGCGGGTATGGAGGAGGGGGTCCATGTCAGTCTGTGAGAAGTCATTTGTCCCCCCTTGTCCTCTCCATATTATGTTTCACATTGATACAGCATCAATCTCTCTCTCTATTTCTGTCCCCCCTCTCTATTTCTATCTCTTTCTTTCTCTCTGTCCTCCCTACCATTTTCCCCAAACCATGTCTATGTATGTATGGAGTGGAGCTGGAATGTGTGAGAAGAAAAGGGCCATAACCTTATTTTCCACATAAAGATGAGTGGAGGAGATCAGATATCAGGGTTCTCATGTCGTCTTGTCTCGTCTGTTTTACATCATGCGTGCAGTGATTCTTTCTCCAGTACATTCTTTCTCGTTGGCGTCTGTTACAGGTAGCTTGATCACAACATGTGCTCCTATTACTCTCACCAGAATTCGGGTCTTTGAGAATAAGCATTGTATGTGTCTAGATGTATTACAAAAGAAACATGGTCAACTATTCTAAAAAAAAAATAAAAAATGTATAGACATTTTATAGACTCATAAAAGCTTTTCCCATATTATTTAGGCCTATCCTTCTGATGATCATGCTGACCTTTGATCATGCTGAAGTACCTCTTCAAATCAAGTACTTGGATATTAAATACCAAAGCATGTGTATGAATATGTGTGCTTATCATTTTCACGAAAATATCTCCTTCAGTATAAGAAAAAAGAAAATGTAGTTGACTTAAAAGCTTTTCAATTGATTAGTCGGCTCAGCCATGTTTAGTTGTCCATGCACTAGAATACATTGTCTTAATGTGGTGAACTCTCTCCCCCCTCCCCCCACCCCCTGCATGTCCAGGTGCCTAGTCTGTGCGAGGATCTCCTGTCGTCCGTGGACCAGCCTCTGAAGATCGCCAGAGACAAGGTAGTGGGGAAAGACTACCTGCTCTGTGATTACAACAGAGATGGCGACTCCTACAGGTTAGATCCCTAACTGCACCGCATCTCTCTCTCGCTCTCTCTCTCGCTCTCTCTCTCTCTCTCTCTCTCTCTCTCTCTCGCTCTGGTTTTAATTAATCAGGGACAATTACTCCACCCCAGGGGATTATGTGTTCCCATCAGTATAATAATAAACTATAATTACAGCTGAGCCTTTAGTTACTCACAAAGTAAGATTGTGTTGTATTACTTGTGGTGTTCTACTTTCTTCACATGTCAGATCCCCATGGAGTAATAAGTATGAACCCCCCATTGATGATGGAGCGATGCCCTCTGCCCGCCTGAGGAAACTGGAGGTGGAGGCTAACAATGCCTTCGACCAGTACAGAGATCTGTGAGTACCTGCAAACCCGTAAACACTTTACAGGCGGTGCAAAGATCTGCGAGTACCTGCAAACCAGTAAACGCATTACAGACAGTACAGAGATCTGTGAGTACCTGCAAACCCGTAAACACTTTACAGACGGTGCAAAGATCTGCGAGTACCTGCAAACCAGTAAACACATTACAGACAGTACAGAGATCTTTGAGTACCTGCAAACCCGTAAACACATTATAGACTGTACAGAGATCTGTGAGTACCTGCAAACCCATAAACACATTATAGACTGTACAGAGATCTGTGAGTACCTGCAAACCAGTAAACACATTACAGAGATCTGTGAGTACCTGCAAACCAGTAAACACAGTACAGAGATCTGTGAGTACCTGCAAAACCGTAAACACATTATAGACTGTACAGAGATCTGTGAGTACCTGCAAACCAGTAAACACAGTACAGAGATCTGTGAGTACCTGCAAACCAGTAGACAAGGCAAGCTATAGACTGTACAGAGATCTGTGAGTACCTGAGACTTTTCTCACATCCGATTTAAATTAAAAAAAGATAAGAACCTTATTATCCCCGGGAGGGAATTGCATTTTTTCATCAGCAATGCACAGTAATGAATATGATGGAAAGGAAACAGAGAAAAAGTATAGGAGGAATAGGAACCTAAAAAGGCTATGAAAAAAAAATGAAAAAAGATTAGCCAAAGTCTAATTCAGACTAAAGCAAAAATACAAAACCAAATGAAAAGCAGTATTGAAAAATAATTGGGGGTTGGGGCCTGATGGCTATAATGTTATGTTGTGTATATCTCCCTCACTGAACTTCCTTCCATGACTAACCTGTGATTAAGTCAAACTGTGAATATGTGGCTACATGTGACCAGTTCCTCATATCTGTGGTTGTCAGGTACTTTGAGGGGGGCGTGTCCTCAGTGTACCTCTGGGACTTGGATCATGGCTTCGCCGGGGTCATCCTCATCAAGAAAGCAGGGGACGGATCTAAGAAGATCAAAGGCTGCTGGGACTCCATCCATGTGGTGGAGGTGCAGGTGAGAACCGGTCATTATAATGTAGATGCTTTCAACTCGGAGCAGCCAGTGTATTTGCAGTTGTATGATCATGCCATGTAGGGCAGGGCTTGACGATAAGGTCAAAATATGATATTACATTATATTTCTTAGCTTTGGCGGTATAAGGATATTTGAGAATATGTGGTTTTTCTAGTGCGAACTCCAGGGTGATTTGACATTTTTTTATTTAGTTTTTATAATACAATTATTGCTTTTCATAAAGAAAATAAACATATATATATTCGATTTAAACATACCCTAAATTAGGGCTGGGCGATGTGGCCTAAAAATAAAATCCCAGATTTAATTTTTTTTAATCCGATTTACGATTTTAATCGGTTTTTTTCTCTTGAAAACTAGAAATGCCAAGGAAATCATTCAAATAACCTTTGTTTTTATTTGACACAAGTATCAAACCAAGATGAATGTCCCTATTGGGATTGAAGTGCAAACCTAACTTTCACCAATCTTCACTTAAAATATATATATATATAATATAAAAGGTTACTCTTGATCAAACAAAGATGAATGTCCCTATATTGGGATTAATAGTGCAATAACTTGCTTTTTCACCAAACTTCACTTAAAACAAATAAAAGGTGCCTCTTGATCATCAAACAAGAATGAATTTCCCTATTGGGATTAATAAAGTGCAAATCTAATTTTCACCAAACATCACTTTTTGTAAAATAAAAGGGGACTAGATTTTTTTTTTTTTTTTTTTTTTGAAAATCGAATAAAATTTTTCAAAATCGTCCTAAATCATTAATTCGAATGAATCGATAATATCGATGAATTGCCTTTTACAATTTGTATATATTGTTGACTGTATTGTAGAAATTCATACATTTGCATGGATCCATGACGGTATACCTAAATATTAGGTATACCTCCAAGCCCTGATTCCATGTGGAGTGTGAATGCAGTAAATCACCTGAAAGTACACAACCTCTTAAACACTGTAGATGTAAATAACAATCTAGAGGTTTCATGAAAACATTTACTCATCCATAAATTCAAAACAAACTTTTGTGGTTTCTCGGTTGGAGGATGCAAATGTAAAAAAAGCAAGTCCTTAATTTCTTTGTCTATTCTGTGCACAGGAGAAGTCCAGCGGACGTACAGCTCACTACAAACTCACCTCCACTGTGATGCTTTGGCTTCAGACAACCAAGACTGGCTCTGGTACCATGAACCTGGGTGGCAGTCTTACAAGACAGGTGTGTGTATATGTGTGTCTTATGCTGGGATCAGACTACACAAATTCAACCAGATTTTGACATGATTTTGTTGTGGTCGACACATTTCCAGCGGCATGCCCGATTGTGAACGTCTGGGACTGTCAGACGGGCATCTTTACCCCTTGTAGTGTGACGTCATCAAAGAACAACAATGTGGCGTCTGGGATGCCCCACGTCACCCTGATGAAAGGTCTAGCATGTTAGAATAAAAAAAGAAATTTAGGGAAATATGAGACGAGGTACACTGGTACAAATTACATTTCCTGTACTAACTCTCCCTCCCAAGGTCTACATACATATACAAATACATATAGACAACAATATACACACACAAATTTACAAATGTACATCTGCAAGGTAAGCCAGAAATTTGAAAGAAGTAAATAAATGATCCAAAACAATGGCATCTTAACACTTTGATCGCCATGCTTAAATTCATAATTTACCATCCTTCGCCAGCCCTATTTAATATGGAGAAGTTCCCCTTCTTTGCAGGGCTATAACTTTTTAAATTGTATTGCTAAATTGACATTACTATGGCCCATTCAACGTCCTATATCTATTGTTCAGGGTGTAGCAACGTTATACTTTTTCATTCACATATTCATACTAAAATACGGTCTAAAGTATAAGTATGTTTTTATCGTTTTCTGAAGCTTTCTCCAGAACGTGATTTATAGCTCCAAATGCATTATATTGATGATCAAATACAGTTTGATAGCAATCTGCGCGAGATAAAAAAATTCAACTGGATGTGCTTCTAGAAGTTACTAAGTATGATCTGATGATGACCGGATGGGGGGGGGGTCGTTTATAATTCCGTGGCCAACGTTATATGATTCATCTAGTGTGGGTGATATGATCATTAGAGCAGTTAGTATCGAACACATTGAAAAATAACGCTGAATCTTACCGTAGCTTCCTCGCGCCATTGGGCGATGAGCGTGGAACAGAAATTTTCCTATTATGGGATGTACAAATATGCGATCCATTTCCAGGTTGTATAATAGTATATACGTCCAAATCATGTTGTTTATCGAGTTATTGGTAACGGATTGCTATCCGTTGTGTCCAGCTCGAGTCCTGAGACTATTACCGAGTGATCGGACCGAATTGAAATGAGCACCAGCTTCCACTTCCTGTTTCCGCCCTGGGCGATCCGCCGATCGGCCACCAGATGGCGCTCTTGAACCGTTGGAGAGTTGAGAGGGGCTCAACAGTACATCTCATGTCTCCGGGGGAGAAATATGATTTCGATCACAGATTTTTGAAATATTGATATCAAAGACGTGGTCCAGCGTCTTTGGCAGAATGAGCATGGCGGGGAAAGACGTGTTCCAGCGTTTTTGGCGATTAAAGTGTTAAACATGTGAACAATTATTTGTATTCTTCCAAATACTAGGCCTATTACATGTCATTTTTAACTCTTTGAGTGCCACCGACTTTCCCCATCTGCACTTGCTGGTGCCAGCGTTATTGACCATTTTAGCGATGTTTGCAGACCCATCGTGTGTTCTGTATTATAGCTATGGAGACAGGCATTGTTCATAGTCCATTACTGACTAATAAGTAAATTTCTACACACAGACACTACACGCTAAACATCGCCCCTTTCCAAAATAATCCAGTCTTTTTCCATAGATCGCGAGATATGACGCGTTAAATGCAATAAGCCCAAATCGTTCTGGTTGATCGCCTGAAACCCAAAATACTCTCAAATCAAAGGTATATACCATGTACATATGTGCCTTCACAACATCATCAAGGGGGGGGGGTGTTTATCCACTTTTTCTCCCATCCCGATTTCGTATTTCCAATTCTTCCCTCCCCTGTCTTGAACGTTGCTAGACTATGCCTCCCACTGGTCGGCTGTAGTGAGGATAGAAGCCTTGCGTCACGTCCCCTCCGGTACACGAGGAGGCAGCCTGTCTCATCTTTTCACCGCAGCAGCTCGAACTCTCAGTGGTGAGGAGTAACGCGTGGGAGGCTCAAGCTGCCCCCGATACTTCCTGTTTCCGCCGCACCGGCGTAACCCAACCGACCTGTAGGAGTTGCTGTCCACAACGTCCAATCCAATCCCCACCCACCGGCTTTCCCACCCTCTAACACTGCCAATTGTGTTAGTATGACGACCAACCAAGCCGGTAGCAACGCAGAGAGCTGGGCTCGATACCAGCATCTCCTGCGTTAGTGGCGAGCGCATTGCCCACTGCGCCACTCAGCCGCCCCTGGGGGGGGGGGGGGTTGTTTCAACTAGAAACTGCGATCGTAAAATAGACATAGAATATACCTTACCTTAGCCAGAAGGTATTCCAAAAAGAATAATTCCCAGTGATCGCATCGCCATCGCGATTACCCGTGTATATGTCTATACTCGTGTATATGGGAAATAGGCTTCAGGCAACAAAATCTCGAGGCGATCGCTGTGTCTCTCTGTCTCCGAGGAGGAAAAGGTGAATCCACACCAAGCCATTCCAGTTCAACAGGGGGGCGATACTGCCACCTGGTGAGATTCGATCATCATTGCAATTCTAACGTAGGCAGATGAGCCAGGGACACCTAGAGGGCTCCCGCTGACCGTATAGAACGGGGATCAAAGGAAAAAGATCAATGGATCTAAAAACTAGTATACTCGTTATTGGCACTCAACACTTGGCGGGCAATAACGAGTATACTCGTTATTGGCACCCATTGAGTTAAGCGAGAGACAGAGTTTCTACGTGTCTTAAAAAAGGCGACCATGTTGCATAAAACTTATTTTGTGACCCACCCACAGAGTATCAGATTTTTTCTCAGAAGACATCATCTATCTCACCCAGTGTATAAATGAAGGGGGCTTATCCGTTATATTTCCATTTCATAAGGATGATACGACGAGCCAGGAGGCAAATGCAATGACCTTCCCCTGGGAAGCAGTTAGGTTGTTCTCTGGCTTTACCACGCCAAAAATAGCAGTGATAGAGTCGGCCAATCGTACTACCACATACAGTATATGAGATAAGGATTCAAAAATAGGGTCTCAGAAGCTAGTCGGTGTCCTATATGCCCAAAACATGTAGCCCAAAGTTGCAGGGCTTTGGTGGCTTCTAGGACATTCTAGGACATTCTGGGTTGACCGTGGGGTATATATTAGCCAATTTAGCATTAGCATTTGATAAATGCAGTCGGTCCATGTCTTCTAGAGAATGTCCTCTTCCCTGGCCGCTTTGTTGCCAGCCCAGTTGAGATGTAATATGCTGAATCATGGTATAGACCCTGGAGATTAGGCCCTTCCATATGGATTAAGATCTAAAATGGAATTTGTTGGATCAAGTGGAGGAGAACATGGGAAGGAAGAAGAATGCTTCTTGGCAAAGATTCTGGCCTGCAAGTATCTAAAGAAGTGTGACCTGGGGACATTGTTGTCTTTACATAGTAATAGGGGTGGAACGATACGCATTCGAACCGTACACCGTTCGATACAACCTCCACGGTTCGGGGCGTCTGTGTATCATACGGTTCAGGGGATGCGCAAATGAAAAAATAAAAAACTTCATTTGGCACAGAGCCGGGAGAGGTGAGCGCTGGCTGCAGGCAGCAGCAGCACTGCAGGTGCTAGTCAGTTTGTGTAAATGGCAAGCGCAATATAAATCAATCTTCATTACGACTTTAAAAACATAGCCATTAACATTACATGGGCCTACACACATCTTGCCATAACGTTAGCAGTTTGTACAACACAACGCACGTTTTAACTATGGTAGCCCGCCAGCTAATACAGTCAATGAAATGTTATCGTAGCTACTAGCTAGCAGAGGAGAAAATGAGGGTCTGAGAGGCGGGGTGTTTAAAGAAAATGATAGGCGTTTATTCAACATCCAAGAAGGCTAACATACAACTGTGTTTACTAACTACAAACCGGGACTATTGCCGCTTTTCCACTGCATGTTATGAACTCCTAACGTTGGCTGAGCTGAAGGTCCGTGCCGCTAAAATGTCCCTGCGGACCGGCCAACCCATAGATGGTACCAACTCACCGAATTACGTAATCCACCACAGTTGCACTAAATATTTAAATAATGTTAGTCTAAATAAATGTAGACAGATAATGTACGTATTTTTAAAATAGAATGAACAGAGCAGTGTTGTTTTGAAACCGTACAGTGTGTGTGTGTTAGTTTGATGTATGCTGCAATTTATATTGATGGCCTTCTAATTTGTTTATTTATTTTAAATAACGGTGACACTTTTCCCTTTTGATAAGAAATCCAGCCATATTCCTTTCATTGTATTTCAAATACTGCACTTTAATTTCAAGCGGAAAACTAATCTTTCCATTAACACTTTCCCGGCCACTTGGATCCGTCTAATCTCACGATAAACGGCCAGCATTTCTAAACAGACTTGCACAGTCCGTGGGGCTGTTTGTAGAGCTAAATCTTTACTTTATAGTATTGCTATCTGTCCATTCTCATTGTCAATTGACACCATAAACCGTCCCTTCAAAATGGCTTAAAGAATTTTTTTTTTCATCAATACGTTCTCATCTAGCATCGTGAATATAAGCGTTATAAGGGATTTCGGCTAGGATATTTCCTGGAAGGCGAGATACAGGCCGCTAAGCTACTAACGTTAAATCCAATGGCATTTCGGATATACAAAAGCTACAGTTAAAACTCAAACTGCATATGATCGGTATTGATGGTCCACCATGAATGCATGAAAGGGGGGGGGGGGGACGTCATTTCTGATTATTGATTACCAATAACCGTGTTAGCCTCAGTAGCCACATTCGTTGATCGGGTGGATGGCTATCATAACAAGCCCTGATCAGCATGTAATTTACGTGAAAAAGATCTTACCGTGGGCTGGTTGGATCCCCCAAAGCATTTCCCAGTTATCGATCGCCATCTGGTAGATCGATGTGTCCATTGGCTGATGATATATTCCTTTACTGCACACTGAAATCCGCGTCCCAAAACGTAATCCGTGTAACAGGCTATAGGCATCGCTTCAGGTTAGCAGAAAACTACATTGGAAATCCAGAAAAAACAAGACAACTTCTGCCACAGGCAACACTGCATTATCGAGATAGATTTATTATTATTTTTTTTTTTTTATCTTTTTCCCCCTCCCTTTTCTTCCGATTTTCTCCCATCCCAATGTTAGTCGTTATGCCAATTCCCAATCCCCTTCCTGGTCGCTGCGCACTTACCCCCCACAGTCGGTCTGGCAGAGTGGAGGCTATCACGTGCTTCCTCCGACACACGTCTAGCCAATCAACCGCTTCTTTTCACCTGGCAGCGCGGACTCTCACTGAGAGGGTGTAACGTGTGGAAGGATCACACTACCCCCCTTAGATCCTATCCGCACTGAGCAGGCGGCCCGACCGAACTGTAGGAGTCGCTGTTTACAACGACCCGGACCCACCCCTCCAGCTTTCCCACCCTCTAATACTGCCAATTGTATTAGTGTGAACGGCCAGCCAAGCTGGTGACAACGCCGGGAGCTGGATTCGAACAGGCGAATCGAATCCAGCGTCTCCGGCGTTGGTGACGAACACAATCTCCGCTACGCCACCTGACCGCCCTGGTAATGCACTTTTTCGAATTCAAAGAGTAGGGTACTTCTGCAGTGCCGCTCGGTGACATTGATTAGGTTATTAAAATGGAATAAAAGCCAAAACAACCTTGCCACGGACATGTCCGTGGTTGGTCCTCAACCGTTGGATTCGAAACACGGATTTATCCGTGGTCGGGCGCCATTGTGTTAAGAACTGACAATCAGGGAATTTAAACATTGTTGACATTGTTTTTTGTATTTATATTAACCCATTCTCTGCCGGGCTTATATCCATCCTAAACCATCCTCCGCCAGCGCTATTTGTCTATGGAGATGTTCACCTTCTTTGCAGGGCTATAACTTTTTAAATTGTATTGCTAAATTGAATTACTATGGCCCATTCAACATCAATTATCTATCGTTCAGGATGTAGGAACGTTTTACTTTTTCATTCACACATTCATACTAAAATACCGTCTAGAGCAGACCTGGGCATTGTACGGCCCGCGGGCCGGATGATTCTGACCGGCCCGCGAAAGATTATATGATAATACATTTTCTTTTATTTTTTTTTTCATGTCAACGTTCACACGCACAATATACGCTTACGCTCATGAAATGCATAGCCATGTGAAAGCCTTCATGACAAAGTTGCAATTAATTTCAAGGCAACTAGGCAGCAACAATCTCAAACACATGAAAACCCTGAAAGAAGTCAAACCATCAGCTGATCACCGGCACAGGTACTCATCCATGTTGGGAGCACTGCATGATGAATTTTCAAGGCGTTTTCAAGATTTCAAAAAGGTTGAGGATGAAATGCAGCTGGTTTCCTCTCCCTTTACCTGCAGTGTTGATAGTTGTTCAGCTTGAACTCATTGACCTGCAGTCTGATTCACTACTGAAAAAGCACTATAAGTCAGCATCACTGCTAGAGTTCTACTCTGCTCTCAAGGAGGAGAACTTTCCAAACATGAGGAGACATGCTCAGAAGATGTTAGTTCTCTTTGGATCCACCTACATATGTGAACAGACATTCTCAGTCATGACGTTTACCAAGTCCAGGTACAGATCCTCTCTCACTGATGAACATCTGGCAGCTGTGCTTCGCATCTCCACCTCAGACATGCAACCTGACTTTGATGGACTTGTTAAAGCTCAACAGAGACTGGATTTCTCACACTGAATGAGACAGTGCACACTTCTGAAAACATTAAATGTTTAATATAGGCATGTAAAGTAAAAAAGGCTACAAAACTGGGACACTTTTCACTTTTTACACAGTTCAGTGACATGTCTTGTTTATTTTTGCTATAAGATGATGTGATGTCTTTAGAAAGCTAAGAAAATCCTTGTTTCAATAGTATATGAAACTCAAAATGCCCTTTGTTATTAATGTTTCACATTTTGTTTATCATTTTGGAAATAAATTCTATTTGAATAAATGATATTTTTGAAAGCTAACCTCACCTTTTAATTGCCAAATAATAACATACACTCTTACCAGGGGTCAAAACAATGCCATTTACTGCTTTTTATATAGAAATAAAATGTATATTATGCATAATTGAGTTTGGAATTTTGGCCCGGCCCTCTAACATATTTTCAGTTGCTCATTCGGCCCCCTGGGAAAAATAATTGCCCACCCCTGGTCTAGAGTATAAATATGTTTTTATCGTTTTCTGCAGTATTTCATAGAACGTGAGATATAGACATAAATGCATATATTAGATGATCAAATGCAGTTTGATACCGATCAACGTTATATTAAAAATTTCAACTGTACATGGTCCTAAACGTCATGACTGGTCATCTGCAGGTGAACGGAGAGGGGGGGGTCGTTTATAATTCAATGGCCGACGTTAAATGATTCATGTAGTATGGGTGATATATTGATCAGAGCAGTTTGTATCGAAAATGGTAAAGAAAAACGCTGAAACTCACCCCAGTCTCCTCGTAGCATTGGGTGATGAGAGTGGAGCAAAAAGATCGCTATTATGGGATGTTGATCGATGCAATCCATTTCCAGTTTGTATATTACTAATACACGTCCAAATCATGTTGATTATTGAGTTATGGCAAAAGATTCATATCGACGGTGTCTATATTGAGCCCCGGGACGATCACAGAGTGGCCGGACGAAAATAGGGGACGGACCACTTCCGGTTTGGGCAACTTCCTGTTTGGCAACTCACAGATCGGCCACCAGGTGGCGGTATTGAAGCGTTGCAGAGTTGTGCCGAGTCCCACAGCATCACCCAAGACTCCGAAATATTGATCTCAAAGACGCCTTACGGCGGCATTGGCAGATTACGCATGGCGGAGTATGACGTGTTAACACGTCATCGGCGGAGAATGGGTTAAAGAAAGGAAAGTCTAGTGCTGGCTGAGCATATTGTTTGTTTGCAGTAAGTTAATACTTTGACAAATGTAGCCTATATTTTTCAGTCAGTTCAGTCTTTGTGTGCCAAACATTATTTAACACATCCAGCGCCGGAAACGCTTTCCAGCGTTATTGCCCGCCATGCGTTGTCTGCCAAGATCGCTGTACAGCGTTTTTGAGATCAATATTTCATTTTTTCGCCGTGGCATTCATAATTCATCCACCCAACCCCTGATGCTCTAGCTGGACCCTAGATGTGACTGTAACGTCTCAATACTGCCGCCTGGTGGATGGTCGGGCGAGTTACACTCTCGCAAAACCGGAAGTGCCATCGGTGCATCGAGGAAAGTCGTCCGGCAGTCGCATCTCGTTACGGGACTCCCGACAGACACTATAGTACATATGGATCGCTTTCTAAACTTAATAATCGATATGATTTCGGCGTTTATTGCGCCATAAAAACCGGAAATGGACCTAGGCGATCGGCATCGAATAATTGGGATCTTTCACCACCAGTCTCATCGGCCCACGGTAAGGGGAATATAGCGTTATTTTCACCCAGAGTGTTTATTCATTTCACTGCAAACCATCTGATCAATATATCACCCATACTACATAAAGCCGTTACTGATGATCAAGGAATTATAAACGACCCCCCCCCCCCCTTTCCTTCACGCACGATTAAGCATAATGTATACCGATCATATACATTTTTTGAATTTTTTAATATAGCGTGTATGGGAAAGAAACGGCAATCGATAATCTATCATGCGTTTGGGTCTATAACTAGCGTTTTTGGAATTACAGCAGAAAATATTAAAAACATACTTATATTCTAGAAGGTATTAACACAACAATGTATGAATGAAAAAGTATAACGTTCCCACATCCTGAACGATAGATAATCGATGTTGAATGGGCCATAGTAATGTCAATATAGCAATAATATTTAAAAAGTTATAGCCCTGCAAAGAAGGTAAACATCTCCATAGGCTTTTAACGGTGGCAGAGAGGGGTATGAGATGGGCACAATGCCCGGCGGTCAATGTGTTAAGGCTGTAAACACTGTAAACCTTTTTCTTTTTCTTTTTTTTTATAAATGGGAAGCATGTTTAGATTTGAGTGTTACATTAAAATAAAATAAAAAAAGCAACGTATATCGAACCAAACTGAAAACCGTTAGCCCAAAACCGTGAACCGAACCGTCGATTTTATGAACCGTTCCACCCCTACATAGTAACGTTTTTTTTTTACTTTTGAATGTGGAGATACATTTGTCCAATTGGTAAAAATAATTTGGTAGAAAAAAATAGGAATCAACTGAAACAAGTATAAAAACCTTGGCAGCACCATCATTCTGCGCCGAATGAGTGCGTCCTGCTAAAGAAATAGAGAGATTTGACCACTGTGATAAGTTCTGAGTAGAGAGTGTGGTGAAGGTGTGTGTTATATGTATCCCCAGAAAAGAAAGTATGGAAATTGATCAAAGCCCATTTCCTCTGCTGCCTTGTTAACACTTTGGACGCCCGAGATTTCTCGGGTTTACCCCCCGCGGGTTGAATGCCCATCACGAGAATACTCGTTTAAAAAAAAAATAATTATTAGCGATTTTAAATCATATTGCATCAAGCGAGCCTACCGTTGGAGATCCAGTCACCCCAGGCGCTCAGATGTGAAAAAAGCGCCCCCTATCGTCTCCCAGATGACATAAGGGATTTTGGAATGGACTCAATGAAAATGGATGGGGGAAAAAATCCTGTACTCCACATTTTCCAGTCCACTGATGCAGCTGGGGTTATTAGAGTTCATTCTGGAGCCTCTGAACCCCGCGGAATCATGTGTTCTACTGTATCACGTTGGATCTATACACTTTTTTCGAATGGTGATCAGGAATTGGAATATACCAGTTGGATACCATCTGATGTCAGGTAAGGAATCTATGTTATCAGTGTTATGATAATCAGACTCATTTTGATGAAGATATAAGCTGTTTTGTGAAATGGGCTCTTTCGGTTTCACTGTAAAAATCCAAGAGGAAATGAACACAGCGATTATCCGTGCGCGGCTCGAATGGGCGTGCGTGTATGTATAATATTGATCATCTAGCGTTTATTTGAAAACGATTCATAAATAGGCCGACAAATATCAACGTTCTGGAATATTCCAGTAAAAGACGATTATCATAGAATGCCCCAGAATGGACTGTTTTTTACCTCAAAACGGGTGCTTTTCAAAATGCTCTCAAACGGAAATGAAGCGATAAAAAACCAATCTGCCTTGACAGCACTGACTGGAAAAGGATTCTTTGATAAGCGACAGGCAGATTAGACACATAGCCATAATTTAAAACATAGATTAGGCGATATTAACGATAACATTGGCGCCGATGGTGGCATGCAAGCGATAACTCTGGCGCCACCTCGTGGCACTGAATGTGTTAATGAATACCAGCCTTTTTCGGCCACGGAGCGCAAGCTTCATGGCGGGAGGTGGTTGCGTTGGAAACAACTCTGGCCGAGGGCGGACGGGCGGCAGGCGTGTTGGGAGCCCCCCCGCCGGTGTCTCTCTGCCGTCCCCCGTTCCGAGGTAGACGGTGGACGGGTCTGTTGAGGAGCCGAGGCGCGCGCCTCTCTCCCCTTTCCGTCGACCAAGAGTGAATACTTGTTATTGAAGGTGTAACACTAACTATATAACGTTAATGCCACAAAACGAATGCCTTTGTTTATCTAGCCCCTTACGTGACTGCGGTGTGCAAGGGCTATTGTTTATCATAAGTAGTAACTTTGATGCAGTAGCTTGTTTATTTTCTTCTGAGTGCTTTGTTTAATTACATGTTTACATGAACAGCCACCACTGTAAACAACATGTTTTTCACCAATAGACTATGCAATGCCGCCCTCCGTAGGATCTATAATAATACAATAAAAAAATATATATATTAAAAAAAGATTATTAAAAAATATTTTAACACTTTGATCGCCATTGGTTAAATTCATAATTTACCATCCCTCGCCATCTCTATGTCTATGGAGAAGTTCCCCTTCTTTGCAGGGCTATAACTTTTTAAATTCTATTGCTAAATTGCCATTATTATGGCCCATTCAATGTCCTATATGTATTGTTCAGGGTGTAGCAACGTTAAACTTTTTCATTCACATATTCATACTAAAATATGGTCTAAAGTATAAGTATGTTTTTATCGTTTTCTGCAGCTTTCTTCAGAACGTGATTTATAGCCCTAAATGCATTATATTGATGATCAAATACAGTTTGGTAGGAATCTGTGCGAGATAAAAAATTTCAACTGGATGTGCTTCTAGAAGTTTCTACGTATCATCTGATGATGACCGGATGGGCGGGGGATCGTTTATAATTCCGTGGGCAGCGTTAGATGATTCATCCAGAGTGGGTCATATGTTCATCATAGCAGTTTATATGGAACACGTTAGAATATAACGCTGAATCTTACCGTGGCTTCCTCGCGCCGCTGGCAGATGAGCGTGGAACAGAATTTTTTCTATTATGGGATGGAGAAATGCCCGATCCATTTCCAGGTTGTATAATAGTATATACGTCCAAATCATGTTGTTTTTTCGAGTTATTTGCACCGATCGATGTTCACTGTATCAAGACGGAGTCTCTCTAACGATAGCGAGTGCCCGGACCACATATGGATGAGCACTACCGGTTCAAAGGCTCATTTCCGGTTGGCGATCTGCCGATCGGCCACCAGATGGCGCTCTTGAACCGCTAGAGAGTTGAGTGGAGCTTTGCAGTGTGTCTCAGGGCTCCGGAGGGGAAATATGATTTCGATTACAGATTTTTGAAATTTTGACATCAAAGACGAGTTACGGCGTCTTCGGCAGAATGAGCATGGCTAGGAATGACGTCTTAACTCGTCCCCGGCGATCATAGTGTTAATTAAAAAAAAAATTAAACAAATATTCGTTCGATAAACCCTGGCGAACGTTCAAACCCTAAAAACAGGGTTCAGGGACGCCTGTACGTTAATGCCAAGCAAGCAGTGCAAAAATGCTTCCGCATTCGTCACCGCACGCTAGTGCGGTAAAGCGCCCTTCTTTTCAGACAAATGCTACCGTGCGTGCACCGGCGGCGGCGTGCTCGCTCAGGTGCGTGCGTGCGCCGGCGTGCTCGCGCGAGGTGCCCGCGCATGCGCCTTGGTTCGACACGAGCGGAGCTCAATATATATAAGTCACCGCCCCTATATCTGTATCTAGCAATAGCTCAATTGGCAAGGACACATGGCTGTGGATCCTATGGCTTGTTTGCTGGCGAGTTCGAATCCCATCGAAACTATTTTTTAACGTGATTTTTTTTTAACGTGTATTATTTCGCCGGTTAAGGTTAGGCATGGTTAAGGTTAAGGTTAGGCATTGTTTCGGAGTTGGTTAAGGTTAGAACGGTTAAGTTTAGGCGCTGTTAAGGAGCTGGTTAAGGTTAGAGTTTGTCAAAGAGAATGGCAATATAATTTCTATGGTTAAGGTTAGGCATTGTTTCGGAGTTGGTTAAGGTTAGAACGGTTAAGTTTAGGCGTTGTTAAGGAGCTGGTTAAGGTTAGAGTTTGTCAAAGAGAATGGCAATAGACAGCCTATTTCCGCGCGACCTGGGCGCTGGGCGGCGGAAAATGAAAGGCGCATTACTGCATGCCACTACGGTAAATTTTTGCACTGCTTGCTTGGCATAAAGCTACACGCTTCAGGGACAGCCTTATACGACATACATCTTGGACTGCCTGAGCATCTGGGGTAGCTCCGCATTTGAGAGGATCTCATCAGAGATTTTTATGATGCTATGATAACCTAATCTGACATGGTGACCATTGTGAAAGACAGAAATATTGTGTAGTCTGATCCCGGCATTAGAGAGCACAGAAGGCTTGCCAGTTGACTCACTTGGCCATGATATAACAATTCCCTATTCATTCATCAATTTCTTCACCCCCCTTCTTCCTGCAGATGGAAAAAGACGAGACGGTTGGAGAGTCCTCACCACACATCGCCAATATCGGCCGCCTTGTGGAAGTGAGTGAACTTCATCCCCTGATTTCACTGTACTGTAGTTTTGTAGCGTATGCACCTAAAAATACATATTCATACTAACTAGGAGATTGAGGAGAAAAAAGGAGTACATAGACAGTTTAAATGAAATTCAAAGTGATGATGAGAAATCAAAGGTTATTTTCACAGATCAGACTCCCAAGATGTCTCTTCTGTGCTCCTTGGGGGGGAAAGAAAAGGTCAATATAGAGCCCTGTATAACACCCCTTCCTGACAGGCAGCGACGCGAGCGAGCGTGATTGCGAAAATGATTCAAATGTATTCGTTTCAATCAGACTATCCTGACCTGCCGCGAGCGACTGAGCAGCGATGTCGTTCCCCCCTCAAATATTCGCTCGCTGTGTCTCTAGTTGAGCGATTACGCGGCCGAGTCCCGCCCCTAAACACTTTTTATTGGTCGAGAATCGCAGGCTGCTTTTGTCCGTGCTTCCAGGTAAATACACACACACAGACACACTAGGACACGCGCCGCGTCATATCAGGACAGTGTCGCGAGCGATTTCGTCTCCAGTTCGCTCGCTCCCTGTCAGGAACCGGTGTAAGGGACGTAGCCAGACATGTGAGACCCATGGAAGGCAGGCTGTAACCGGCCCGTAGCCATGGTTCCCAGTGTGGCCTGTAACCGGCCCGTAGCCATGGTTCCCAGTGTGGCCTGTAACCGGCCCGTAGCCATGGTTCCCAGTGTGGCCTGTAACCGGCCCGTAGCCATGGTTCCCAGTGTGGCCTGTAACCGGCCCGTAGCCATGGTTCCCAGTGTGGCCTGTAACCGGCCCGTAGCCATGGTTCCCAGTGTGGCCTGTAACCGGCCCGTAGCCATGGTTCCCAGTGTGGCCTGTAACCGGCCCGTAGCCATGGTTCCCAGTGTGGCCTGTAACCGGCCTGTTGGCCGGTAACCAAGACAGTCTCCTAGCAACAATAGTTGCTTCCAGTGGTTTGGTGCCGTCTTGTCTCTCGTCCCACAATTAATTCTGGGTGATGTCATCACAACAAGGTATGGGAAAAGCTCTCCCCAGTATAAATGAGTCTTGTTCATAGGGAGCTCAACTCGGAAGATAAAAGCCCTATGCACACTGACGGCTCGTTGCCTCGGTAACACAGATTTAAAAGTGTCTTGTGAGTAGTGAAGTTACCTGACATTTATCGAGCTTTGATTCGCTGTTAACCAGCCAGCTAGTTTCAGACCCAGTGGAAGGTCTGAATCTCTTCCGTTGGTCCGATATGTCAGGCCAACAGTGATGTATTCTGATCAGTTGTAATAAAGCCAATTTGCTGTATTCTAACATATTCTTTTCTGGCCCCAGGATATGGAGAACAAGATTCGCTCAACTCTCAATGAAATCTACTTTGGGAAGACCAAGGATATTGTCAATGGACTGAGGTACTTAATAGACCATATGGACAGTTCTAATGGATGGATCACTCGCTCTTCCTTTCACAGCGTTGACAGCAGGTTCTGCAGGAGCTGTTGTTTCCCAGAGCTTCCCCTGTATTTTACCCATGTCTCTCCCATCTGTTGACTTCCTTTATCTTATATTGTCTTTTTTTCATAATGTCATTTTTCAGCATTTTCATTTCTGCAGTTTTATCCTGACTTAGAGCTTGTGTCCACATAGCATCTGTTTCTCGTAGAAAAGCGCTGGGAAGGGCCAATGGACAATGGTGACACTATAATGGGCCAAAAAAAGTGGAACGCTCTGAAAAAAGACACCGGGCGTAGCTCTCTGTCCACATACACGCTCTCTCTATTTCCTCATTGGGAACCATTGACCTATCTCAAACCCTGCCCTCTTTTCTTGATCCTCCAATCGTAACTGTCCCTTTCCCCAAGGAAAGACGCTGTATGGACACAAGGCCTTGGATCTGCCACTGCTCTCCTAGTTTGAACCTCATTTTATTTTGCCCTCAACTCCATCTACCCATCAGTCCCTAATCCCTCTCTTCATCCTCTCCTGGCTCTTTTATCTCATCCCTCTCTTCATTCTCTCCTCTCGTTTATCTCATCCCCCTCTTCATCCTCCTCTCTTTTATCTCATCCCCCTCTTCATCCTCTCCTCTCTTTTATCTCATCCCCCTCTTCATCCTCTCTCTTTTATCTCATCCCGCTCTTCATCCTCTCCTCACTCTTTCATCTCTACCTTTTTTCATGTCCTATTCGTCGCTCCATCCCTCCCCTGCCAATCGTATTGTCTTCCTTCTCCTCTGTCATCCTCCTGTTGCCTCTCCTCTCTTGCTGCTCCTCTGTGCTCCAGATCTCTTGACTCTTTGCCTGATAACCAAAAGTACCGGCAGCTCCAGAAGGAGCTTTCTCAGGTCCTCACCCAGCGCCAGATCTTCATTGACTAGAGTTAGAGGTACAGCCTGGCATGGAACGTGTGTGTGTGTCAGATCCTCATCGACTAGAGTTAGGGGCACAGCCTGGCACGGAACGTGTGTGTGAGATCCTCATCGACTAGAGTTAGGGGTACCGCCTGGCATGGAACGTGTGTGTCAGATCCTCATCGACTAGAGTTAGAGGTACAGCCTGCCACGGAACGTGTGTGTGAGATCCTCATCGACTAGAGTTAGGCGTACCGCCTGGCATGGAACGTGTGTGTGTGTCAGATCCTAATCGACTAGAGTTAGGGGCACAGCCTGGCACGGAACGTTTTTATGTATCAGTGCGTGTGTGTATCAGTGCGTGTGTCAATGCGTGTATCAGTGCGTGTATCAATGTGTGTATCAATGCGTGTATCAGTGTTTGTCAATGTGTGTATCAGTGTGTGTATCAATGTGTGTATCAATGCGTGTATCAGTGTTTGTCAATGTGTGTATCAGTGCGTGTATCATTGCGTGTGGCAGTGTGTGTATCGGTGTGTGTGTGTGTATCGGTGCATGTATCGGTGCCAGTATCTGTGCCAGTATCTGTGCGGGTATCGGTGCAGGTATCAGTGCGGGTGAGCAGAGTTGAGCTCTTCACTCGTCTATCAGTTTATTTTTCAAGCGTGTAGTCAAGGTTTCCACGGTTGAGGTCAAGACAGACTCCTGAGCAAATTGAGTCCTACCCAAGACCAAGACCCAAATGGGAAATAAACAATGCATGTCATAACCAAATAGAATGATGTATTATTCATTATTCTGGTCATGACAAATCATTTTCAAAAGATGCTCAGCATTCTACTGGCGTGGCAAAAACACATTATGGAACACATGCAGCCAATCATTCTATATTCAGATCAGAAGAATGACGCCTTCAGGTGCTTTTCAGACAGCATCTGAACCGACGGCCCCTGGAAGTCATAATTACGAGTGTGTAAATTGATAAATAATGATATTAATGTATGATAATGTAATGATATGATATGGTTTAGGAGTTTCATGTTTCAGGACAAGGGTATTTTATTATAGTGTAGAATCTTTATAGATTATGTTTAGTATAGTATACATTAAAATATATTGGTTAGCTCACATTTTCGACCAGAGCACTTCCAACATGATCCTCACGTGAGTAGAGTCTGTGCACATCCCCATGTTTGCGCCAGAGTGCTTTTTAGCTGGGGGCAACTTTTGTTTTGTTAATATCTTGCAATTGAAAGTAGGATACTGTGGATAATGCTGTTGGAGGTGATGATTTAGGGCGAGATCGTCCGAGAAAGGCATCGCTAGAAGCACGTACATGATCTGCACATGTGTGAGCCACCACAATTTGCCATGTATCGCACAGCAGTCCTGGGAAAAACAACATAATGTAGAATTGGCAAGGGATTGCTAAATGTGTTCAGCAACCGGAGTATCTCCTAGTACTACGCTTGGGACACGTTACTTCACAGCTGCCTCGCTGAGCTGCAGCGGCTTGCGTGCCTGATGCTGTCCACACAGATGGCATCAACAGAGCATTTTCACCCTCTGTTTTGCCGAGTACCTCGCGTCAATCTCTAGGAGGACACACTACTGATGCAACACAGGGCCGTTCTGCACAGGCAGGCTGCTCCAACATGAAGTGAAGAGCAAGATGTTCTGTGGCACACACGCTGCTGAGATACCCGGCGTGGACCATGTCTTAAAAGAACACGCCTACATTATGGGAAATGTGCTTATTCTACCCTGGAGTTAGACAGAACAGCCGCACCGTTAGCCTAGCTTAGTGTCATTCACTGGAAGTAGGTGTGCCAGTGTAGCCTAGTTCCCAACAGTCACGAAATACACTCCAAATACAACTCCAAAACGTTCCTGTAAACATGTTGTGACCTGTGTATTTACCACGTAAAAATAAATAAAATAATTGGACATTTTCGTTTTCTAAGCAGATATATAATTTTATTTTTTTACGGGGTAAATACATAGGTCACAACATGTTTACAGGAAAGTTTGAGTGTATTGGGGGTGACTGTTGGGAACTAGGCTACACTGGCACACCTACTTCCAGTGAATGACGCTAGGCTAACGGTGCGGCTGTTCCCTAAGCCTAATGCATGCACAGAGAAGAAAAGGGTATGTATCTGCTTGTCTAACTCCAAGGTAGATGGCAAATAAGCGAATTTCCCAAAAAGTTGGCGTGTTCCTTTAAAACTCGGAGAAAGGTGTTTCTGGCCAACAGCTAGGCTAGTGGTCCATATCCACTTCCATTAACTTGTGCTAAGCTAGGCTAGCTTGCAGCCACATAGCTTTCTACTGAACGCACAGAGGGGAAATTGGTATCTTATCTTCTTGTCTGACTCTGGAGAAGACTGTAAGCGCATTTCCCATAATGTTGCCTTGTTCCTTAAGCTCTGTAGGAAGAGACGGAACAGCTGTGACGGGCTCTGCCTGGTTCTCTCCAATAAAAACATGCATTTTATATTACTCATGTTTCTCAGCAAAAAGGTATATGGAAAAGAACTCTCTTAATAACTTGCTGATGTAAAAACAAACCTACATGCATTAATCATATTATATTATTGTTTTGTGAGCATTTAGAGGGAATTGCTGTTAAACATTGTTCTGCAGAGAACAATGGCATCGTCATCATACAATGGCACAGTTGCACGGTAATTTCTTTGAATAAAAAGTATTTAAACAAGCCTCACTTTACTTGAATAGGCATGTGTGTATATATTAGAGCTGGGCCGTTAACGGCGTTAACGTGCTGCGTTAACGCTATACTAGTATCGCGCGATAATATAATTAACGCATTAATCTAAAAAAAATTTAAAATTTACAATTTTTTTTTTTTTACCTTTATTTACCCAGGGTAGGTTCGCTGAGCACAGATGCTCTTTTTCAGGAACGCCCTGCTTCACATTCACACAGTTCCATTCACACCTGGGAGCTGCCCAGTACAACCACAGTTGACACCATTGGCCACTGAGCAACTCCACTGGAGCAGTTGATTCAAGCCATGTCACATAGTTCAAGTTTGAAATAATTCTTTCTGTTTTGCTCCTGAGAGTGTGCTAGATACTGTACTGTACTGGTAATATTATTTATTTGTGTTAACTTCTGAATAAAACAACTTATTAAACACAAGTACATCTTATTGAACATTATTTTGATATTTCATTACCAATTATCATAGCAAAACAGCTTTTTCAAACAGTCTGTAATGCATTTTGGAAACGGGAGATGGGCTCATGGTGTAATGGGCCACCTGGCATGAGAAACATAAGGAGGAAAGAAAAAGTAAGGACTTACTTCTGGTCATTATTTGGGTAGAACACACATATTTTGAATGCCTTCGGCAGGTTTTTTTTTTTTTAGCCATTTTAATCTAGATTAATCTAGATTAAATCCAGGATTGCAGATAGATTAATCTAGATTAAAAAAATTAATCTATGCCCACCTCTAGTATATATATATATATATATATATATCTAATAGAAACCTTAAAAAGCTCTACTTAGCTTGAATTCTACCAATGAAATGGGGGGGGGGGGGGCAGAAACTAAACCAATAAGACATAAAAGTTGCAAATGAAACTAAGGAACACAAGTTGGACTTGTGCAGTGGTAGGAAAAAGCAATTGAGCCACATAAAACACTCACCCAGCACTGCCGTCCATCAGATTATACACAAGCAAGGTCGGTGCCAACACCATTTGCTCTATTTAACTATAACATATCTATGTAAACAACCTGTGGAGGAGGATAGTAAAATAAAAGATTATGTAGCAATTTTGGTTCAATTTAAATACATTTAGTTAAATTGTTATATAATTCAGTGATTTACAATGGTAATTTCAACACAGCTCAGTTTTTCAATGAGAGATAGTGGCATTTACCCCATCTCATGCAACAGCAATATGCATTATTTATATATTGTGAAATAGGGCAATTGGACTGGATCGAATTGGTAAACATTCCAAATGTAGAAAATGTGGTCCTCACTCATCTTAAAGTATGATGACCACTACATTCCACACTCTGGTGTGTGTGTGTTTGTGAGTATGCATGGTCTCATTCAAGCGTGCACTCTTGGGTGTTGGAGAGATTAGGCGAGTGTGTGTTCATGTTCCATCTTTCCTTGCATAGAATTGGATCCCTGTGAGAATGTTCTACTTACTCAGCCAATAGCATACTAGAGGACAACATATTATTATTAAGTATCAGCTGCATGACAAATGACTGTGTTCTCTAGTTAAATAGTTACCTGACTAAACCATAACATTGCACCTGGATGAAGTGTGGAGTGTGTTTTCAGCGAGTGTTACGTTAACCCAGCTGTCTTCTCTCCGCAGTGAGGGAGAGCACAACAGTTCTCTCATCATGACTAATATTTCAACAGGAACTAACATCTTTTCTCCTCATCTCTAGACCGTATCTTTTCTCTGAAACCCTCTCTCTATCTTATTGCATTCCTATTTGTTTTGCACACACTGACTCCTTGGTTTTCGAAGGTTACTTCTAAAATGTATTCCGTTACAGATTTCCTGTTTACAATTGTAATTACCTACAATTACATTTGTCAGTAACGTAACCTGATTACATTTAATCACTATAGGTCTGCATTGCCTCTTAAATGCACAAGATTGAAGGGTATTATTGACAAATTATTCTAATTTACAGACAGTCATTTGAATGACGTTTTTATCATCTTCAATCATGATTGACATTATTTCAAGTAGTCTGCAATGACGTTTGCCTCTGTAATCTCATCATCAGAAAGCATTTTCCCATTTCAAACATACTTCTGAGTAATCCAACAGTCAGTCAGTCACTTGTCAGTGGTATATCAGCTTCTTAGTCTACAAACAAGTAATGGAACTAGTTTGTTACAATTTTGTTTATTTGAATTATTGATTCCATGTGGCAAATAAAAATTCTGAACTGAACTGAACTGAACTGAATGGTTCAAAAGTATCCACAGCATTGTGTAGCATGGACTTGCTAGCAGTTAGTCAATGTTAATCTAGCAACCCATCACACTGGTCCCATGAATTAATTTACATTTGAAAATGTATTACGATACTAACTTGACATCTCCTTTCAATGACCAGAAGGCCACGCCCCCCTCAACATACTGAGAGTTGGTTGTGCACAGAGAGGGTGCAGCACTAAAACTGTTATACCCAAACGATACATCTGAAGCTGGAAAGAAAAACATTACTGAAATCGTATTATTATTTACTTTGAAACTGATTCCTTCTCTCTGCGTCTCCCCCCACAGGAGTGTTCAGACTCTGGCCGACAAGTCAAAGCAGGAGCAGCTCAAGTACGACCTGATGGAGGCCATCAAACGCAAAACACAGCCACCCTTGTAGAGATGCTATTGTTCTGTTCTGTCTCTGTCTCTCTCTCTGTCTGTTTCTCTCTCCGCCTTGTTCCTCTCATCTTTTCTCTGTTTCTTTACGTCCTTCCCTCCATCCCTCCGTATGCCTGTTTCTGTGCTACACTCGTTTCATTTGTGGAAAACAAAAAAGGAAAAAATGCTTAGCTTTTTATTTGTTTTTTTTGGGGGTGTTTTTCCATGCATTTTTGTTTTGAGGCATCTCATTGTCCATGAAGCCACTCACTCACTCACTCACTCTCTCTGTCTGTCTTTCTTTATGTCTCTCTTTTGTGTTCTTAATATAATTATAGTATTACGATGGTTAATGATAATCTTATAGTGGTGAGGGCAATGTTTATAATCCCTATAGCTCCTCACGGCCAATGTGTCCTAAGTCAGTTTGAAATGAATGACGGCAGCCCTGCTCCCACCTAGTACTATGGGACATGGGGCAGACACAGACTGTACTATAGGTGGGATAGGCTTGGCAGGGCTATCAAATAGCCACAATTTACATCAACCTTTTTCTTTCACCTATTTTCATTCAAAAAATATTATTTTTTTAATGTCTAAGCTGCCCCTGATATAACTTCTAACTGTCAATATTATGGGTGATTTAATGGGGAGAATGGGAGCGGATGGCATAAGATTTGTGTTTTAAAGGATGTCTTTAATGGTTTACTTTTGGTTCCACTCCTGTCCGCTTGCATGTGGGCCTGTTGGAACATGGGGCTGCAGTCAGCGGAAATGTAGATTAATAAAACATGGGGATGAATGGACTGTTAAATTCACTGTGTATACCCATGTCATTAAGCCCCCTTACATTGTGTATAACACGACAATTTTGCATCCCCTCTGTTTTGCTATCCAACTCTCTCCTTTCTCCTTTCTCCTCACCTTGGTCTATGTTGGGGGTCACAGTTTGTCTTTGCGTCTTAACGGAACGTTTCCGTTTTTGGAGGGGAAATCTTTTGTTGTATTTTGTTTTGTTTTTATTTTGTAAAGCTTATGATTCATATTGTATTAGAGCCTCCAGCAACAATAAAAACAGTAAAAAGCTACGGTTTCTGCTCTTATGTACTCTCATTTCTGTCACCTGCTGTATTTGTAAGTCCCTGTTGCATATTCTGATGATAGTGTTGCAAATAGTGTCATACACATGTCATTTTAAAGGGTTTGCAGTTGTCTTTCTGTAAAGCTAAAAGCGACAAATGCATGCTATTTAGGGGAGACCTCAACATCAAATGAGCTTTAGATACTCAATGACCCAGTGTTGTCTCTTCCAGTTGTATGCTTAACAGATTCTGATATCTTCACTGTGGGTACTTTATATATACATATAAAGTATGACTGTATATTTATATATACATATAAAGTACTCGCAGTGAAGAGATTAGAATATGTTAAGCATGCAACTGATAAGGTTTATATATACGTATATATATAACACAACATCAGCAAGCATTCACACCGGACAAATAATGATATAAATACACAATACACAATAAATACACAAATTGATTGATTGATTGATTGAAAATTGTATTAACAGATTGCAGGCTCAATACACACAATCGTTAAGGGGTTACAGAATTATGAATTGTGAATGGGGGACCCTGATGTAAACAAGACGAAAGTCTTTCTCTGGTCTGCATCCCCTTAACAATTGTGTGTATTGAGCCGTACTGTATTGTACCCATTCTGCAATCTGTTAATAAAGTCTTCAATCAATCAGACCAGAGAAAGACTTTCATCTTGTTTACATCAGGGTCCCCCATTTTAAATTCATCAAGATATTTATGACATACACGACATATATACAGATATACAGTACTGTTAATAATAATAATAAATTGAATTTGTATTGCACTTTTTGTTCACTGGGATCCCAAAGTGCTACAGGGTTAAAACAGTTAAAAAATAAAATACAGAATAAAAATAAGATAAAAATAGAACATAGTTAAAAACATAGTATAAACAGAAAATTAAAGACAACAGCACAAGAAAAAATGTAAATAAAAAGCTAACAGTCAAAAGCCTTTTGAAACAGATTTCAGGCCCTGCTTTAAAAGAGTCCAGGCTCTGGCGCCCTAAGCTGGATGGGGAGGCTGTTCCACAGGCGTGGTGCAGCCGTGCAGAAAGCTCGGTCACCCATGGTGCAGAGCCGGGTATTGGGAGCAGGCTACCTGCAGATCTGAGGGTACGGGTGGAGGATTGTGGAGTGATGAGTTCCTGAAGGTAGAGGGGTGCGTGTCCGTTTATGCAGTTATGGGTGAGCATCAGGATTTTGTAATTGAGACGGGGAGCCAATGTAATGAGTGGAGGATGGGGGTTATGTGATCGTGTTTACGGCATCTCATCAGGATCCTGGCAGCGCTGTTCTGGATGTATTGCAGCTTTTGGATGCTCTTGCCAGGAATCCCGATGAAGAGTCTGTTACAGTAGTCCAGTCTTGAGGAGACAAAGCCATGGACAAGCTTCTCTGCGTCTGACAGGGTTAAAGTGGGATGGAGTTTGGATATATTTTTTAGGTGATAGAATGAGGTCTTGCAGAGGTGTTTTATGTGGATGTTGAAGGTCAGACTGAACCTGGTGAGGGGTGCCAATGAGAAGTGCCTCGGTTTTTTTGCTGTTTAGTTGGAGGAAGTTGCTGTTCAACCATGCCTTTACCTCCTCAAGACGGGTGGTGAGGCATGACAGAGCTGCAGAGGGGTTACATCCAGACATTTATGACATACAAGATATACAAATATACAGTACTGTTTATTTACAGACAGGGTTTCAAAAAGAGAATATATACATTTGAGGGGAGGAAACTACATGGGGGGGGGGGGGGGGTTGGACAGTCAGTCAAAGCTTACCAAAAGCACGAGCAGTGAACTCCAAGACCACGTGACTGAACTCAAACTAGAAAGAAACAGACTAAGAAATGACGTAAACTCCATGATCAAAACTGCTAAAAAAAATGTCATCAATGACAAAACCGAGGAAAACAAAAATAAACCACGTGAACTTTGGAAATTACTCAACAATCAACTAGGCTGCAGTAAAAAACTCAAAACCAGGTTCTCAAACATAAACATAAAGACGGACAACACGCTCATCACAGACAAGCTGGATGTAGCCAATTACTTAAACACTTTCTTCACAAACATAGCCACAACACTGGTAAACAAACTACCCTCCCACTCAGGGCAGTATGGGGTAGAACACATAGTAGCATACTACAAGAACCTAGGCGTCCACAAAGACGACTTCAAACTGGAAATGGTAACTACAGATGAGGTACTCAAAAAACTGAGCGCCCTCCAACCAAACAAGGCCACTGGCCATGACAACATCCCCTCCAAATTCCTCAGAGACTCAGCAGCAGCCATCACCCCAGTCATCACACACATAATAAACCTCTCCATAAAACAGGGACACGTCCCCAAGGACTTCAAAATTGCGAGAGTAACACCCCTGCACAAAAAGGGCAGCAAATTAGACCCGGGTAACTACCGCCCTGTTTCTATCCTTACATCCATCTCGAAAGTCATGGAAAAAATAGTATACGAACAGATCGAAAAGTACCTCGCGGAAAAAAATCGAATCTACGAATTCCAATCTGGCTTCAGAACATCCCACTCCACTGACACATGCCTTCTCTACTTGAACGACCACATCAAACAAGAGGTGGACGCGGGCAAATACTGTGGCATGGTCATGCTGGACCTACAAAAGGCCTTCGACACTGTCAATCACACCATTCTGATTGACAAGCTAAAAGCAATTGGTTTTGATAGTTTATCAGTGAGCTGGATACAATCCTACCTGGAGGGGAGGGAACAGATGGTGGAAGTAAACGGTACCCTATCCCCCCCCCTCACAGTGAGCTGTGGTGTTCCACAAGGAAGCATACTAGGACCGCTACTATTCCTAATTTATGCAAATGACATGTCGTCAGCTTGTGACTGCAACTTGTTCCTGTTTGCGGACGACTCAGCCCTGCTGGTCTCTGACAAGAACAAGTTACAGGTTGAAAAAGCCCTCAGCTCGGAACTAGGCAAAATCTGCATATGGCTCGCCGACAACAAACTATCATTACACATGGGCAAAACAGAGTCCATTCTCTTCGGTTCAAATAACAAACTCAGCAAGACCGACGGCTTCTCGGTTACAGTGGGTGACAATATTATCACAAGGAAAGATGAAATTACCTACCTGGGTTCCATCCTAGAGGCTAATCTTTCCTGTGACAAAATGGCATCCAATGTAATAAAAAAAAGTCAACCAACGAACGCGATTCTTGTACCGGATCTCCTCTCTGGTAAACAAGAATACCCTGAAGACTCTAGCAGGAGCACTCATTCAAGGGTACTACGACTATGCTTGCACCTCATGGTACCAAAGCACCTCAAAGGCACTAAAAAACAAATTACAAACATCTCAAAACAAGCTAGTCAGACTACTACTTGACCTGACTCCTAGAACCCACCTCACCCCTGCCCACTTTGACAACCTAGGATGGCTTAGAGTAGACGACAGAGTACAGCAACTTGCAATGGGCCTGGTCTACAAGATACACTACGCGACCAAGGTACCCATGTACATGTCTAAATACTTCCCAAAGGTCAGTGAATACCACGATCACAACACCAGAGGGAGCTCCACAAATCATGTAAAACCCAGATTCGGCTCAAACAAGGGACTAAACACGTTTCGCAATTATGCCACATCAATGTGGAACGCCCTACCTAAAGCTGTAAAGGAATGTGAATCACTACCCACTTTCAAAAACACTCTCAAAAAACACCTACGTGAGACTGCAATTCGAAACTGGCCCCTACAAATGTCCTAACCTAGTTGTACAGTAAATGACCAAGTAAGGCTTTGTCAATATTCCAATGTACAGTGTAAAATGTGTGTGTGTCCCCTACCCAATGTACAGCCCTCACCCAACCCACCCAACCCCACCCCACCCAACCAACCTCCTCCAATGTACAGTTTCTACGCCAAATGTATATACACTCCTTTTCTGGACACTTTTGTATCACAAACAGTACTGTATTTGCAAATCTGATATGTCATAAATGTATAGATGTAGCAGTACTGTCTATCTGTATGTCATGTATGTCATATATGTTATGATGAATTGAAAATGGGGGACCCTGATGTAAACAAGACGAAAGTCTTTCTCTGGTCTGCACCCCCTTAACAATTGTATGTATTGAGCTGTACTGTACTGTACCCATTCTGCAATCTGTTAATAAACTTTTCAATCAATCAATCAAAACCGGGGTCAGTTTCTAATTGCGGCCAGTTTTGAAGGTGGGTAGGGATTCACATTATTTTACGGCTGTGGGTAGGGCATTCCACATTGTTGTGGCATAATTGCGAAACATGTTTAGTCCCTTGGTTTGAGCCCAATCTGGGTTGAACATGATTTGTGGAACTCCCTCTGATGCTGTGGTCGTGGTATTCACTGACCTTTGGGAAGTATTTCGACATGTACATGGGTACCTTAGTAGTGGTGTAGTGTATCTTGTAGACCAGGCCCATTGCAAGTTGCTGTACTGTGTCGTCTACTCTTAGGCTAGCCTTTTTTATGATGAATTGAAAATGGGGGACCCTGATGTAAACAAGACGAAAGTCTTTCTCTGGTCTTCATCCCCTTAACAAGTGTGTGTATATTGAGCTGTACTGTATTGTACCCATTCTGCAATCTGTTAATACAATTTTCAATCAATCAATCAATCAAAGCCATCCTAGGTTGTCAAAATGGGCAGGGCTGAGGTGGGTTTTAGGAGTAAGGTCAAGCAGTAGTCTGACCAGTTTGTTTTGTGATGTTTGTAGTCTTGTTTTTAGTGCCTTTGAGGTGCTTTGGTACCATGAGGTGCAAGCATAATCGTAGTACCCTTGAATGAGTGCTCCTTAGAGTCTTCAGGACAGGGTATTCTTGTTTACCAGAGAGGAGATCCGGTACAAGAATCTTGTTCGTTGGTTGACTTTTTTTTATTACATTGGTTGCCATTTTGTCACAGGAAAAATTTGCCTCTAGGATGGAACCCAGGTATGTAACGGGGTCTCCTATTATATACATTTAATTAAATGGCCTAAACGGTTCAATTGTTAAGGTGTTTTCAGCTTTGAAACTCACTTATTTGACCACCAGATAATTGAAGGAGATGGACTCTTTCATCTCCCTGCACTATGAGTCATACATATCACATCTTCACAGCAGCACTAAGTGGGGCTCGCTAGGAACACAGTCAGCATAGAATATTACTACAGTGAATTGAAAGCGCCACTATTAGTTTATTTGATTTGCAATACAATACAACAATCGTCAACCCACTAGGGGAAATTAGTGGTATGAATAGTAGTAATCATTCACTTGATGCTGTAATAATACGTTTACACCAGTAGGTGTCAGGGAAGCTCAATTTATCAACTCGGTTCCTACTATTTGCAACTATCCTTCGAAGATATTGACTGCTGAGTTACCTTTTTGGAAACATGTTTTGAGAATATCTCAGACAAGAGACGTGTGTTGTAACGGTCCAGAACGTCATTTGTAATCCCTACCGTATCCAAATCCTTTGTTTTTAGAACGCACGTGCAACAATAAATAAACAAAAACAGCTTTTGTAATGAAGATGCGCACGTGCACACATGGCGGGTATGGCCATCACGCATTGGAACGTTTTATTAATCACGATCTTAAAATGGGTAGTTGCAAATGATATAGGAGAGGTGGAGACACTTTACTTGTCATGTAAAAATGAAATAAAGTATTCAAAGTCTAAAACCATTCAGCCTGATGCCGTCGTTTGTCTAAAATGTACATCTATTTTTTATTTGTATTATAATAAAATAACATTTAGGTACAGTTGTTGATATTGTTGTTGGAGGAGGACTGTACTGTACCCATTCTGCAATCTGTTAATAAACTTTTCAATCAATCAATCAATCACCACATCAAAACCAATCTGATCATAGCATAGGTGTGTGCTCTGCTTGTATCCAATCCGCTATATCCTAATCTAAATGTTATGTTATATCAGATTCATGTGCCAATGTGCTCGATTGCCACATAGACCACTGTCCCAAGATTTGAAAAGTTCTTGTTAGTTTATATTGTGATCATCTTGTTGCAGCCTGTGCTGTTGCTGTGCATGGACTGGCAGTGGCAAGGAAGAGCCTACCAGGGTCCCGCGACCCCCCAGAGCTGGATCTCTCTCTCTCACACACACACACACACACACGCGCACACACACGCACACACACAGAGAGAGAGAAACAGGTTTATGATAATGAGGAGCCTCTCAAGGCGCAGGGTAGCAGGAGCCATTTTTATATCATTGATACGGAGACGCGCGGACGGAGTGGATCTACGCCTCGGTTTGGTCGCTGCGGTCTCTCTCATCATACAACTGGATTTACCTACGAAAGTGTGTTGAAAGCATGATGGATACGTTACAGCGAAAGGAAACACACAGGCGGAAAGTTTAACGAAAAGGCGTCTGGAATTATTACTTTGAAACCCGGTGAACAACACAACTGAGGAGCGATGCACGTAATCAAGTGGGATTTGTTGTTTATTTTCTTTGGGTGGTCGAAACTAATTTCACTGTCGAATTGTTACTCCGTTCACATCAGTGAGGATGCGGAGCTGCGGACAGTGATCGCAAGTGTGGAACAGAGGGGAGCGTGCACTTTGGATCAGGTCATCGCTCCCAAATTCACAGAGAGCTTCATTGAGACTCGGACTGATGCCGCGGCGGGTATTGTGCTCGTTTCGGACACAATACACTGCTCCTCGTTGCGCTCGAACCCGTTCACGGTTTACATAGTGGTAGACTGCGTTGACAATAGATCTGATTCCAGACATCTCCTCACCAGTCAGTATGATGTGCATGTCCATGGCAGGAACTGTTCAAACAAACATAAAATAAAAGAGCAATGGGATATGGAAATTATTAGTTTGTTTGAGTCCCGTAACCATAATTTAGAATGCCATGAGGCTGGTTCGGCATTATTTTCAGTGACTGATCTCTTACCCGGCTCCGTGACCAGCCGCATCCACTGCAAAGTAACCAGGGGCGGCGGGTTTTACTTCTCGGAGGGGGAGTTGTTTGTGTCTGAGACACTGTGCTGGAGTCGGGACACACTCCTCGAACTAGACTTGCATTGTAACCAATTCATGGGAAATGGGCTGCGGTCTAAAACTCGCAGCATCTCAGTCCACTGGCTTGTAGGTCAGGGTCCCTTTAGACAGGGCCACCTAGGGAAGTTATTGGAGAGAGCTGCCCAGTCTGACTCGGGCATTGTGAGTAGGAAAAAGAGGAGCACCAACAGCAGCCCCCAGTTCCAACCTCCCATGTACCAAGTGTCTGTGCCAGAGAATAAGCCAGCTGGAACCCCTGTTGTTGTTTTGAAAGCTGTGGATGTGGATGAGGGGGAGGCAGGCAGACTAGAGTATTTTATTGAAGCTCTGTTCGACAGCCGTTCCAACAATATTTTTTTTGTGGACCCTGCCAATGGAGCTGTCTCCACCGTAGAGATTCTAGACAGGGAGACAAAGGACACCCATGTGTTCCGTGTGACTGCGGTTGACCACGGCACCCCCCGGCGAACGGCCATGGCCACCCTCACTATCACAGTCAGCGACACTAACGACCACAACCCTGTGTTTGAGCAACAGGACTATAAAGAGAGTGTCCGGGAGAACCTAGAGATAGGCTACGAGGTGCTGACTGTCAGAGCCACAGACGGGGACGCGCCGGTCAACGGTAACATCGTTTACCATGTCCTCAACAGTAATGGCTCCAATGATGTGTTTGAAATTGACCCACGGTCAGGTGTAATCCGGACCAAAGGTCCTGTAGACAGAGAGGAGGTGGAGGCCTATATGCTGTTGGTCGTAGCCAACGACCAAGGCCGCGACCCCGGTCCCCGTAGTGCCACGGCAACCGTTCACATCGTGGTGGAGGACGACAATGACAACGCTCCTCAGTTCAGTGAGAAACGATATGTGGTCCAGGTGCCCGAGGACATGGCACCCAACACAGAGATACTGCAGGTGATGGCATCAGACCAGGACAGAGGGAGTAACGCCGTTGTGCACTTCAGCATCATGAGTGGTAACTCTAGGGGCCAGTTTTACATTGACGCTCAGACTGGCACGATGGACCTGGTGAGTCACCTGGACTACGAGGCTAACAAAGAATACACCCTGCGAATCAGGGCTCAGGACGGCGGACGGCCACCGCTGTCCAACATCAGCGGCCTGGTCACGGTGCAGGTGCTGGATGTCAACGATAATGCCCCCATTTTTGTCAGCACCCCTTTCCAGGCCACTGTGCTGGAGAATGTGCCGCCGGGCTACTCCATCATTCACATCCAAGCTGTCGATGCAGACTCCGGAGATAACTCGAGGCTGGAATACCGCCTCACTGAAACCACACCCAACTTCCCCTTCACCATCAACAACAGCACTGGGTGGCTCATAGTGGCAGCCGAGTTGGACAGGGAGAGTGTTGACTTTTACAACTTCGGAGTGGAGGCCCGTGATCAAGGTCACCCAGCCATGTCCTCCTCAGCTAGCATTAGTATGACTATTCTAGATGTCAACGACAACCACCCAGAGTTCACTCAGAAGGCCTACTACATGCGGCTGAATGAGGATGCTGCTGTGGGGACAAGCGTAGTGACTGTGTCTGCTGTTGACCAGGACATCAACAGTGTTGTGACGTATCAGATAGCCAGCGGAAACACCAGGAACAGGTTCTCCATCACTAGTCAGAGTGGAGGGGGGCTCATCACTCTGGCGCTGCCCTTAGATTATAAGCTGGAGCGCCAGTACGTCCTTAGTGTCACTGCAAGTGATGGCACACTATTTGACACTACCAAGGTGCATGTGAACGTCACTGACGCCAACACCCACCGCCCTGTATTTCAGAGTTCCCATTACACTGTGAACATCAACGAGGACAGGCCCACGGGCACCACTGTGGTAGTGATCAGTGCGACGGATGAAGATACAGGTGAGAACGCACGTATAACCTACTTTATGGATGACAGCATCCCTCAGTTTGACATCGACACTGATACCGGTGCTGTCACCACGCAGATGGAGCTGGACTATGAGGACCAGGTTTCTTATACGTTAGCCATCACGGCTCGGGACAACGGCATCCCGCAGAAATCCGATACCACCTACCTGGAGATACTGGTGAATGACGTGAATGACAATTCTCCCAGGTTCCAGAGAGACCACTATGTGGGGTCTGTGATGGAGGACGTGCCTGTGTTTACCAGTGTGGTCCAGGTGTCTGCTATTGATCGAGATTCTGGGCTCAACGGCCGTGTGTTTTACACCTTCAAGGGAGGCGAGGATGGCGATGGGGACTTCATAATTGAGTCCACCTCCGGCATTGTTCGCACACTGCGCCGTTTAGATCGAGAAAATGTGCCCGTGTACAGCTTGCAGGCCTTTGCTGTGGATAAGGGGGTTCCTGCCTTGAAAACATCAGTGAACATCCAAGTGACCATCCTAGATGTGAATGACAACCCCCCAGTGTTTGAGAAAGATGAGTTTGACATCATGGTGGAAGAGAACAGTCCCATTGGTGTTGTCGTCGCTCACATATTGGCGTCAGACCCCGACGAAGGGAGTAATGCCCAGATCATGTACCAGATAGTTGAGGGGAACATTCCAGAAGTGTTCCAGCTGGACATTTTCTCAGGAGAACTGACGGCTTTGATCGACCTGGACTATGAGACAAGGTCTGAGTACATCATTGTTGTCCAGGCCACCTCCGCCCCCCTCGTCAGCCGTGCCACAATACACATCAAACTTGTGGATAAGAATGACAATGTGCCTGTGCTGAAAAACTTCCAGATAATCTTCAACAACTATGTTACCGATAAATCAAGCAGCTTCCCCACTGGAGTAATCGGGCGCATCCCTGCCCACGACCCAGATGTTTCCGACCAACTGCACTACAGCTTTGAGGTGGGGAATGAGCTCAATCTCGTCATCCTGAACCAGAGCACGGGGGAGATTCAGCTGAGCCAGGCCATGGATAACAACAGGCCCCTGGAGGCCTCCATGAGGATATCTGTATCAGGTGAGACCCTAGCCCCTTTCACAGAGAGAAGCCTGCAAAATAAGTGGTATTTAAAAAATGCAGCATTGCTAGTTCCAGACCCATTCACACTGTCTTTTATAAAGCTACGAACTTGCTGGCTTGTGGCCTAACACTTTCACACAGAAAATCACGTACTCGTGGACCCCAGAAGAAGTAGTTGTTGCCTTGGTAACAACTAATGGGGATCCAAATAAATAATAATACTGCTGCTCAGCTACACAAATTAAGCAACGTATTATATGTACTGTAGTGTAATGCATAAAGAAGACTTTTGTTTTGTCACACAGTATAAAAAGGTAGTTTCTAAATCCCATAGCTCAGATCGAAGTTCTTTATAAACCTTACCATAACCATCCCCGCTAACTACAAATAAAAAATAGATGTCCTTCCCAGCTATAGGATGTAGACACTACCGAACAAAAAGCCGGCTTGGTGCTGTCTTCATGACTAGGTCGGAAACAAGCTTTGTGATGGTCTCTATCCCTTTCTCATAGAATATGAAGCCACCAATAAGCCAGACTTTTCTTGCTGTGTAAAAACGGGCCCATGAAACAATCTCTTAATTGATGCTTTCAACCAAGGCCCCATGCCCTCACTGGAGGTAGAGTCGAGAGGGATATAGGCTGTCTGACTGTGGATTATTTTGAAATGTAGGTTTCTTTCAGATATATTTTAGTTTTAGATCACTGGGTAGCAAGGGGGTAATTATTTAGGTATGTCTTTCTTTACTTTGGCATTCCAGTATAATGTCCTTGTTTTGGAATGAATCATGTGGTAGGATTAACATTCAGCATGATCTTGATAAGCCACTTCATCCAAAAATATTTGAGAGAGAGAAACTCAGTCACTCAGAGGTTCACACAGAGTCAACTATTGAAAATAGGTCTTCAAGGGAAATTGGTTTCATTGGGTTATTTTGGGGATTTGGCATTTTATCAAAGAGTATGCTTGTTTACACAAGACTGATTTAGATCACAATGCTATTTTCATTTGAATAGGCATTCATCTGGGCATGTGTGTAGCCGGATGGTGTGATTTGGGTCCTGTAGGATAGGATACACACTCCAGTGCGCAGACTACAGACTGTTCATCTCTCATAATTGTCGATAAACCCACCCTCCCGTTGTATGAAAGATTTAATAAAATTATGATCTGGTTTTTATAGCTTGTTCAGAGAATGAAACAACAGACGTGGTTGTTTCCAACATGTTAACCTTTTTGTTATGTAATTTAATTTCATTCTTAGATCAGGCCTACGTTTAACACACTATGAAAGCCAGTGCATTCCCTGCCCCTGTGTATTTTCAGGGCTTTGAGCATTTAATAATGGCAGATTTGGGTTGGCTTGGCTGTGGGTCAGAGTGTTGTATACAGTACATGGTGGTACCAGGCTCTATGGACTTGGATTAGCTCTCAAATGGATTGAACGCGTGATGGGCCAAAATCGTCAGGCCTGCACAAAATATACCTGCCAGAAACTTTGCTGTTGATGAGAAGCAGTGTGGTGCTGTGTTTAATTGCTGTGACGGTTCAATTGCCCATGCCAGTAAAAATTACAGATAGTTTTGTTTGCTCCAAAAATGTGAATTAAGGATGAGCAGCATACCCAACGAATCATGCCAAGATTTAGGCTTGTTAGAACGAAGCCTTATATTTGATTTGTCTTCCAGTGGTAATGTGTATTAGACATTAAGAATTCATGGAATGGATGTCAGTTTGAGTCTGGTGTCCGTACCACTGTTTGGTTGATTTACACATGTACAGTGTTTGTCTCTTGAGTGCCAGATAGCCTCCTCTATAGTTAACCTAGTTGTTATGATGTACTGTATTCGGGGCTCTGCCTTTTCTTCTCATTTTACTATCTGACCTCCCTGGAGCGTCCTTAAAAGAGGAGGAGTCGCAAGTGGTAGATGAGATAGCCGCCTGCTTCTCTGGGAGGACAATAGTGGGCTGTCTTTTCAGAGGCAGGCACAAGACCTCATCCTCAGGCTCTGGTTGGGGGCAACAGCTGTGACTCTGCCAAGGACCAATTAGAGGCCTTGTTTCGTTGAGCGTCTCGCACCTGCTGGGGTATATATGTCAGCACCCCTGCTGTGTGGAGAGGAAGATGGAGATGTAGGGAAGTGTGGGGGAGGAGGACAGGAGAGAGAGAATCATGTTGTTGTAAAATGGGATGTATTGGGGAAGAGGTGGAGATCCTGTGCAATAGCAGATCATTAGAGAGGGACTGGAGAGGGAGACGAGGAAGAGAGATGAGCCTCTTGCTGCAGATGGATGCTGTTGACCCCATTTTTATACCACTTCTCCCTTAAGGGACCTCCCAGGTCTTCCTATTAGCTTCTCTCTTTGTTTTCCCCGCTTAACTGGCTGCCTATGATGAACGACTCTTGATGGGTTCTGTCAAGGCCAGACAACATGTTGTTCCACATGTGACTAACATCCCTGGAAAAACGCAGCCACACTGCAGAATCAAAAAGATGTGTTTTAATTTTTTATTATGTAGATTTAACAATTCTGTAAGTAGGGAGGCTGTTGATCTATTGAAAATTGAAAATTGAAAAAAGACAATTTATTCATAGCATGACAAGCTACAACTATGATTAACCATTACTCTAAATTGTGGAAGGTTTGTGCCTATAATCTCACAAATCGAATTTCTATTATGTTAAGTAATTCAACTGGTATTCATGGTAATCACCAATTTTTTGTTAAATGTAATATGTAGGCTACTTTTTTTGTTTGTTTGCTTTTACAGTGATGTTAATGTTTTTATGTACTAATACTAATATTCCTTAATCACATTAATGTAAATCCTGCAATATATAATCCATTTCTCCCCAATCCTGTCATCTGGACCCCAGGAAGACTAGCGTCTGTTGCCTGTGTATCGGCTAATGAGGATCCAGAAGAAGCAAACCATAAACCCTGTTAATCAGTTATAATATAGGATCATCGTCTCTTAGATGAATGTGAAATGAGAATTACTACCATATGCTTGTATCAATTGAAACGGATATAAAACATTTGATAGGACAGGATATGTCTGTCCTGCTTCCTCGGTGTAGTCCTATGTGTTCTTCTGCCAGTGAGGGAGCCAGATTTACAGCTGTGTGCCATGCAGTGAGTGGGGCCCACAGCTGTACAAGTGCAGGAGGAAGGAGTCTGTTTAATGGGCCGGATTAGACACACCATATTGTTGGTGCCGATGTGTGGATTAATTGCTACTGTGCAGATTACAGCTGTAAGCAGGGCTTGACGTAAACTTTTTGGCGATCATTGTGGCTAGTGGTTTTCCAAAGTCACTAGCCACTCAGCATTTTCACCAGCCAAAAATGTGTTTGTGTTTGTCATTGTCATTGTCTTTCTTCAACCAGGGAGAGAGAGAGAGGTCAGAGGGGCTGTGTGTTAATGGGTTCTTCTGACCTCCTGTTGACAGTGTGTGAACGTGTGTGCTTGTGTACATTACACTTAGGGCAGCACCACACCTCTTTCCAGGTCCACTTTCTCCATGGCACAGGGTCATAGAGATCCGGTCAGAACGGAGGCCAGACCATCTGGTCACAGAGCACCCTGGGCGTCGCTGAGACATGGAGACAAAACTCTGAATCGTGTGCCTTATTTTATTTTTATTTTTTTTACCTTATCCCGTTTCTCTTGATTCACAATTTTCCACAAATTATAACAAATATTTCCGGGGGTCCAAATGGAAAGATAGTTTTCAACAATGACGTTTGTGTGTCCGCTTCAGAACGACACAAAGGGAAGTGCTTTTTTTTATTTTTATTTTTTTACACAGAGAGGCAAAAAAATAAAAACACCTTTTTATTAGCCACCAAAAGGTCAGCCACCAAAGTGACTAGTAAGAGTGACAGAGTTACATGCCACTGCTGAATTCTACCCGCATTTGGCGGGTGGCGGGAGTTGTATAGTATGTAAGCAGTGCTAATTACAGATTTATGGGGTTGTCCGTTGTTGGGTTCTTTGCCTCTCTCTCTCAACGTGAAGGTAGAAGTCACGGCAACCCAGGAAAGAAGGGCTTCTGATGAGAATTCTGATCACACGGCAGGATGGGAGGCTTGTCGGAGGCTCTGGGATTAGCTGAGCTGCGTCTGATTCCTGGGATCTGTCGCTCCGGTGTTGACATACTGGGGGAGCTGAGCTACTGTCCTGGGGCAGGCGTGAGCATGCATAAACAGGTGTTTGCATTAGAGGGTATAGATTGTTTCCTCTCCTTTCATCCTTGAAACTTTGTTACCATGGCGCACGAATTGCAGGTAGTCCTTCGTTTCATGTGGAGCCAATATTCTAACCCTGCTCCCACTCTTGTACGCCAACATCCCCCTCCCTCCACAAATAGTAACATATTAATTGGCCTGAGATCACACTGCAGGCTGTTGCAGAAGGTCACAAATTACATGTTGGTGTCTGTGTTTATTTTCTGTTATTGGTCGCTGTCTAGAGTATCGCTGAATACACTGGCCTGAAGCGGTTCAGGATGCTCCTCTGCCGTCACTCGGGGAGCCCTCTGACCTATTGACCTCTGGGTCAGCTGGCCTCCGGCACCATAACCTGTCGCACAACTGCACTTGATGGCAAACTGCCCTTTCAGTCAGTTGAGAAATTCGAATTACTGTAGTAATGTAATTTGTCCACAAATGCAACATTTTAAACCCCTATTTGGGGTCTGTTACCCAACTCGATGTAAAGTGGTGCCTTTTATGCTGAAGCTCGGTGAGACCGGACCCTATACCGGAGGACATCTCTATTCTATTGTGTAGTGATTTGCTATTCAAATCTCATACACATGTTTTCATTGTTTGACCCTATGTAGACATGGCTGAATATGCCCCGTGTTTTCTATAGAACACTGAACTGGACTTGTATGTAGACAACTTGTTTTAAATATTCAAAGGCTTTTCCCCAGTTACACACACACACTCACACTCACAGTCTATAAAATTTGATGTGGTTGAATGGTGTTTTGTGAGGTGTCTTCCCCCCCCCCTGCACTGACGTTATCCTTGCATAAGATAACACTAGAGTGGAATCTTAATGGAGGAAGCCACTCTCTTCTTCATCGCATCGAAATCGGCGCAGAGCCAGGCCCAGTCAGTATAATTGCATTACAGTCTATTAAGACTTTAAGCTCTCTGTGGATGGAATTTCTCTGGGGTTTGTCTGTTTAGGGTTTAACTGGCTGTAATATTAGCTGATGGATGGAGAGTTGCATGAGACTGGGGGTCGTGACCTCAACCAGCTGTACTTCTCTGATTACTTTTCTCTCGAAAGTGTTTCACAGCGGGACTTGCTAAAAATCTTGATATCCCACCGATCCCACGTCCAATGGGTGGTTTATGGGGCATGAGGTCCAGTGAGGTTGGGGTTAAGGTAGGGGTTCATACATGAGATGCCACAGCAGTTAATCTTTCTGTCTCGTGTTGCATTCCATACCTTGAATTTCTTTTCTCCCAATAGTTGATTCATAGTTATATCTTGTGTGTGTTGTGCAAGTGAGTGACTAGAGTCATGTGTAATGTATGTGCCCCTTTCATTCTTCATGCTTCACTTGCCCGTCAAGATCGCGTTTAGTCACACTATCAGGCTTGCAGGGAATGCTTGTAGCACTGTCGCTCTCGCTCAGTGTTGCCAGCTGGGAAATGTTAAATTATTGTACCAGGGGCTTACACTTTCTTTTTTGGTGTTTTGGGGGGGTGGGGGGGGGGGGGGGGGGTGATCGTTTACAAGTTCTAACCAATAGAACATAATAGGTGTGCAGAGGGAAAATTATCATACAAATGCGATAATTATCATACACCTGGCAACCCTACCCTTGCTTTCCCCTTCTGGCATCACCTTGATCCCCCCCGTCTCTCTCCCACTTCGTCCCACTTCGTATTCGTCTTGTCACCCCCCTCCTATCTCCCCGTGTCCACGGTTCTCACCCCCATAACCTCCACTGTCCCTCCCATCAGTCCAGGGTTCTCCACCCTCTTTCTTTTCTACCCCCCTCCCTCTCTCTCCTTTTGACTGTTGTTCCCTCTCTCTCCCCTGTGAAAGGAAGAATGCCTAAGAGAAATGCTTTGTTAAGCACCCAGTTGTCATGGTGAGCCCAGCAATGCCTGAGAAATTCCTTGTGGGTGGGGACAAGGGGTAAGGTCCCTTTTGTGGAGCGAAGATGGGGGGAGGGGCAGCGCATAAAGTTCTAAAGTGCAACTGTCTCCCCTCTCCTGTTTTCCAGTGAAGTATGGAGTCTTTCCTTTGGACACGGGGACCTGTGGTGCTTAGAGCCCAGTGACCTGTCCTACTAGCTCTTTCTCTCTTAACCATGAAACCCTTTATGGGACACACACAGTTTAACAGTCCATGCCCATTATTTAGAAAATATTAAATAAATGTTGGGAAAACTTGGCAAATATTTTCAATTTTCATTAATGTTTTTTTTCTTTATTTTATATATATATATATATATATATATATATATATATATATATATATATATATATATATATATATATAAAGCTGCAAAAGTAGCCCTTGTTTTTGGCAGATGCAGACTTGTACTTGTGTTTGAAGACTTTCTCAGTTAGGAGCACACAGGGTGAGATGACCGCGTTGTCCCTTTGATTTGTGACACAGATGCGCCGAGAGGGGTATCTGATTTCCTGCCGTCGGCTTGTTTCTCAATAGGAGAACCTCCTTTGTAGGACTTGTTCCTCTCTGCTTGGTTGCATTGAAGGTCTGGCTGAGGTGGGGGGATGACATCATCCCAGTGTTAGGGGGGGGGGGGGGGGGGGTTGTGATTAGGGCTGGTGCATCACTGGCGTGGAGCATGGAGGAGTTTGCACATATCCCAGCGTTGTCCAGTATTGTCCCCACTATCAGCAGACAATGGGGACAGGGAGTTTAGCGCGCTCCGTCTGGGATGGCGCCCCTCCATTTCTTTGTGTCCACTTGCTTGGCCTGGCGCTGCTGTCGTCAGGGGACTATGACCGGGCTTGTTATAATGAATCATGAATTGGCCTATTTACTGTATGGTCTGGTAGAGATTGTATCTAAAACAGTCATTGCTGTACGGCTGTCCTCGACCTAAAGAACTCGGTCGATCAAAAGTCGTAGGATTTTTGTCCTGACTAATCGATTTGTTGATTTAATCGACAAATCTAGAAAATTGTGTTTCACGCATGCAATCACGCAGAGGGACCTCTTTAAACGTAGTGCTTATCAGAGCGGGGCTTTTCAAGAACTCACTCAGTGTGGAAGAAAGTAACAACATGAGTAATACAAAGTCTTGCTTGATTAAGAGTCCCAACCAGCTCTACTTTACTGTAATGCACTTTCCTCAATGTTACAGTATAATAATAAAAGCCTAGCGCAATACTTTGTTTGCAAACCTGCTTAATCATAATTCCAGATCTCTCAATGGAGTAAAAACTCATTACGTAACCATGTACTAATGTTATACGTTGTGCATAGCGGATTGTTTATTTAACAGATATCTGCTCTGTAAGCCACATTGCACTAATTTAGCATCAGACCATGCAGAGATTTCACAGTGACCTGGTTTCACATGCTACTATACTTAGGAGTGCAAAATGTCGTCATTAGTCTTTCATGTTTTATGGCAAACGTGATGGTAAGGAATGGAGCTGGTGGGCTAGAGGTGGTTTAACCGAAGTGGAAAATCCCTGGTGAATTTCACATGGTTTTAATCATCACCATCAAATCTGACAGAATGACGATAGGAGGCCTTTCAAGCTAACTTAACAGATGGTGTCTTCTTTTACCATAGTAATTATGCAATTTTGTCATCACGGTTTGGTGGCATTGTGTAAACGAGGTCATTGTTAAGACTGTATATGCTGTCCTGTTGGCTATAGGTGGATTGTTTTACAGTAATTGGTCCAGCATGTTCACATTTCATGATTTGGACATGTGCTTGAATTCTGGATGACTGGATGAGTTCATAAATCCCACAAAATGTGTCCTTCCAGAAGGAATTCTTGTTGCGACCTTCCAATGTTTCAACCATAAACTCACGATGATTTTTTTTTTTTTTTTTTTTTTTTATATTATAAATCTTTCCCCCCCTCCTTTTTCCTCCGATTTTCTCCCATCCCAATGTTAGTCGTTATGCCAATTCCCAATCCCCTTCCTGGTCGCTGCGCACTTATCCCCCACAGTCGGTCTGGGAGAGTGGAGGCTATCACGTGCTTCCTCCGACACACGTCTAGCCAATCAATCGCTTCTTTTCACCTGGCAGCGCGGACTCTCAGGCTGAGGTTACACCTTTCGTATCATCTTCGTATTGTTTTCTTATACGCATCGCCGCGTATCGCCGCGACGTCATGCGCCTCGAGTCACACTTTCGTTTTTTTTTCGTTTTTGTCAGCCAAGCACACTGATGTAGTACACTGCCAAAGCAGTAGGTGGCAGTAGGTGGCAAACATGAAGGCAATTTCAACCAATCAGAACGAATGTGCCAATACACTTCCTGGTGGAAGCTCCACCAGAAAATGTCAATAAGGCAGCCTATGCCGCGCCACCATCTTGTTTACTCAATGCAGCAATAATTTTCCAGCAAAGCCTAATAAAAGTGCAATAAACAAAACGGATACATTCACTGTGTGTTCTGCTTGTCATTTGTTGATGAAACAAAACTAACATCAACACAAGTGACCACCAAGAGCGGATAGTTTTAGTCTAAAAACGATCGGTAGCATTGTTAGGGCTAGAAGCTAGCATTGTGGCTAGAAGCTAACGTTAGCTCACGCTACTTAGCCAGCACGAAACTGATGATATCGCGAGCTATCAGTAGTTAGATAACATTAGAGACAACGCTGTGTGTATTAAACAAAGGTGAATAGATGACTGGGCCATTTTGTTTAATGCTTGTTAAGTTGAAAGAGGAACTCTGAGCTAACAGGGTCTGAATCCTGATAGCTCACGTTAGCCAGCTCATGCAATCGGTAATGCTAGCAGAATGAATGGATGTAAACTTTATTTACCATATTGCATATGGGTACAATACAATACGGCTCAATACAAACAATTGTTAAGGGAATGCAGACTGTTGTAGCTTGGACTGGGGTCCTTATAACAATAACTTGACAACACATGGTAGCTGAAGCTATTTGGGACACGGAGCTCTGCCTCTGTCCCAAACACACACACACTGTACACAGGAAGGGCACGCAGATGGTATCTACTGCGCATGGGCGTTTTCGCAACAACTGCTCCGTGCTGACTACACGCTGTATTCCTGGCGTTTTTTTTGCGTATCTCCAAACGCAAACACAATTTTGCGTTTCAGCCGTATCCACAAAAAAACGCCAAAAAACGCGTTTCTGTGTAGATAGGACATGATACGTCGTCAAAAACGTATAAAAAAACGCCAGGAATACACTAGTCTAACCTCAGCCTCACTGAGAGGGTGTAACGTGTGGAAGGATCACACTACCCCCCTTAGATCCTATCCGCGCTGAGCAGGCGCCCCGACCGAACTGTAGGAGTCGTTGTTTACAACGACCTGGACCCACCCCGCCAGCTTTCCCACCCTCTAATACTGCCAATTGTATTAGTGTGAACGGCCAGCCAAGCTGGTGACACGCCGGGAGCTGGATTCGAACAGGCGAATCCTAGCGTCTCCGGCGTTGGTGACGAACGCAATCTCCGCTATGCCACCTGACCGCCCTACGATGACTGTCTTTGTAAGATTAGTCTAATGGCAGTTATTTTTATATATTTTTATTATTGGATTTTTATTTATAACACAAACATTGAATAGACCTGCAGCTTCAGTTATTTATGATCACAATTTGGTCACCTGGAATTAAATACCCACTTATTGCTAGTGGTTGCTGGCTGTTTCAGTTTTAGAGTCCACTATTGGAGATAAGTGACAGTCATTATTGTCACTACTACCTGCTCAGTATGCTGCTACAGTCTACGGCTGGACAGTGTGACCTGAAACTGAAATCCACAACTACTTACAGTATATTATCACATTTACCTTTTGTAATGATAATTGTAAAGCGATAATTCATTATTCAAACACCAGTGCACAAATGCCACATTCTCGGGTCACGTTGGCCCTCTTGTCAACATGTTTGTAACATTACTCTGTCAGCATGTTTGTCTACAGCCTGAGCCTATGCACTTACGTAACATACCGACGTGGGCAGAACCAGGTTGGTAAGAGACGTTTCCTGTGTTGTCTATATGGATTGAGTATGGTATGCTTGAATAACAGCCTCATGCTTGGTCACGTCTCTGCATACTAATGTCTCTTTACTATTGTGCTGACGGCAGTATTCCTTTAATATGCAAATGTATTGATTTGAACTGTTCACTCCTTGGCTTTAAGCCCCTTCATAATAAGGAAAAAATCTCTGGAATGCCTTGTTCCTGTGGTTTAGATATAGTGGAGTGTTTTCCTTAGGGAACACATTGGTTTAGATATAGTGGAGGGTTTCCATCCGGGAACACATTGGTTAAGATATAGTCGAGGGTTTCCATCCGGGAACACACTAACACAGTGGTTTATATATAGTAGTGGAGTGTTTCCATCAGGGAACACACTAACACAGTGGTTTATATATAGTGGAGTGTTTCCATTAGGGAACACACGAACACAGTGGTTTATATATAGTGGAGTGTTTCCATCAGGGAACACACTAACACAGTGGTTTATATATAGTGGCGTGTTTCCATCAGGGAACACACTAACACAGTGGTTTATATATAGTGGAGTGTTTCCATCAGGGAACACACTAACACAGTGGTTTATATATAGTGGAGTGTTTCCATTAGGGAACACAGTGGTTTAGATATAGTGGAGTGTTTTCCTTAGGGAACACATTGGTTTAGATATAGTGGAGTGTTTTCCTTAGGGAACACATTGGTTTAGATATAGTGGAGTGTTTCCATCAGGGAACACGGTGGTTTAGATATAGTGGAGTGTTTCCATCAGGGAACACTGTGGTTAAGATAATAGTGGAGTGTTTTCCTCAGGGAACACAGTGGTTAAGGGCAAGGCCATGGTTACACAGGGGTTTTTTGTTTTTGTTTTGTTGCTGAATAATTACGTTTGCTGTCCCAGTTAAATAGAAATGCCGTTTTGGCAGGATAACGCGTTGCCCTACTGACAACGCTGAAATTGTGTTTCCGTTTTGGATACTCGCCAAAATTCGCCGACAACGTGTCATGTAATCTGCGCTGAGCCGTTGTTGCTCAACGCCCATGCGCAGTAGATACCGACATCTGCGTGCCCTCACCAACGTCCGGTGACCATGTGTTGTCAAGTTATTGTTATAAGGAGCCCAGTCCAAGCTACAACAGTCTGCATTCCCTTAACAATTGTTTGTATTGAGCTGTATTGTATTGTACCCATTCTGCAATCTGTTAAATAAAGTTTACATCCATTCATTCTGCTAGCATTAACGATTGCATGAGCAGCTGGCTAACGTGAGCTAACGTTAGCTACCTGCCGTAGCTACCAGACCCTGTTAGCTCAGAGCTCCTCTTTTCAATCTTAACAAGCATTAAACAAAATGGCCCAGTCATCTATTCACCTTTGTTTAATACATGAGGCGTTGTCTAATGTTATCTAGCTACTGATAGCTCCTGATATCATCAGTTTGGTGCTGGCTGGCTAACGTGAGCTAACGTTAGCTCCTAGCCACAATGCTATACTGTTATAATGGCATATCCCTATCACGTTAGCACATAAGCTAACAAAATCGGCGATGATGAGACTAAACTCCGCTCTTGGTGGTCAATTGTGTTGATGTTAGTTTCGTTTCATCAACAAATGAGAGGCAGAACACACAGTGAATGTATCCGTTTTGTTTATTGCACTTTTATTGCACTTTCTTTGCTGAAAAATAAATGCTGTTGGCTAAATGGCTCACGGAGGCATTTAAAGATGGTGGTTTGTTGTTTTTTTGCAGGAAGTGTATTGGCACATTCAAGTTGTCTGATTGGTTGAAAATTGCCTTTATGTTCGCCACCTACTGCTTTGGCATTGTACTACATCACTGTGCTCAGGTCGCAAAACAAATGTCTAACTTGCCTGCCATTACGTTGCGTTCTGGAAAGCGAAACTGACCTTGAAAACAAAACGAAAATACCACTGTGTAACCGACGCCAAGATATAGTGGAGTGTTTCCATCAGGGAACACTGTGGTTGAGATAATAGTGGAGTGTTTTCCTCAGGGAACACGGTGGTTAAGATATAGTGGAGTGTTGGCGGCTGGGTGGCGCAGCGGGCAAGGCGCTCGCCACTAACGCAGGAGATACTGGTATCAGGGTTCGAAATTAACTGGAGCTTGGGGCATAATGCCCTTGAAAATGGACAAAATGCCCTCGAAAATCAGTTAAGGGGGGCACTTAATGCCCCCGACAGTTTACTAATTATATATATATATGTATCCGGTAATGGAGCGTCTGTGTATCGTACGGTTCAGATGACGCGCAAATAAAAAAATTCATTTGGCGGAGCCGGTGTTCTGCACTGGCTGCAGGCAGCAGCAGCAGCACTGCAGCCCAATAGGGTCCAGCTGCAGCCAGGTGCTAGTCAGTTTGTGTAAAAATTAGGGGTGGGAATCACCAGTTTCATCATGATACGATACGATATCGATTCTTTGGACAACGATACGATATTTGCCGATATCACAAAGTCTCTCACGATACAATACGATACGATTAGATTCAGGTGCCTGCGATCGATATGAGATGATATCATATGCCCATTTAACACAATCAGTTATGAGACTCGCCACAGGATTTTCAAAATAAGAGTATCGATATGAATCGATCTTATTACATCGCATCGATCCGATTCGATCGTTGATAATTACATCGATGTATCGATCTGGATCGATGTATCGTCCCACCCCTAGTAAAAATGGCACGCACAATATAAATCAATCTTCATTACGACTTTAAAAACATAGCCATTAACATTACATAGGCATACACACATCTTGCCATAGCGTTAGCAGTTTGTACAAAACAACGCACGTTTTAACTATGGTAGCCCGACGCAGCCCGCAAGCTAATACTGTACAGTCAATGAAATGTCACCGTAGCTACTGTAGCAGAGGAGGAAATGGGAGTCTGAGAGGCGGGATGTTTAAAAACAATGATAGGCGTTTATTCAACATCCAAGAAGGCTAACATACAACTGTGTTTTACTAACTCCAACCGGGACTATTACCGCTGTCCCACTGCATGTTGATGTTATGAACTCCTCCTAACGTTACCAGAGCTGAAGGTGCCACACGCTAAAATGTCCGTGGGGACCCGCGCCAACCCATAGATAGTTCCAACTCACCGAATTACGTAATCCACCACAGTTGCACTCAATATTTAAATAATGTTAGTCTAAATAAATGTAGACAGAAACATAATAATTTCAAGCAGAAAACGAATCTTTCCATTAAGAACTGACAATCAGGGAATTTAAACATGGTTGACATTGTTTTTGTGTGTTTATATTAAAGAAAGGAAAGTCTAGTGCTGGCTGAGCATATTGTTTGTTTGCACTAAGTTAATACTTTGACAATATATTTTTCAGTCAGTTCGGTCTTTGTGTGCCAAACATTATTTAAGGCTGTAAACACTGTAAACCTTTTATTTTATTTTTAATAAATGAGAAGCATGTTTAGATTTGAGTGTTACATTTTTTTTTAATAAAAATTAACGTATATCGAACTGAAAACCGTGACCCCAAAATCGTGATACGAACCAAACCATCCATTTTGTGAACCGTCCCACCCCTACCGTTTATCATAGAAATTCAGTGCCCCCCAAATACAAAAAAGCCCCCGAAAATCAATTAAGGGGGGCAAAAAAAGCCCTTGAAAAAAAATGTTAATGTCTAACCCTGACTGGTATCGAGCCCAGCTCTCGGCATTGCTTCCGGCTTGGCCGGCCGTCATACTAACACAATTGGCAGTGTTAGAGGGTGGGAAAGCCAGTGGGTGGGGATTGGACGTTGTGGACAGAGACTCCTACAGGTCGGTTGGGTGACGCCTGTACAGCAGAAACAGGAAGTATCGGGGGCAGCGTGAGCCTCCCACGTGTTACTCCTCGCCACTGAGAGTTCGAGCGTCTGGTGAAAAGATGCGACAGGCTGCCTCCTCGTGTACCGGAGGGGACACGTGATGCAAGGCTTCTATCCTCACTACAGCCAACCAGTGGGAGGCATAGTCTAGCAACATTCAAGACAGGGGAGGGGAGAATTGGAATTACGAAATTGGGATGGGAGAAAAATAGAAAAATATGGAGAAAAAGTGGATGATAAAAAAAAATATATAGTGGAGTGTTTCCATCAGGGAACACGGTGGTTTAGATATAGTGGAGTGTTTCCTCAGGGAACACGGTGGTTTAGATATAGTGGAGTGTTTCCATCAGGGAACACAGTGGTTTAGATATAGTGGAGTGTTTCCTCAGGGAACACGGTGGTTTAGATATAGTGGAGTGTTTCCTCAGGGAACACTGTGGTTTAGATATAGTGGAGTGTTTCCTCAGGGAACACGGTGGTTTAGATATAGTGGAGTGTTTTCCTCAGGGAACACAGTGGTTTAGATATAGTGGAGTGTTTTCCTCAGGGAACACGGTGGTAGTAAGTCTGCATCAATATTGTCCACAAACCAGCGTGGATGGTCAACCATCCTCCTGAGTGAAGATACTCTGGGATGTGAAATCCTCTGGATTAAAGTCGGCTTCAGAGGCATTCATTCTCTCCCTTCCTGAACTCTGACACTACATTGCAATGGAGCCTGTGTTGTATGCATCTGTTTGCTGTTTTTTTCTTGACAAATGATACAGAGGTTTGATTGCTCTTTAAAAGAAGATGAGAGGCGATCAGTTATTGTAGTGATTGATTGTTTTGATTGCAAGGGCAGAGATTTATGAATGTTTTCGTCACCGTATGCATTTAAATGCTTGGAAACAACAGGAACAAACACACACACATAGTTACAGCTATATTGTATAACACTGCATTTAGAACCTAGTAGTAATGGCACATAATGGTGCTTTACTAGTCTTTTATTTATTTGTTTTTCCAGATCTAAAGGTTCGACATTGCTCAGGGTTCGAATCCCGCTTGGGGACCAGGTTTCCATGATGCCAGTTACCCAGGTGGGGTATCTCCCAGGCCTTTCTGTGTGGAGTTTGCATGTTCTCCCCGTGCTCGCAAGGGTTTCCCCCCCCGATAAGATAAACCCAATGGAAAAACATGCACAACAACAAGATCGCTAACGCTGTGGCGTCCTTGACGAAGACGGACAGGAGCACTTGGATTGGTCCCCTGGCGCGGCTCACGTGGCGCCTGTCTGCTCCCGGCTGCCCTTGGGGGGGAAGGACGACGGGATGGGTTAATCGCAGATACGCATTGTATGCATGGTTCGCATGTGTGCCAAATGGTGACCTCGGAGCAGGTCCTAAATTATTATTATTATTATTATTATTATTATATGGATAACGGCAAATCTGTTGTGTAGTAGTAGGAACATTCTTTCTATTCTCTCCTTTGAAAGAAGGCGATTGGGGCAAGAAGTGAGCTGCCTTTCTGGGTGATGATGTATGAAGTGTTCATGTTAATTTGTGTTTAATCTCATAGTGCAGCTGTCCTGGGAGGGAGCAGCACATTAACCCTCTCAACCTGTTTGGAAGCCAAGGCTATTGTCCATGTTCACCAATCTGCCGTAATCTGCACAAATAAAGTTTAAATTGTCTTTAGTGAACTTTAGATTTTGCCCCATCCCTCAGGGAATTTATATTATCTTACTGTTTTACTTTCAGTTTACTAGTATTTCATCTTTTCTCGACTACCAGATAGACAATACATAATTTGTTTAATTATAATTAACTATAATTCGTTTCAAACTTTATTTAGGATTAGATTGTAGTTTGTGTGTAAATGTTATACAATGAGTCTTAAAGAGTACAGGCATGTTGTGTTAAGCCTCAGTCAATCGACAGTCAATCTGGCTGTGTTGTGAGGTCATACTACAGAGGTTGTCTGGTGATTCTGGGTAGCAGGATGGTGATTTGAGTCTGGCTATGTAGTGAGGTCATACTCCAGAGGTTTTCCGGTGATTCTGGATAGCATGATGGGGATTTGAGCCGTTGTGAGTTGTGTATGGATGCCTAGCAGGGGTCGTTGGAGTAGTTAAAACATTAATGCAGAAGGGGGGGGGGGGGGGCATCTTTGGCCGTTGGTTGTCCTGTGGGGGGTCAGGGAGACAGGGAGTGGGAGGGAGGAGGAGGAGGAATAGTATCAGGCCTGACCCCTCCCTCTCAGCCTCCACAGCTCCACCCCCAACCAGCTATAATGGTTGTCGAATCAGGCAGAGTCTGTTTAATATTTTAGCTGTGGTTCATTCAAGCAGCACATTCCCCAATGACACTGTTGTGTACGTTGTTCTAAAGGAGCCACATTCCTTTTGATCGTCAATGACTTTTTAATTAAATGGAACACCAAACAAGCACACATGGGCAGATTTAATGAGTGCACTCATTAGAAGGATCTAACAAGTGGGAGACTTTTTTTTTTTTTTTTTTTTTACTACACTGCCAGAGTTCTGATCAAATAACCTATCCCCCTCCTCCCCCCTCCCTCCCTCCTCTAAATCTTTAACCGACATCAACCCTCACTAATTTCTACAAGAGGAATCTTGCATATTTAATAATAATATAGCGCTTTTCCAGGTGCTCAAAGATGCTTGAAGCAGAGTGCTGATTGGACTTGGAGCCCAGCCTGCTGATAGGCTTAATCCACAGCTTGAAGCCAGCCATCGTCCTCTGTTGCCGGATGGTGGTACCCAGGTGGAGCAGAACTGCCTATTCATTTCCCATGAAGCCCTAAAGAATCCCTAGGCAACGGAGGCCAAGCTGCAAAAATACTCGTACAAAAGACTCATTTTTCCTTTTGATGAATTTGGCTTGTAAGGCGTCCGAGAAACCAAAGCCAACGTTTAACGCTTTCGCTGGCAAAATCGAGATTCCCTATCCAGGCCTACTTTATGGCCCAGTAAATCTCCATGGAAACGGGTGTGTGTATTCTATTCAACAAGATCACACAAACTTTGCCTGTCTTTTGTAAAGCGATATGAATAACATGTTGGCTCTGTTGTAGTTACAGTTGTATTATCGAGTGGTGTGGTCTCAACTAGGGCTGGGCGATATGGCCAACATTTTTATCACCATAAAAATTTTCATATAACTCGATATAGATAATTATCTTGATATACATGAAATAATAATTTCTGTCAAGTTTAAAGGCAATTTCTGCTGCTGAATGAAAGCTGAAGAAACCAGAAGGTTAATTGTGGTTCAGCACACATAGCCTACTGTGTGTACAGATGGTTTCAAACTGTATTTTAAATTAGAAGGCAAACAAAATAAGAGAAAAATATATCTCAATTTGGTCAGTATTGTCATTTGGACAATACTGCGGGCAAGAAAGACAAGTCTGTCCACAAATCTGAGGTAGAACATGAACACGAACTGTATAACAATAAGACCTTTATAACTGGCATTAATAATATTATTATTATACTTTTTTTTAAATATATTTATATCGAGGAAAAATATATTGTGATAATTATCGTTATTGTTTTATCGCCTAGCCCTAGTCTCAACAACAACGTTTTCTCTCAGTCCACATGTAGTAAAAGTGTTTGCATACGAGCAGTCTTGACCAGATTGAGGACATGGAAAACCTCTAATCAATGGGTCTCATGTTGATATGTCCCAATGTGTAGTTGAGTTAATATTACACTACGCCAGCTCCAGCGTGGCTTAGTCTGATGGCATAATGAATAGCAACTGCATGAGTGGCCGTAATCCTGTCAAGGCGAGGGCAGTACAAAGCTGTTCAAGTCAAGAGTTTTTTATTTGTCACGGCATACAAGTATACAATGAAATGCGGGGGGTCTTGCCCGCAACGTTGTGCATAATACAATAGTAATATATAATAGAATCCAATAGAACGACATTGTGCAATAAAACAAGTAAACAGAGTAGGGCATATCGGTATATATACATGAGTTATTTACAGAGCATGGTAGGACATGCTAGGTCCTGTGGTAGTGCAATACACTGTTAGCTACGGATGAGGCACTGGATCTTTATGTACATGCTATATTATACAATCTCAAGTTATACTATACTATTCTTAAAGTGACCTTTCCTGTTCTGTGACTACTTGGAAGATGAACCATCAGAAAGCACAAATGAAGTGTAATAAATTGGCTGGGGGGGGGGTCATCTGAGGGCAGCAGAGTCCCAGTAATTAATGCAATACAACTCTGTTCCTAGGATACAGTGTTTGATTTCAATTCAACTGTGTGGACTGTAGTCTGATCCCAGGTCAGGTTGTGATTATCTTGATTGTTTTGTAGGTGTTTGACTGTCTGACTATGGACTCAACAATTAGCCTTTGTCAGCGCTGCAAACACGACAGATCTGACAGAAGAGTCTCACTACAAAAGCTAGTCAGTAGTTTCTCATTCTTTTGTAAACCGTATGCAGAAGTCTGGAGCTATTCTTTGTCTCTTGGTAGATAAGAGCCACTCTATATACTAGGGCCGACCCCTATTAGTCGATTAGTCGACTAATCGGTCAAAAGGAGCCGTAGTCGACTGCCAACCTCTTAGTCGAGTAAAAAAAATTGTAAATATTTTTTTTTTTTTTTTTATATCATTCTTTCCAAAAGAAAAGAGGCCTAGAAGCGTGGCTAACGCTAATGGCACGCATACCAGAGGCTAACTGCCTACGAAAACAGGCACAGAGGCACTGAAAGAGGATTTCACCCATCTAATGAACACACTAGACTAGACAAATATCAAGATGTATCCATCAGTGGACCAATTGCATGCTTTTGAAGAGGACAAGAAGCCTTCAGTCGACTCCTTCAGACATTAAGCACCCCCAAAGCCCAAATGGAATGATAAAAAATAAATATATATATATATATATATATATATATATATATATATATATATATATATATATATAATTATTTTCTTTTTTTAGTCGACCAATAGTCGACTAACGGCAAATTTTTGCCAATCATAGTCGACCATCCAAATCCTTAGTCGGGGACAGCCCTACTATATACACGCATGCACTAGCAGAGAGGAAGAAATGCTCTGCATACTTAATTGTGATATCCCCAACCTTGTTAAAAAGTTGCAGCAGTATAAGTAGCGTATTACAGAGTAGCCCTCTGGTTAAGAGTTATAAAGAGTGTGAACTGCCAAGATCCAAAGCCCTTTCCCCTCTCGAGTCATATTTAATGTATGACCTCCCTATTGATGTTGGGAACGGGACCCTGGCTTTACTACTCTTTGATGTAGACGGCACGTTGTGCGTGCTGCACATACTCTGATATGTGATATATACTGATCTCAAACCAGCGACCCAGGCTTTGCACAACCTCATTACCCACTTAGCCTGAGGTGCCCTTCAAATATGCCACACACGTCATGCACTGAAACAAATATCTGCTTAAAGAATAAAATAATATATACATATATATACTGTATATATATGTGTTTTTTTATGGAGTCTGTATGTGAACTGGATGGATCACAAAATGAAAATGTCTCATTCAAACTTTCTGTGCAAAGTGTCACCCCCCAGTTTGATGTCTAGCCGAGGATCTGTTTGAGTGCGATTATTTATCTGATCTTTACAGTCACAGTGATGAATGGTATTTTAACAGTAACACTAATGCATTCCCTCTCCACACAATAACCACAGGCTGTTATCATTGTCTTCAATGTCTCAGCCATCCGCACCGGAGGACTGGTAGCATAAAGATTGAATTGTATTGCTTTTACTCGGTACTCGAGTTGTGAAAAAAACACAGGGGGGATGGTCAGGGCTTCAGATCTCATGACAAGTTTGGGGGGGACGCAGAGTAGGGGGGTCCGGGGGCATCGTCCCCCGGTAGAAAATTTTAATGATTTGAATACGCAAATGAAGCTTTTAGGAGTATTTCGAAACTATAATTACAGAGTGGGAGTAGATACTACTCTTGATAGCACATATTATTGGGGGGGACAATTCATATTTTTCTGATGATTAGCTGACACAAATGCTAGCCTGGTTAAAGACATCCAAGTCCTCATGGTTTAGCTAGCTATGTTAGTTATATATCGTATTTGCTTCGCGTCCCGCTCTGAGCCTTATGAGATATCCCTTATCTCCTATGATACTTATTGTATCTCCCACGAACAAAAACACATGCACCCCACCTGTATGGGGCCCCGCCCCCATGGTGGCACCGCCCATATAGCCGTGACTCTGGTCACCAAACACCCTTCCTCTATTTTCGTCCCAGCGTAATGGATGCGTGCACCATACGATAACTAGCAGGATGAAAAGGATCAGAGTCATAATGTTGAAAGCTTACCGGAGGTTGCTGGCCCCTGGCATCTTTGACGCATGTTTTCGGCGACACGACGGGCCTATGTTGATGTTCCTCGTTTGATGACAGCACATCGAGGTTCAGCTGTACAAGACTGGCTGTCGGGCCAGCTTGTACTCAGGTAGGCCCTGTGTCTTCAGGCATGGGTATTAGTGTTAGTAATGCTGGTTTGTTTTGTTACACAACCATGTTGTGTGTTGGCGCCGGGGGCAGGATGGTTTGGTGAACGTTCACTGCAGGGAACGGTTTCCAAGCTGTCTTGGGCGTGCTACTAAAACATCTAATGCTATGCTACATGCTATCGCTAATGCCGCATGCTATTACTACTGCTAATTGCTACGCTGTTCTAATGTCTCCGCCGTGAGATGTTGTCACTCTCCCTCCTCTTGCCCGGTTCATCAATGAAGGTCAGTCGGTAGCTGTTGTGGTTTTTTTTGCTGAGTCCTATTTACCTTTTTTCGGGTAAATGGGTTGACAACAGGGTAGGCCGTGGCTAGGTTGCCTAGCCAGGTATGTTACCTTGTGTTCCGGCGGGGTTTGTTGAACGGTGTTCCCATCTGGGTTGGCGTCGGGTAGTGGGGCTATGGGTCCAGCCGACATGGTAAACATGTTGCGTGTCTGTGCGCAGGCAATTGTTGTTCTGGGTCCCACATCGCCTCGCGCTAGGCTGCAGTAGTATAAGGGCAGGGCCGCCTGGGAGAAATGTGAGGCCCTGTGCGTATTTAGACGCGAGGCCCCCCACCCCCTGAGGCGGCCCTGTGTAGTGGGCTATTGTTTCGTTTTGTCACTCTGCTATGAGAAGGTCTGTCTTGCTACAGTTTTCTCTCCTCTCAACCATTCATACTGACAATCAATCGGTATACTGGGGGAGTAGTGCGGGGGGGGGCTTTGTTTACCTTTTTTGGTAAATGGGCTAAACTAGGGCTGGTGTCCTGTTGTGAATATTTTGAATGAAGGCGGGACTAGTTCGCTCTGGTCCGTCTCCCCTTAACTTTGTGTGTATGGGTTTGCTCATTCTACAGTATTTTGTGGTTTAGCTCTTTTATTCATTTAACCCTTTCATGGTGCACACCACAGTGGAGGTTGCTGTTTGCAATCACCACTGGTGCTCCGTGTTAACATCAGTCCTTTGTTTTTGACATATTGAAACAATGCCCCGCCCGGCCGACACCATGGGTGGGTCGGCCTGGCGAGTGGCTGGTGGGCTGTTAAGGCTTGTACCGCCACGGTATGGAATTGGCAACGATTAGAACTGTGTTCGAATTGCTGTTTTTTTCTATTAAAAAAATGGTGTCTGGTGGAGGGGCCTTGAGGGCCAGCCGACGTCGACACATCGCGCGAGGTTGTTGACGTTATTAGCTTTGACCCAGTCGCAAGCTATAACCGCTCAGGGTTCCCCTCTCCGCAGGGGATTTTGGTCTTCTGCTGGAGCGCGGGCGGTATTGTCCTAGGCCCTATACCGCCTCACACCGCGCAGCCAGAAGAAGAGAGAGCACGGCCTCGTCAGCGGCGATGACAGGGCCCTCGACAGGCGGCCATGTTTTTCCCCCGCCAGAGGTATCCTGGGCGTTGATTCGACAGGTGTCCACAAGGCCGACAGCCTTGGCGGCCGAGGGATCGGCCATGTAGGATGGGTTCGGCTTGAACAAACAAGCCGTCACCGTCCTGCCGCGAGCAGCCCGCTCTCCGATCACTCCCTTCCCCAACACCAGCGGAAGAAGTGGGCTCTGATTGTTTCCTTTGGCTGCGGGCCGCGTGCCTTCGTTGATGCGCGGGCGGCCCCCCTTTTCGCTTCTCATGGGGACAGGGGCTGACACCCAGTTTATGGCTGAGCCTGGGTCTGTCCATGAGAATGTTGTGCTGTCAAGCGGCTCCCACACCTTGAACTGTGTTGGTTGAGCCTGGTGTTACGTCTGTCAACTTAAGTGTTGTCAGCAGGGGGGCTCGAAACCTTTTGAGGCACACAGTGCGGGCTTCCCCGGCCTCGCCTTCGCCAGGCCAGGTATCATGTTGGTGCCTCCCACTCCTGAAATATTGGCAAGTGGTCGCAGCTCACATGATTTGGGGTGGTAGTAATATCACTGCAGGGCTACGGTGTGTAGGATCCCATGGGGGCCTTACACCTTGCATGTCCGGCTGCAGAACAACTCCTTCAGCATGTTCTGGAGGGGTGTTCAGTGGGGGGGCTTTTTTCATCGGAAGCCCCCCGTATCAGACCGGCCCTTTCTGTCGGGGTTCCCCCTTGGGTGCGATTGCCTCGTGGGTGGTGTCAGGGTCAGGTGTTCCGACACGGAACGCGCTCCTCGCACGGTTCCAGGTTTGGCTACGCACAGCGGGGGGACCGGGCCAACTATCTACAGTTCCTGGCGGACCTGCGCCACGTGACGGCGGGTGCGTTGGGAGTGTCGTCACATATGACTACGGCAGTACCATATGTCGAGGTGGATGGAGAGAACGCTGAGGCGGGGACTTGTGTTTACACAACCCCACCCGTTTTCAGGTTTGGTACAGACCCTATTGTCAGGGTCTCCAGCAGTGACAGCTCTGGTCAACGAGATCCAATCTCTGTGGACGAAGCAAGCCATCGTCGTGGCGTTCTCCTCCCGGTGTTCTCTGCCCGAGAAGTCGGGAGGGAGGGGTGTAAGACCCAGGCTGGACCTGTCCCATGGGAAGGTTCAGCATTTTTTGGATCGTCTCCTACCTGTTGAACACTGTCAGGTGGGGGTCTGGTTCTCCTCCATAGACCTGTAGGATGCGTATGCGCATCCCCGATCTTCCATCCTAGGGCTTACCTACGCTTCCTTTGCAGGGTTAGCGTATGAGTACCAGAGGCTGCCGTTCGGTTTTCTCTGGCTCCCCGCATCTTCACCAAGTGCGTGGAGGCCGCACTGGGGCCTCTGCGTCGTCCGGGGTTACGGAGTGTTCTGCCCTGATGACGTTCTGGTCCTTCGCGGTCAAGGTGGATCGTCAGGTCTCGTACCAGGCAGGTCTCTACCAGCCTGGGGTTGCTGTAGACTGGATGTAGAGTACTCCTCTTCCCAGTCAACGGTTGGAGGGCTATGGGCATCCATCTCAGAGCGTGTTGTCAACACGCTCGGGAGGTTCCGTCCTAGGACGGTTACGGCGCTGTCTTGCGTCGCGTTTTCACCGACGCCTCCCTCGCTGGTGACGCGTCGGGCCAACGCAGTAGGGGGCAGCTGGCAAACCATGCTGCCCGGTCTGCGCTACGTTCAATGTGTTGGTATTGAAAGCGGTCCTTCTGGTCCACATATGGTGTTGATCAGGACGGACGATACGACGTCAGTGTCGTGTATCGACAGACAGGGAGGAGTACGCTCCCCCTGTCTGCACCAGGCGGCGGGCGGCTGGCTATGGGCGTCCTCCATCTGCGCGGCCTGAGGGCTCCCCACATCCCCGGCAGGGAGAATGTGGGTGCAGAGGTACTGTCGCGGGGCGGTCCTCATCCTGACGGGTGAGGATTACGTCTGGACATGGCCAGGCAGGTCTGGGACCGATGCCGTGCCGCCAGGGATTCTTCCCCATACATCTGTTAGGTCAGTTGTTGGGACGGGTACGTTGAGGGGCGCGGGTTCTTGATCCTGATGGTGTTACCATCTGGAATGCGCATGCTCCCTCCACTGTCGCGCTTACGCGGGCAGATGACGTATGTTCCAAGTGTGGACTCAGTCTCCTGCCCCCTGGATGCTGTCCTTAGTTACCTCCAGTCTCTCCTTGATAGACTGTCGGCTTTGACGGTGAGGGTATATGCAGCAGCTATATCCTCCTATCATGAGGGGTTTGAGGGGATGTCTTGTTCAGCCACCCTCTTGTGAAGCGTTTCCTGCTTGGCGCTCAACGCGTTAAGCCGGTGCAACGCTCCTTGGCTCCGACTTGGGATCTTCAATTGGTCCTCGGTCGGTTGTCCTTGGCCCCGTTTGAGCCGCTCGAGCAGGCGCCGTTGGGACAGCTGTCCTTCAAGACCGCGTTCCTACTGGCTGTCACTTCCGCTAAACGCGTAGGTGAGCTCTGTGCTCTCTCGGTACGTCCAGAGTGCCTGTCTTTTCGGACCGATTGCGGTGTCACTCTGCGACCTAATCCTGCTTTCGTGCCTAAGAATATCCGGAGTTCCTTCCGCTCCCGGGATATTGTGGTTCAGGCGTTTCGTCCTCCTCCTCACACTAGTGAGTTAGATGCGGGCTTTCACCTGTCATGTCCAGTCCGTGCTTGGGGATTTACCTCAGCCGTACTCAGGATTTCAGGGTTACCGACCAGCTTTGTCTGTTACGGTGGGGCTCGTGCTGGTAAGGCACTGTCGGAGCAGCGCCTGTCCCATTGGTTGTGCGAGGGCATTACCCTCTGCTACACGTTGGCTGGGCAGGATCCCCCTGGGGGCGTCAGGGCGCACTCCACTCGTGGGGTGGCTGCTTCTGCCGCTCTCCTGGGTGGGGCCTCGGTGGGGGACATCTGTGCTGCAGCTTCATGGTCCTCCCCGGGCCCCTTTGTAAGGTTTTACCTCATGGACATGACCGGGGGTTCTGTCTCCCAGGCGGTTCTGGGGTCTGTGGCCTTTCCTGCTTCCCGTCCTTTGGTCAGGTAGCAGGAGTGTATGGGTATGTGCCACAGTGTGTTGGGTCACACGTGGTTCCGCCTGTACGGTGTGTTCAAGGGGTTCTAGTTCCCTCTTGTTCGCATTCAGGTGGAGTTGACTGCGCCCCCCCTTCATTAGGAAGGATGGGGTGACAGGGCTCCCTGCACCCCTTGATGTGGGCTTACGGGTCCTCAGGGGGTACATTTGTCGGGCCTCGCGTCCGCTCTTCCCCATTATCTTATAAGGCTCAGAGCGGGACGCGAAGCAAATACGATATATAACGATAGGTTATGTAGATAACCTAGTTATATTAGTATTGGCTGAGCATCCCGCTCTGCGCGGCCCTGAGTTCCCTCTTGAGGGATCTTTTCCTGGGACGGGTTTTGGCGAGGAAGGGTGTTTGGTGACCAGAGTCACGGCTATATGGGCGGTGCCACCATGGGGGCGGGGCCCCATACAGGTGGGGTGCATGTGTTTTTGTTCGTGGGAGATACAATAGGTATCATAGGAGATAAGGGATATCTCATAAGGCTCAGAGCGGGACGCTCAGCCAATACTAATATAACTAGGTTATCTACATAACACATCACATCGTTAACTATTGATAGATAACTTATAACATAATAATAGGATATTGTAAGGAAGGGGCAGGACCAGATACGCTTTGCTTCTTTCTGTCCCTTCTCAAACAAAACCATTTGTCTTGAGCTATGTTGATTATTGCTTCCATAGGAAGATATATTTTTGTTATTACAAATGTGTGTGTTTATGGTTGAAAATGTTCGAGATAAATAAAGATCAAATCAAATCTAACTGATGAAGTGATCCCTCTTCTAACAAGAGAGAAAAACATAGCTTAGCTTTAAACTCATTCATTGCTTATGTCTAGAGCAGTGGTTCTCAACCTTTTTACACCAAGTACCACCTGAGAACGTAGCTGGCTTTCCAAGTACCACCATATGACCGAAGTTAAAATACAGTCTATTCAGCTATGCACAGTTCACACAGGAGGCACATTTATTCCTAATAACATTATTTATTGTTAACTTTTGTCAGACACAGCCACAATTGAGGAACATAATAACTCTCACGTAGCAAGTGAGAAAATTAAGAACAACTGTATTTCAGCAAATGTACAAAATATGTCAAACTTAAATGTAAAAATGTCACATACTGTTTGAACACAACAAAGTCACAGCCACTGGATTACAAGATTTACAGTGCAATGACAATATACTTTTTTCTTTTTCAAATGACAGTGTAGCCAAGACACCAGGGCCCTCATGTATCAACGTGACGTACGCACAGATATGTGCTTAACCCGTGCGTACGACCATTTCTAAGCAAAGTGTGGGATTTATCAATTTGAACTTGTGCTTGACTTTGTGCTTATGTCTACGCACAGCTCTGAGCATGCTTAGCTGACGCCCAGTGGTAGAATATCGCTACTACGGCATATACGCTCCTCAGTTCATGCATTAGTTTCAACGCGGAAATAAGCTTCCTTGCATTACTTCCAACACTGGCGTGTTCAACTTCTGTATGACCCGTAATTCATTATAGTTCATTGTAAAATAGCGACAGTAGTGTAATTATAACGGGCTCATGCGGGAACAAGAGGTTGGCTTGCTTGTTTGGCACGGGGGGCAGAAGCAGAACACCCACCTCCAAACGCCATTAAATATTGTTTCAAATAAAAAGCGACATACTATTATTTTGTGTCATGTTTCCAAATAAGATTGGACACAACGGAATGCTTTCTACTTCAATTTGTTTGTTAGAATAGATTACCTCGCTCCGTTGAAACTTCACTGAGCTCAGCACACAGACATGATAATAATAACAACAATAATAATAATAGCTTCATTTTACATAGCGCCTTTCAAGAGACCCATGCAAGGTCGCTTTACATAGATGGGGGCGGGGGGAATAACAAAGTAATACAAATAGTGGACAGACTATGTAAATATGATGATGGGATTCAAGTTCGCGTTTTTATTGATCAGGCATGCTGTCAGAGTATGATATCATAATCAAACATCCTAGAACATTTGTCATCATGTCATAATAGAACATAGGCTACATGGCATGGTCCATCGTGATATTGTAGACTATTACTGTACCACCCATTGTGACAACAGCCTTGTGAGCTCCCGCACACAAACATGATGGAATTCAAGTTCATGTTTGTATTGATCACATAGGCAGGCTACACATGGCGTATACTATAGGCTACAGCATACATGGCAGTGAGATTCTTTGTACTTGTATATGCTCTCGTATTATTGTTTATATAGGCTACCCAATACTGACATCAAAATAGATTGTATGCCTCTAGAAATCATATGCAGCAGGTAGAAAATTGACGGAAAATCCGTCGCGATTTGGAATAAAATTGAGGAGAACTTTAATCCCTGGGTATTAATCAAACAAAACGGGAAAAGGCAGTCATATTCCAGCACGGTCTTTATTAGTGTTTGCGCTGCCCAGGCAGCAATGGTTAATAGATATCATATCCGACATCACCGTACGTGTACACGTCTGTCAGCCTCTCAGCCTGTCACATAACATGCTTCCCTCGGCTTAGTCCATTTTTCCACATTTCATGGGGGTGTTCCATTACCGTATATGGTTAATCGGGGCGGTTTTGGTATGCAAATACGTGAAAGTGTGCACGAGCCTCAGCGTAGGACCAAGGTGATATTTATCATGACAGGTGTGCGTAGGACCTGTGTACGCACGTGTGATAAATCCAGTTTTTTTTGTGCGTGCACACATTCTAAATTCTGTGCTTACGTGTGGAAATAGAACATTTTCTAAGGAAAATTGATAAATGAGGGCCCAGGTGTAGGTCTCTTACTGAACAATCAGTGTTTTTCTCATCTCACCCACGTCTAGACACACATCACCAAGAGAGAATTGTACACATAGAAATAGAGATCCTTAAAGTTCTGTGAAGCTGAGAAACATCCCATGTAGGCTTCATTTTACTCGCTCATATCACACAGAATCTACAGATCAATTTCAAATGAGCAAGACAAGAGACAAGCAACTTACTGAAACTAATGAGAGTGGTGAAACTGAGATCTGGACTGCAGTACACATGCACAGTCTGGTTTGAGAGCAGTGGTTGAGATGCGTAAAATATCGAGCAGGTGGGAGTCAGTCTGGACTCTGGACCTCCCGCGACTCTTGTTCAAGTTCATAACAGAGAATGTCTGCTCACAGATTATATGTAGAGCCGAACAAGCTCAGCATTATCTTTGCAAATGTTCGCATTTCTGGGTATTTTACCTTTTATCCAGCTGTCGGTAAAAGTCAGAATCCGGCTCCTTGAACATGGGCTAACTCCTTTAACACATTCGTTGCCAGCTATTTATCGCTTGAGTGCCAGCGCTTTAGTCAATGAGAGGACGGGGATATTTGCGAACGCATAAACTATATCTTAAATTATGTGACTAATACAACCGTCGCTTATCAATGACTTGCTTGCAGGCAACATGTATGAAACGGATTGTTTTTTCATCTGTACATTTCCGTTTTATACCGTTTTGAATATGAGTATAGTTTTGAAGATTTCTAGTGATTCCAGAAAAATCCGCGAAAATAGCCCTTTACTGGAATACACAAAACAGGAAATTTTTCGGCCTATTTATGAATCGTTATCAAATAAACGCTAGATTATCGATAGTATATGTGTACTTATGCACGCTAGAGAAGCAGGCTGAAAAATCGATTATCTATGCCCTGCCTGGCGCTAACGCCACACGCACACACACATACACACATATGAGACACGTTGTGAAATATGTGAAAAAACATCCGATTACCCCAAGACTGGTAAAATAAAGTCCTTACCTCACATCAGATGTTCTGCAAAAAGATTAATCCAATTCCTGATCGCCATTCCAAATATCGATCGCGTTTATTGATCCAACGTTAGACCTCGAAACAGATAATCCACGCTGCTTTCGGTTGCTTCAATGAATGCAATAGTCTCTCTCAGGTTACATGGCTCAGAAGTTAAATGTGGAATCCGGAGTTTTTTTCTCTCATGCATTTTCATTGACTCCAATCCAATGGGTGCAATACCATCCGGGAGACGATAGGGGGCGGTATTTGCCCTTTTCGAGATCAGAGCCAGTCCCAATGATAACGTGAGGCTGGATGGATGAAAACGAGCACAACACATATCAGCAAACTCTTGCTTCTTTTCGGGGCAAATGCTATCCACTGCCTTCATCAGTCTTCAATAAACTCGCCTTCTGTAAAAGGTTTGCACTGTTTTGCCATTAACATCGCCACTTCATAGCTTGCTTTGGTGCAGTTTTCCATTGAACGGCAACGCTCTGTTAGCAAATTAGGTAGTGAAAAAACATTCTAATTTCTATCGCTTTTCGCGCAGCATTCCTTGCCAGCATTCCGGACATAGTATGGGGGTCACGTGGAGACAGCTATTGCTAGAGAAGGTGCTGCCACTCTGAGGTGAAGAAAGAAATTGCAACTTGAACTTTTATGAATAATTCATTCAGGTTTGACGTGCTGGCGGGCGTACTTTGATGGAAGGGATGGGAAGGGGGGATGGCCGTTTTAGAAGGGATGATATTGACCGTTTTTATTTCAGGGGGGATGCCATCCCCCCTCATCCCCCCTCAACTCGAGTACTGCTTTTACTGGATACTAGTGCAGTGCTTGTTTGGACGTGTGCCTGTTCGTTCGGAACTGGTCAATTGCTTGGCTCCCAGTATTGCTGCTTGCAGGTTGTTGGGGGAGGGGGGGGGTGTCAAGTCTTGACTTTAGGCACATAGCGCACATTTACGCATATAGCATAGCGTATATTACATTTACGCATATAACGTAGCGTACAAATGTCAATTTTTTTTTAGTAAAAGTAGTACTTACTTACTGGTCACTAGGGATGGGTACCGAATTAGGTATTTTTAAAGGTACCTACCGAATCACGTCGGTACTACAGAGTACCGATTCACGCGAGATCTGTCGGTGCCAGATTTAAAAAAAAAAAAATAAATAAAAATGTCACGTCAACGTTCACACGCACAATATACGCTTACCTAGGATTTGACTTGATTCAACAACAAAGCAGTCGGGGCAATGGCAAGCCGAAAGCGGTCGAAATTGTGGTTATATGAAGTTTGGATTATTTTTTCTCTCAACTGAGGTAGGTAGATAACATTTTTAGAGACTAAAGTACCGAAAAAAGGTACCGTTGGGTACCGGTATCGATTCACAGGTACCGGTACCGTATCGGTTCAAATGTGAACGGTACCCATCCCTACTGGTCACAGGAGTCTTCAATAACGTTTGGATGGTAATCCATTTTGTGAATGCATTTGTTGAAATAGCATCTTTGTTGGCAGATGGCTCTTGCTATCTTAACACAATCTGCGCCGGAAACGAGTTAACTCGTTATTGCCCGCCATGCGTTCAGCGCCAGAAACGAGTTAACTCGTTTTTGGGATCGTTATTTCGTTTATTCGCTATATCTATTCATAATTCATAGCTGCAGCCTCTGGTATACCCTTTAGACCCTGTCTGAGCTGGCAGACGGTCAACACCGCCCCCTACTGCCATGCGGAGCTATTGCATCTCATTGAAAATGGGCTGGTGTGTTTTAGGAGCGGATCTGAGCCGGGAGGGCGGGGTTTAAATACTCAGGCGAGCCAGTTCTATACAACGATGGCATCGAAGAGTAACCCCGCCCGCCCGTCATTGTGACACGGTCGGCAGTGTGGTACGGACCTCCACGAGCAGTATTTGAAATTGCGATCAGATATTTGGATTATTTCTTTTGCATTACATCAGATACAAGGTAAGAACACTATATAAATTTGATCGTTGATCTGACATTTATTTCTACCGCGATCACAGCTATCTGTGTGTAAGTGTATGCTTATTACCGTTGACTGTGGTGGGGGGGGGCATGAAGGGGGATCAGCGGCCCCTGCTGCTGGCGGTCAATGTGTTAACGTTAGCAAGCAAGTACACACATTGTCCTGCAATACATGTACAGTGAATGCACAGCTACATTCGCCATATATTTCTATCGCTGCTGCGGTCTACAGTGAAATGCAATATTATTATTATTGTAAAGATTATCATTACAATTATTATTATTTTGTGCACGTTGTGCAAATTGAGAGGCTGTGCTCTTTGCACACAACCCTCGTACACTTGTAACATTGCCTCTCCAGGCGGCTGCGATTGTAATGATAATCTTTACAATTATAATAATAATAATAATAATAATATTGCATTTCACTATGTATTGCAGGACATTGTGTGTACTGCCTAATATCTGTGTTGGTACAATTATATATAAAACTATATATATTTTAGCGACTAGCCCACTAGCATCCTGCTACGCTCATAGCGAGGGGGGCGTACTAGCGTAGGTCAGTGGCCAATCAGAGCGCAAAACGGGAACCCGGAAACACGAACGCGTTGGTAAAAGCATAGATGCTGCCCGTTCTCACAGTATTGCTGCTTGCAGGTTGTTGGGGGGCGTGCCCATTCTCCCAGCATTGCTGCTTGCAGGTTGTTGGGGGGCGTGCCCATTCTCCCAGCATTGCTGCTTGCAGGTTGTTGGGGGAGGGGTTCCCGTTCTCCCAGCATTGCTGCTTGCAGGTTGTTGGGGGGCGTGCCCATTCGGACCGGCATATTGCTTTTACTGTTCTCCCCGTTAAATTTTATTTTTATAATAACTAACCTTATTGTCATGCACTCTTCCTAATGTACTAACTTACACTCAACAATGTAGCACTCAAGTCTGAACACTTTGATGCACATTGTTACTCAGCGGATAGAGTTGTACCCTTCCTACTGACTTGTTGTACAAAACTTGTAAGTCGCTTTGGATAAAAGCGTCAGCTAAATGACTAAATGTAAATGTGAAATGTAAATGTACTGTATTATATGAATTGCCCAGCCTGGGTTGTAATGAAGAGTGAAATACATATTTAGTGCCACTGGGGTGTCTCTGCTGCTGCAATAGTCACTAGCTACTCTAAAACCTGCACTATGTAACTTTTTCATGAAAGAGTAACACTCCTTTAGCTAAAGCATGTAGTTGGGCTGAACAAGAGGAAACCCTCAATAGCGCATGAAACACAGTGAAATCTCCAATATGAGCTCTTCTGGTCGGGACCGTCGGGCATGACCAGTGCCATGGAATTTATAAAAGGTTACCATCTAATTTGTAGAGCATAAATTGTGGACAGCACAATGCCCAAAATTACTTTGGAGAGATTAAGAATCACTATATTTCTTGCTCATGTATTCAGAGTCAGACTAAACTACCACTGCTCCATCAAAGAGGGGGGGGGGGGGGGGTAGCTGGTAGGGTGCACCTATTGAAACGTCCTGCAGGTGGACAGTGTGGGTGGGACACCACAGGTGTACAGGAATGTTATTCATTGGTTGGTTTATTTGTGGAAACAGTGGGAATGGAGCCAATAATAGGAATGCGCCAAACCAATACAGTACTGGGTTTTGGGCCAAATATCAAAAGTGTGGTATAGAATTTCCCCAATACTAAAATTTGCTACAGAGAGCCATGTGTATTATGTCAGAAATCTGCTTTTTCTGGCACATTGAAGCATCTTGCATCACCTTTTAATTGAGAAAATGTTATTCTCCTCCATCAATTGTCTCAGTCAATGTTGTCCAATGACCCTAAATGAATTGCCAAAGTCTGCACTATTCAGAAAAAGTTATTAAAGGTGCTATGCATTATAAATGTCATTTTTCAGTCTCTAGCATTGTATTATAGTAATAGGAGTTCGTATCAATGTGTTTTTGGGCCTAAATACTATATTGGCGAATTCCTCAGCTACAGCCCATCCCCTCTTTGCCTCTAGTAAATCAGGTCATGTTGATTTGACGACCTGGTGCACGTCACAGGGCGCTGTTTATAGCGCACGGTGATGTGATTGGCTCTGTGGTTTTAGTAATGCCCGCCTCCATTCTTGCTACCTGCAGGGTGGAAGGTTTGTCCAGAAGATCACTAATCAGCTGAAGCCTGATGCGGTTCCCTCGGTCTTCGACAGACAGACCGGCGTTAGCTCTCGGGACTCGGGAGCGATCGCTAGCTACTTAGCACCAGCCGGGGCCGGCGTTAGCAACCGGGAGCGTCGTTGAGCATTCAGCCTGCTGGCTACCTAGATCCACTTCAACCAGCGTCGCGGAGCATTCAGCCTGCTGGCTACACAGCTTGTCGGTGTGCTAATAGCCTCTGCAAGCTAACGGTAGCTAGCTACACAGCTTGTCGGTGTGCTGGAGCCTCTGCAAGCTAACGGTAGCTGGCTCCAGGCTATTAGCACATCGACAAGCTGCTGGAGCTCCCGACGCTCGGCTGGTTGAAGTGGATCTAGGTAGCCAGCAGGCTGAATGCTCCGCGACGCTCCCGGTTGCTATCATGTGCAGGTCCTCTTCTCAGACCTGTGTGGCAAAGCACTGCACACGCATCATGCAAGCTACACATCGCTGCATGTTGATCAATGGTGGCCCACTCGGTGCATCACAGTGGGCTACTATTGTGCTAACAACAACCGCGGTGTCCGGCTTGTCGGCCGGCATGAGTGCTCGATTTGGGGTGGTTCTCTCCTCCTTGTGTGCCCCCGTTCTCGCGGGTGTCCTGCCGGGGAGCTTGTGGACGCGACAACAGCGGCGGCCGTAGCGTTAGTTAGCTCATAGCTATTGTGTACCACTAGCGTTACGGCGGACTCGAGCACCCTACGGCTGCCGCCGTTGTCGCGTCCATGGGCTCCCCGGCAGGGTACCCGTGGGGACGGGGGTGTACAGAGAGGAGAGAACCATTTTGTGTCGGGCGTGCATGCCGGCCAGCGAGCCGGACGTCGGGATATGTTGTTAGCACAATAGCTACCAAGCTAAGCTATGTTAGCTTCTAACGGTGTATACACAATATGTACAACGACACAATGATTTACATTATTACAAATATGGTAACGTGGTTGTGGCTTTTACAAATAGTGGTAACATATATATAGATAGACAGTACTGCTACATCTCTATATTTATGACATACCATATTTGTATTGCTACAGTACTGCTCAGTACTGCTATGATGGAGACCAGAGAAAGACTTTCGTCTTGTTTACATCAGGGTCCCCCAATTTCAATTCATGGTAACATATTATATATATATAGATAGACAGTACTGCTACATCTCTATATTTATGACATACCATATTTGTATGTAACCTGAAACCTAATCTCTGACGGGGAGATGGGCGGAGCTATTTGGTGGGTGGCTGTCACTCAAAGCATTCTGCCAGAATGGGTGGAGCCAAGCCAATAATAGCCTGCTTTCATGAGGCTGAAAAATGCTGGTTTTGAGTACAAGATTAGAAATATAAAACAATGATTATTTTTGGAATAAAAATTACAGATGTGTTACATAGACTCACAGGAAGTGTGTAAAGTTGCCCAAATAGTGCTAGGAATAGCAGTGCATAACCCCTTTAATTAAATTGGTACTAAGTATTGGCTGATGATACTTTATGATTACATTACTCAATATTGGGATCAGTGAAGAAGTGGTATATCCATGTATCCCCTGGAGCCAGTGTTGGCAGGGGAGGGGGGGGGGTGTGAAGCCAGAGGGATGGGTGGTAGAGTGCATACCCAGGAGCCAGAGGGATGTGTGGTAGACTGCATACCCAGGAGCCAGAGAGATGTGTGGTAGAGTGCATTCCCAGTAGCCAGGGGGATGTGTGGTAGACTGCAGACAGTGCATACCCAGGAGTAGTGGTGGGGGAAAATATTGATACAGTATAGTATCGCGATACTTTGCGTGGCGATACTGTATTGATAAAGAAATGTTTCCCGTCTGAAGCCAGGAAGAGAATTGTGCAGAGTTCCTTTCTGCCTGTATTAGACTATGGCGATGTGATCTATATGCATGCTCCTTCCTCCCTGCTTAAAAAGCTGGGTTCTGCGTACCATACTGCCATACGTTTTGTAACGGTGCAGGCTCTCGCACCCACCACTGCACTCTGTATCAGACCTTAGGATGGTCCTCTCTGTACCAAAGAAGACAATCACACATGTTGATTTGTATCCTTAAGTCATTGCTAGGTAAGCTGCCCTTATATATATCCAGACTTCTGTCCTTTTATACTTGCTTTTTTAATACCAGACGAGCAGCAAATGGGATGCTTTTAAATGTTCCTTTGATGCAGTCAGAGCTTGGTAAAGCTGCATTCTCCCACTATGCTCCCTTTTTTATGTTTATTTTTTTTTTAAACTTTGGCCATTCCGCTGGCTCTTTTTTGCGTTTATCGCATTTACTCTGGTCAAGAATGACCGACAGAAACAGGCTGAAGGGGTACAGATGGGGGGGAAGACACTCTGGGAAAGGCACGGCTGCAGTCCGGGATTCGAACTCGCTAAACCCCAGATCCGTGACGAGCACGGTTGTCCCCGGCGCCGAAATAGCGCTCGAGGTACGCGGTGAGCTACTGGAGCTCCCACTATGCTCCCTTTTTATGGAATACGCTGCAAGTAAAACTTTGTCTAGAGGCAGTAGGCTGTGAATGCTTTTAAAGGTATGCTACGATTAGCCCTTTATGAAACATGTAACTGTTTTACCTGATGCTATTGCTGATCTGATTATGCTCCTTGCCACTGCACAAATGGCCTTCTGTATTTATATTTGAATTGTATGTTTTTTGTTTAATGCCCTGTTTTATGTTGAAACTTGTTGTGTGCCGTGTTGGTCAAGAAGTATCGATATTTTATTATGCAAATATAATAATAATAATAATATATATATTCTTTTTTGTATAAGGAAGTTGCATTGTTCATTTCAATACCTGTAATAGTTCAGTAGTCCACACACACACACACACACACACACACACATTGAGTTAAGTTGGAATATGACTGTAATACAAACAGTTCAGTTTGTCAGGTACATGCAACACAGATTACAGTGTTGACATCTGTCTGCTTGAGAAAATCCCATTTGCTGCAATACAAATGATTGAAGTGAGATGAACAAACTGAAAACTTTATTTTATTAGATAAAACATGTTGACAAAGTTTTACTTTGCAGTTGAAAAAAGGTAATAAATCGCAATATATCGCAATATTAATATCGCAATACTCAGCATATCGTAATATATTTTGTATCGCAATACTATCGTATCGTGACTTAAAGGGGAACTATTTTACTATTTCTTTCACTATTTGGGCACTTTTACACAATTCCTGTGAGTCTATGGAACACCTCTGTAATATTTTTTTATTTTTTTATTCATTGTTTTGTATTTCTAATCAAGTCCTCAAAAACAGCATTTTTCTACCTCAAGATCTTAAGCCGTTTTGAGCCTGGGCTCCAACCACTGTGTGCAGCTCATCATGAGCCTGATGCCACACAGCCACATTATCATGCAGCGGTGTCTCTCTGACATCACAGATCATCACATTTTCAGATGACTCAGTTCAGTGAGGGTGAATATTGTGAGAGGAGAATTGGAAGAATGCGCCAATATGAGAATTAGAGACATAGATCATATTAATATAAGTTCACATAGCTAGGAAACAATGCTAAACACTCAAAGGCCATTTATAAGATAGTTCCCCTTTAAGTATCATGATAATATCGTATCGTGAGGCCTCTGGTGATTCCCACCCCTACCCAGGAGCCAGAGGGATGTGTGGTAGAGAGTGCATACCCAGGAGCCAGAGGGGTGTGTGGTAGAGTGCATACCCAGGAGCCAGAGGGGTGTGTGGTAGAGTGCATACCCAGGAGCCAGAGGGGTGTGTGGTAGAGTGCATACCCAGGAGCCAGTGTTGGCAGGGGAAGAGCCTAAGGTCGCTTTCACATATCGTTTTGGTGGACTCGGTGCGGTTCTGGTGGTGAAGTTGCAACATTGTTGCATTCTTCATTTGGTTCGCCTGCGTTCACATAGCAATCTTGTCAGGCGCACCGAACTTTCTGAACAATGTCACGCGGTCGAAAAGGGCGCTCGTCTATTGGACAGTGGAAATGTGTGTGTGGCTGCGAGCCCGTGTGTGCGCGCGCGTGTGTGTGGACTGCGAGCCCTCCAGATCAGCGGAGGCGAGTTTTGACGTGGCATTGATCCATTTGATACATATGTGTAGGTGTGCTTGTTTTGCAGTGAATGCCTGCGTCTCGGTAATAATATAATAAGCCGCGTTTTTTCTTCCTTCTTCCCAAGATGCACAGTTAGATAGATAGATAGATAGATAGATAGATAGAGAGAGAGATAGATAGATGCAGTGTGCTTGTTTTGCAGTGAATGCTGCGAGCAGTGGTAATAATAAGCACTTCCTATATTTGGTCCGCGTTTGTCAGATGAAGCGAACCGAGACCTATGTTTTTGGGCGGACCAGAGTTCGTGTGTTTGGTCCGCGGTCCGAGTTCGACGCGCATTCACACAAACCAGAAAAACCAGACTATCGAATTCTGGTCCGATAGTCCGGACCAAACAGCCCCTGTGTGAAAGCGACCTAAGAGGAGTGTGGAGGCAGAGGCACCGCTGTCTGCTCTGGATGATGTCTCGGTCTGCAGCGGCCATGTGGTCACAGTGGCCTTTTAATCTTTATCCACCATGACTTTGTTGGCATTTTCTGTGGAATCACATGGGAGATGGTTAGTGTTGTGGCCTAATTAGGCCAGTCTCACCTCAGCCTTTTCTACACCATCTGTAAAATCTATTGAAAGTGAACGGCCATATTGCCTGCATGTACACATTCATGACCCCAAGAGGAAGAAGAAGCCCATTGGTCTTGGTGACGCCAGGCTCTTTCCTCTATCAGGCCAAACTTTAAATGTTCAAATTAGCATCTCCTGGCTCATATAGTCACATAAATTGCTGTGAATATTCATGACCCCTAGCGGTAGGAACCTGTTGATGTTGGTGACTCTGATTGTCTTCTAGCGCCACCAATATGCATTTAGAAAGTGGGAAGATTGTTGGGCCTTGGCGGAGGTACTCTGTACTAATTTCTACCTAAGTTGTGCTCTCTCTCTCTGTCTCTCACTTTCTTTCTTTTTCTGATTGTTTTACTCGAGCTCTGTCCTCATCCTCTAGACCTTAAACCATCTAAAGCTCACTATTCATAAATTCAGACTTGGCCTCTTGAGCTATAGATGGAAATCATATCACTCCATAATAGATCCCAAAATTCTTTATCCTCTTTTTATTGAGTTCCGTTGACATTATTTAAAAACAAATTGTGCCATTCATAATTCATTGGATGGTCGAAAGAGGACTTCATAAATATTGCAGCGATTTAAAAGATGGCTATCTTTCTTCCCTCCTGCCTTCATGCTCTGTGTTCCTTGTGGACTGTTGTTCCTCTTCATCATGCTCTGTGTTCCTTGTGGACTGTTGTTCCTCTTCATCATGCTCTGTGTTCCTTGTGGACTGTTGTTCCTCTTCATCATTGAAAGCAACTGAGTTCTAGAATTCCAAGGTAGGTATTAATACTGGGAAAATGTTCCAAATACCTCACCCCTGAAATGGTTTTAGTAAGATGTATGACAAATACATATTGACAGTGGTAATCAATGTGTCAAAGTAATAATCCACCATACCATGCAGCAAATAGCTTTGTAGAATGTGTTGTGTGTGCATATGCCACATACCTCTAACGTTACTAGTTAACCCATGTAGAACTGTCTCACTGTGTTTGGTTTTGGTTTCCCACTGACCTTCCATGTTAGGTAAATGGGGTGACATCACAATATGACGTGCGGTACAGTGGCACAGTGGTTATCACTGTTGCCTCACAGCAAGAAGGTCCTTGGTTTGAACCCCGATGGGGGCCTTTCTGTGTGGAGTTTACGTGGGTTTATTCTACTGCATCCCGTTTCTTCAAAATGGTTGTACTATTCTCTAAATAGATTGAAAGAAATGTTCAAATCAGCCATTGATGCGTTTATCAAGTTGATAAGTCAGCTGTGCTTCGCTGCAGTTGATAACGAGTAAGCTTTGACAGCTGTGCTCTTTAATGTTGCTATGGTTACAGGTTGGGTAGCAGATGCATTTAGAACAGTGATTATACTTGAGCCAAACTACGTGTGCATTACACGGTTTTAATGCATAACCTGGCGGCCAGTCAGAAAAGAGTATTCACTCAGACCATGGTATAATAAAGTGTAACTTAACATAACCCTTTACCAAAAACAATGCTGATTTATTTTGCACATAATCTCGCACGCATCCAGTTTTGCACACATTCATTTAGTTTGACAGTTATTGAGACTAAAATTAGTTTGAATATGGTCACCAATAATGTAATCTCTGGGACACTGAATCCATGTGTTGTTAATTACAGCACCATCATAGAAAATAGCAATAGCTTGTCTTATAAGGACTGCTATCTTATCATCTCATTGAGCTATAATTAGTGAGATCATGTGCAAAATAAATCTGCAATGTGTTTTAATTTTCACCTTTACAAGATGACCTCACTTAGTTAATCTTGTGCGTATTCTGGCTTCGATCTGTTCTGGCTGCTGTACTAAGGATGCTTTGTCCAAAGTATAGTTACACACTATCTCCACACATAATGCTTCCCTGGCACTAATACAGGGCGCAGTGTGTGTTTAATCTTTCCATGGCGCCACTTAAGAGCTGAGAGCGTTCCTGGCACCCTGAGGCCCTGTTGGGGGAGGGGGGGGGGGTCGTGTCACACTCCAGAGTTGGCACCTTCTCTTCTAACTAAACCTATCCTTCTCTTCCTCCCGTTGGCCTAACAACCCCTCACCCCCCCTCCCTTCACACTCGCTCTCCTTCCCCACAGAATGACCTCTTTGAAGGATAGTCCAGTTTCTTTTTAGAGAAGATTCTCCTCGCACACAGTTTCCCAGCCTCATAGAGCTCTGGGCAAGCCTGGATACAAAACTGTGAATAATTTGGCAGAGGACATAATTAAGTCCGATATCTGTCCTTTAATACATGGCCTAACCTATGAAATTAACCGTGTGGGTTGGTTGTTTTTCTGGACATGGAAATGTGAATTATGCTTGCTGCTGGGCTTTTTAGAGTAGAGATGGAGTAGCTTTGTTTCTGCTACTTAAGAATGGATTCAGGTGGTTAAAAGAGTAGATATTGAGTATCTTTGTTTCTTAAGAAGGGATTCAGGTTAAATGTACCGTAAGTGGTATGTTACACGCAACGTAGGGTGACCAGATGCAAAAAGTCCAAAAGTGGGACAACAGTAAGATTTTGGTGGGACAAAGTGGGACAACAGTAAGATTTTGGTGGGACAAAGTGAGACAAAGTGGGACAGATAGATAATGTAAATTTTTTTATTAGAATAACTGAGTCTGGCAAAATGACAGGAGCTAGTTTCATACCACAGTCGGCTGACCTGTATGAATGGGAGTGTTGTACTGTGTGATAGACACTTGTTATCTCAGTGACCTTGTCCGTCTGGCTATCATTGTTTGGTTTAAAAAGAAACGTATCCATAGATCTGGATGTTTCTTTTTGGTGAACCACTTTCAAGTGAGACTCACGTCCACTGTGGCGCTTCAAGTCGTATTCTCCTCCATGCGCAATTGAAAACGAACTATGACACAAAACACAGAAAGCCTGCTGCGGATTGCCTGCCATCTGCCTCACCCAGTCATGTGTCGTTTGCCAGTCTTGGTTGTAACTGCAGGTCCGTTTCTTTTTACTGCTTTCCATCTTGAACTAGTTCGCTTGTAATGTTGTTGTGTTTTTTTTGACCAATCAGATTTGCGATATGAGGTAGCGTCACAAGTTCAACTCTCACGAGCAGAGCAGTGCGCTAAATTACTATAACCAATCAGATCTGCGATATGAGGTAGCGTCACGACTCAGTCACGTCACAAGCAGGCAAGCAGCGCGCTAAAGTACTATAACCAATCAGAGCAATGTGTGTGGACAAGAGGCGGGTTGCTACGTTTACTGTCTGTAACGCATGTTTTTTTTTGGCTTAGAAAAGAGGGACATCCTCTCAATATGAGGGACGCGGGACATTTGGTCAAATGGTGGGACAGTACAACCAAAAGGGGGACACCTGGTCACCCTGTGACGCAAGGCCTTCCCTGTCTGTATAAATAACTATTTACAGTAGTAGCTCTGCTGACCTGTAATTACTTATTCTAATCATTGTTTCTTTGATCTTTACACTGTAACGTTTTTGGAAGGTTCTGGTTTTATCCAAGCAGAGATGGTAATAGATACTCTACTGTTATTATCATGTAGATGTGAATGTATCAAAATGTGAGCAACATTTGTTAACATGTTCCATGCATCCTCAGTGCTTGAAAAGGTTGTCTTACTTAAATGCAATTCAATTTCAAGAAGAAATGTCAGTGAAGCACACATTTTGATTGGCTCAAGATACCCCAACTTCACTAAATAAAGGCGTGTGTGACAGTGTGTGACAGTGTGTGTGTGTGTGTGTGTGTGCGTGCGTGCATGCAGGTTTCTATTGGCTTTTGTCAGTTAAGTTGGAATGTTTTCCCAGCTATCAACATGTATTATGTACAGGTGATGGTATCAAAATGGTATCTCTTCAAGAATGGTTTAACTTATGCAGTGAGTAAACTCAAAAGCTCTGTGTTAATTGAAAATAGATTGAGTTCTGTGTCATGCAACCAATATAATTAATAGAAGAAATGTCAGACTGTTTAATTAGTGTAGGACAATTTTTCATTGACTCAAGATACCTCAGCGTGGCTGTATAAAGGCTCCGCTATTGTGTGCGTGTTTGCGTGCGCACACGTCTGTGTGTGTGTGTGTGTGTGAGTGAGCGATTCTATTTGCTTTCGTCAGATAATTTGTCTAGTTTGAGTGTTTTACCAGCTCAACTTGCCCCTCAGGCCTTGTCCAAACTAAAACGATTTTGATCTTTTTCGTTTTCATTTAGTTTTCTTTTTTTAAAACTTTGGCCATTTCCCTGGCTCTTTTATACGTTTATCGCATTTATACTTGGTCAAGTTCGACCGACAGAAGCAGGCTGAAAGGGTTCAGATGGGGGGGAAGACACTCTGGGAAAGGCACGGCTGCAGTCCGGGATTCGAACTCGCTCAGCCCCAGATCCGTGACGAGCACGGTTGTCCACGGCGCTGAAATAGCACTCGCGGTACGTGGTGAGCTACTGGAGCTCCCCTTCATTTAGTTTTCATAAGGTTTCCGTAAAAACGAAAACGTCTCAAGATAATAAGTGCGTGCCACAAATTTACAAAATAAATGTCTTTCCTGTTTTAGACATCGCTCTTTTATTTTGAAAACCACCGGCCGGAAGTGTTGTCGTTGTTTTCGATAACTTGTGTGTCCGGTTCTATGCTTTTGAGCCAACGCTAGTTTCCAACGGATAGGAGAGACACACAAACCGCGGCGCAAATGCAGCTTCACAGGCAGCCGGTGATAAGGAGGAGGAAGAGCTGCTGATTTTAATCGGCAGGAGAGAGAGAGAGCTCAAAGCCGTATATAATATAATAGCCCTGTGGTGCGGTCGGAGGCAGCTCAAACTACCTGTGTTGTATTAAATTAATTGATTGATGTTTAACTTGTGTGTCCCTGTGTGTGTCCAGTCTTTTCGACTAGAAAACGTTGTCTGTATTTAACGTTACCTCAGGATACCACTGTAATTGTAGCAAACGTTGTCTGTATTTAACGTTACCTCAGGATACCACTGTCTATTGTATTTAGTTGGTTAGCTATTTGGCTAATGTTGATAGCATAGCATCAACGCTAGCTCGCTGGCTACAGCTCAACACGAGCCATGGGAATACTATTTACTAAATGATGGAGGCTTTTTAATCGTCAAGGTAAGAGAGGATTTGTCATGATCAACTGAAGGCGTATGCTATGGAACAGTATGTGCTTGGCTACTACTTGGGTTTTCAGAAAAAGGCCAGCTATGTGACGCTAATCTCTAGCTAGTATCGTGTATTGCATCACAGTAGCCTCCCGATCAAGCTCAATAGCTTCTGTAACACGAACGCAACCACTCTGATGCCATTGTTGTTTAATAATAACTCCCGGTGTTTAATAAACACTTCTAGCCAGGACATATCTGGACATATAAGACATATATGTATCATGTTTCTTTTTTTGTTGGCTGGGTTATTGCATGCGGATTAAGGGAGATATCAATCTGTTGTCGACGGTGCAGTACATTTAGCTGTAAAAGCCTGATCAAGCTCAATAGCTTCTGTAACACGAACGCAACTACTCTGTACATGCCATTGTTGTTGTGATGTTAGGCTGAGTTTGCACACACGGGGTAAGGGAGAGGTGGGCTATCGCATCATCGGTTCAGGAGAAGACTTGTATCGCTTGTAAAGATGTTGACGCAAGGGGGGCGTCTTCAGAATTGCGCACTCTGAGAGCCGGTCTCAGAAAGTAGCGTCTTCAGGCTGCCAGAACGCAGTTCCGTGTGGATGAAAGGTACATACGACGATCAAATACTTTGCCTGATACGAAATCGGTTCTGATTCGACACAGAGCAGTGAGTGAGAAAGGGCCCTTAGTCTGGACATGGCCTCAGTTCTTTCAGTTGCAGTTTACAATTAATTGATGTTCTAATCTGTATAATATTTATCCAAGAAGTACAGAAGAATTGTTGTTGAAAATATTTATTGAACCATGAAAGGTGGCTGTTAAAAGTCAATACTAGGCGTGCCGATGTTGTGAAGTTTAAACCAAAGCGCCATGTTCCATCTGCTTTTACAGTACATCCTGAAAACACGATAAAATGTTTTCCAAATAATTTGTGTCTAGAGCAGCTCTGCTTTCTTGTGAAGCATTTTAAATTCACTGCCCCCTGACACGTTCTCCCCGTTTAGTTGTGGGCGTGCTTCTTCGTGTGTACAGGTGTGTGTGTGTTTGTTTTTTGTGTGTATAGGTGTGTGTGTGGGGGTGTTTGTTTGCGCGTTTTGCCTGAGTGTGTGAATGGGAGAGAGAATGGATCCTCCTTTGATTCCCTGCTTCCTCTGCTTAGCGTTCCAGTGTCGGAGTGGCTTGACTGAGAGCAGCAGGATTAAAGCCGTGTCAAACATGGTTCTCTGTCTCCCTTCCTCTCTGCTCTTTGCCTCTCTATCTCTCCTCTCTTCCCTCCTTGGCACTTGCTGTTTAAACTCGCCAAGGCCAGCATCAGACAAGGATCCGGTAACTTTGGGCACTGCCGTGGTGTTTGTATGGGTTCTGTTCCACCAGAGCTTAGGGGTTCTGTTCCCTGGCCCGTTTCCAGAAGCCTCAAACAAAGGGGCCTATTGATTAGTTTTATGAGGGGAGGGGGTGTGGGTGTTGTGTGGTGGTGGGGCGGTTGTTTTCACGACAGGTTTGATTTGATTAGACGTGTTTTGTGTTGCCCTTCAGGCGATAGTACAGCAAACAGAAGCCTACAGGTCAAAGGTGAGATGTACAACAAATAGACCCTCTCTCTGTGACCTTAAACACAAAGCTGTTGCAAAATATTCAAATGTATTGTCATACAGCACAAGTACAGAGTGCAAATGTAACAGTAAAGTGCAATAGCAATATACAATGGACAGGTGATTAAACTGGATACAAAATATATAAAGTATATTACTAGTACTACTGAGTAATAGTGCTAATCAAATATATATATTGTATTATTATATACAGTGATACAGGTATAAAGACACTATGGCCAGCAGTATGACTAGTAAGAGGGTAGGGAAGGGATATGTACAGATAATATAGATATTGATAATATAGTATCTACAGGTAAGTAAAAAGGATTATATGCAGGACGGTATAGTGTATACAGATGTGTACAGTAAATATATGTATACGGTATATAGAGCATTATTGTACATGCTATCATAATATGTAACGGAATTGGAAATGTTGGTATTTTCGAATATTGTTTTAGGGCATCTCAGATCTTTATAATCCAACGTATAGTACATGTAATCAGAGCCGTCTGGGAGAAATGCGAGGCCCTGTGTGAAATGTTTTTATTAATTAATTAATTAATTAATACTTATTTTTGCCTTACATTTCCTAAAAATATTAAATCAGGTTGTCGTCTCCAATCAGTAAGAAATTGTATCTATATAAACACACATTTTACACACAACACGTTTGATTATTATAATGATGAAGCCTTGACACGATTATGAGTTTGTATAGTAATGCTTGTTTATTACAACATCACACGAAACAAAATCCCCATCTCACAACACATTCCAAAAACCCAAATATAGGCTAAATAATAACAGCCAGGGGGGGGTTGATATGTGCCTCTGGGCGGGGAACACACTGGGAAACCCCAGTGATATACGTAGCCTATAGGCCTACTTGCACTTCAAATAATTGACAACAATAACAATAAGCACTCAGATGTTACTCACAAACAGCAGATAATTATGTGAGGATTTTCCTCCTGGCTTTCCTTGCAGCAAATTCTGAAATGATGTCTTGATAATCCAGAGTAGATACAACGTCCTTTTCTATCGCAAGGATGGAAAGTCCACACAGTCTCTCCTGGGACATTGTAGTGCGCAAATAGTTCTTTATACATATATATATTTTTTTGTATGAACATTTATAGACAAACAACACTTAGACAATACTTACAATGACATCCATAACACAACAATGCACTAACATGGGCCCCTTGAATATGGCTGCGTTCAGCCTCCCAGACCCCCATAAGAGGGACCCCCCCCCCCTCCCGCCATCCACCCCCAGAAATAGGGTTCCCCCACATCCCAGGTCCGTCCCACGCGAGGCCGAGCACTCAGCGACACAGGTCCCTTGAATTTAATTGGGCCCGGCTCAGTAGAGGAGAGAGGGAAGGTACTCCCCCCCCCACCCCCCCCCACCCCTCCCCCCCACCACGAGCCAAGCCCGCTACCTCCCATGTCACCAAGCACCCCACAACATACAAGACCCCACTCTCCCGGGCCAAACCGCGGAAACTATGGCGCCCCCCGACACCCCCCTGAGCTAAGCCCGTAGAACTCCCCCATATCCCAGGCCGATGCGCACGGAGCCGGGCCCCCAGCGACACGGGTCCCTTGAATTAATTGGGCCAGGCCCAGTAGAGGGGAGCCGCTCTGACCCCCATAAGAGAAACCCCTCCCTCCCGCCCTCCTCCCCGAGAAACGGAGCACCCCCATATCCTGGTCCACCATGCGCAGAGCCAAGCACCCAGAGCCCCCACCCGACCCCCAGGCCCACGAGAACCCCAAGCCCAGGCCAGCAGAAGGCCAAAGCACCACACCTCAATGGCCCCGCGACCCCAAGCCCGGTGTCCCCCCGGCCCGGTGACCAGACCCACCTATACCTAGCCGATACCGATACTGATCCGATACCAGTGCATACATAAAAAAATAAATAAAAAAATTATATAAATTATAAAACTTTTATTTTTATTTTTTTTATACAGCTACTGTTTTATATATACTGTTTTTTTTAGTAATAACTATAAAGTAATGGTGTTTATTCAACAACAGGTGATTGTATAGATTAGTATTAGTTTCAGTAATTGAAAACTATCTCAATGAGTTCACCCACGGAAAGGTTGTTGGCACATTAGTTCCACACAGACATTATTCGTTGCTGCACTTGCTTCCACAAGGCTCTGTTTTTTTGTTGTGATTTTTTCACAATAAATATTCAACATTCTCTTTTGAGACTCCACCTCAGACTCTTATCATTTGGCACTAAAAGCTAAACATTGTCACCAATATGGCTGTCCGCAACATGTCATTAATTGTGTACGCGAGGTGGTCGATCAGTGACGACGTTAACGTGAGCTAACATTAGGTTAGCTAGCATGAGCTACCGGTAGATGGAAAGACTGTAACGTTACTGGTGAAAATGTGATTTAACTTGGAATACTCATTTGCCAACTTGCTGTACTTTGCTTGCAGGTCTGCAGCCATTATTGCTGGATTATGAATAGCCCCAACTTTAGCCAAGGTAACGTTAAAGCTAAAACTTTAACGTTAGTTAACGCTAGGGCTGCCGCGGTATTGATGTTTTCCTTACCGCACAAATTTGCAAAATATTTCCTACCGCAAAAGAAAATTAAGTTTTAATGCATTTATATATTTTTTTTGTAGACCACTCTTTATAGCATATAGCCTGCCTCTAGTCTAAATGTCTATCTTTAGAGGATGACTTTGCAGCATGAATATTGTTTGGGATTCGGCAAGCACGCATTCGTTATTGAAAGTGAAACACGGATTCGAAGTCTCCCCTCTGGTGGTGCGCCATTCACTGGGTGTCGCGGGCAGGGGTGGTAGCGCCCGGCGGTTACCCCCCCCGACCCTTTCTTCTTATTATTATTATTATAAAGTTACTACTTATAAAGGCATTCGTTTTGTGGCATTAACGTTATATAGTTACACGTTCAATAACATCAGCGTATTTACCGGACCATAGCAAGGCAAGCATTACTCAATTCATATCTCAGTTCCTTTCTTTGCTCAGAGCGTGCTGAGTTGTGCCCATTCTGCGGTCTGTTAATAAAGTTTTCAATCAGACAAGTGTATAGAACGAAGGGCTTTTATTATAACATTCGTTGCAGTAAAATCATTATGCCTCGTTTAGTACTCCTGAGGAGCGATGGTAGTCCACTGTTGATTTATTCATTCAGAAAGTCATACAATTAGGTTAATCGAAAAATAAATGTTTACACATCATTGTATCTCCTCCTGTAGTGTGAAAAAACATGCATTCTCATAAATATTACGATCAAATCTATTTTGTACTTCAAAATATAGACCTTGATGATACATTTGAAATTGGTTTGGTTATGATCATGTTATTTAAATTGTTTCATGGTGAGGTTGACATTTGCATGGAATTGCCCTGATGGGGATTGTCAGTAAAATCCGAAGGGCAACTTCGCAGTTAGGGAAGGTCCCGTTCCTCTTGCTGAGAAACCGTAGTGTTTCCAGCGCAGTCTTGGCTTCCTCGGGCACCGTTACGCACAATAAGCGCAGCTCAGTGAACAGTAGGGATGGGTACCGAATTCGGTACTTTTGAGGTACCGAACCGAAACACGTCGGTACTACCGAGTATCGATTCAAGTGAGATACCGATATTTTATTTTATTTTTTTACCTTTTTTCTTTTCATGTCAACGTTCACACGCACAATATATGCTTACCTAGGATTTGACTTGATTCAACAACAAAGCAGTCAGAGCAATGGCAAGCCGAAAACTGTCGAAATTGTAGTTTTTTGAAGTTTGGATTATTTTTTTACGACTGAGGTAGGTAAATTAAATTTCTTGAGACTAGAGTACCGAAAAAAGGTACCGTTGGGTACCGGTATCGATTCACAGGTACCGGTACCGTATCGGTTCAAATGTGAAAGGTACCCATCCCTAGTGAACAGGTCCTCTCCGTTTATGTCGTTAGACTTTCCATCTTTCAGAGATGCGCTCAAAGCCTCACACTTTATCTTCAGTTCAGTGTCATCTATCTCTTTCAGTTTGGATAGGTTCAAAAGAAATCCAAATGTGTCCTCGAATTGTTGCAGTTGCTTAAATCTGGATTTTAATGTTGCGAGGGCCTGATCCACTATTTTGAGGAAATATTCCGCTTCGAATACCCGCTCTGCGGATAGTGGGATATTGTGTGCGTCTTCCTCCTGAGGGGCCGCGGCGGCCTCGCCCTTCTCCTCATCATCACTGCTTGTCGTTGTGACCATCGTTGTCACCTGGGGCTGGGCAGCCCTGGTTGTGCTGCTGCCGCCGGTGCTGTCCCGACGCGAGGCCCCGCGGCTGCTTCTGACGCGGTCGGTCGCTGATTTTTGTGATGAATTTATCAAATTAACCTCTCAGCGAGGTATTGAACACTTCTTTTTTCTTTGCTTTTTCATTTGAAACAAGTTACCAATGCATTGTCCCGTGGGATTATGCCCCCCTGCGGCGAAATTAATTATTATCCCCCTCCTCTATCTCTCTATCTCTCTCTCTGTCTGCGTGACTGTCACTCAAAGCGCTTATGGGCGGAGCCAAGCCAAAAACGGCTTGAAATCTTGAAGTGGAAAAATGCTGCTTTTGAATACTTGATTAGAAATATAAAACAATGCATTCTTTGGGGAAAAAAACTTTACAGATATGTTCCATAGACTCACAGGAATTGTGTAAAGTTGCCCAAATAGTGAAAGGAATAGCAAGACATGTCCCCTTTAATATAAAAATCTACAAACTGTGAGGCAGGCTCTGGAAGGGATCCATTAGATAATATAATACGCCTCCTCGGAGGAGGAGATTATAGATTCTTCTGGACTTTGTGGAGCATGTAAGAGGTGTGTGCAGGGACGTGCACATCACAAGAAGTCATGCTCTTGTTTAGTAATCCATCCTGTGGACATGATTTATCTGTGTGTGTGCGCTCTCAATGGATCTGAGGACAGTTTGTGATAATATTCTGGGTTATCCAGTTGCCAGAAGGTTTCTTCAACATATCTGTCCTCATCCATTACCACCACCGCTCCTCCTTTCTCAGCTGGTTTTATGATAATTGACTCATTCTTGGCTAGAAAGTCAGTTTTTTGTCAAATTCTCCTTTAACAGTCTCATCAGGTGTAGTAGAGAACACATTCTCAATGTCAAAGTGCCTTCCTTTTTTGTGAAGAGAATTTGGCGCTGTGGTGGAATTTCTCTTCCGTGTTTTTGTGGTACCACACTTTCACAAGGAGGCTGTGGTAGAATCTAAATAGATCTAACTTGGTATTAACCTCATTTGTGGTGAGTGTGGGAGAAAGAGTCCTTTTGACTCGTACAATCTGGGGTAATGGGTGTCTTCGATATGTTAAGTATTTTATGCTGTTCTGATTCCTGAGGCTCCACCATTGCCCCATTTGGTGTCTGTATCCTTGTACGTCTCCTGCCCCTCCTTGTCCTGTTCTTTCTATGATATATCTTGTTGGGTTTGAGTCACTCGTTCAAAATAACTGGGATGTAGTACTAGATGATGAGGCAGATGGGAAGGATGCAGTGAGATTAGAGATGGATTCTTCCATCACTGCTGGTAAAGTTGAAAGACACAGATCTCTGCCGTTGTGTGTTGAGTTGGTCTGGTCCACCTGTAAACCTTGCGCTCTAGTCATTTTCATCGCTTAAATACTTTTTTTCTGTTTCACCCAATTGGTACGTTTCTCAATATCCTGTTTGAGTTTGCTTTCAAATGGCAATTTATTCTCCATTTATTTGAGAGATGTGTGATGTTATCTCATTGAGTTTGGCTTGCTGTGCTCAATACTTAATAGGATCAGATCTAATGAGCATTTATTCAAGACGGCTTCCCATTTGGATCTAAACTCTGTAATTCTCATGCCGAATGAGGGGAATTTCTGTCCCCTCTTGGAATACGTCTCTCACACAAGTTGACAATATTCAGATGAGGCTCGTTGGCATGTTGCTGAAATGCGTTGGTTTTAATTGTATGAATAAAAACATAATTTTTCATGCACCTTGGTTGAAGGACAAAGTTGCGACAGATCTTTTGTTTCTCTTGATCCTTTGTTAGTTAAAAATATTTATTTTTGAGATCTGGTTAAACTCCAGGGGAATCAGTTATGATGCCATCAAATAAAATACTTTTGTGCTTGTTAGCTGCATAGAACTTCTATCTCGGTTCCTTGTTATTTCAGGTTAACAGTCTGGGATCTAAGTTGTCCTCTTCATTATATTTTTACTCTTCAGTAAGCAGTCATCCGAGTGGCCCAGTCCGAGTCTTGTATCCTAAATGATATCTGCTGATGAGCACTTTTCCCATTGGTGGTTGGTTGTTGTTATTTAGGAGGACGGCGTCTCAAAACGCCAAAAATAAAAGACAAGGAAAGAGATTTTCAGAGATGAGAAGTTCTTTATTTAGTAAGAAAAGCATCACATTTGGGATTGAGGACTATTCAGTTGAGACTCTGTATAAGGAGCATCATTGTAGCTCTCTTCCGGATAAAGCCAGACTGTGTGCTTTGTGAATACAAGCATGAAATGACTGACTACAGACTTGGAATGCACTGGTGTCCTTACTTACCCAATCTTGGCACATGTCTGCCATCATTCTTGGCGTGTAACAATGCTCTGGGAAAACATCCTCCTGTGATAGGATTATGAACAAAGTGTTTGATGTTAAACAAAATGTGGATTTAAGCGCATTTTAGGGTACTTTTTGAATTCCGTAATTCAGCGATTCTCCGCTGGTTTAGCTTGGAACCACAATTTGAACTAGGAAAGGAAGTGGGCCAAGGCCAAATTATTCTTATTCTGGTTAAACACAAGTCCTCCTCCATGCATATATCCTGTACATGTTCTCTGCAGCAGCCCCAGTTAGTATACTTCCAGGTGATCTTACTGAAGGATAAACGAGCTCAAATTAAATAATCTCATCTTTACAACAATACTAAATGTGCCTATAAAAGATTCCTAACAGACCAGCAGCTGTGTTTAAAGTTGGTTTATGCACTGGCACCTACAGGTATTACTTAAATGTGTGAATTGATACTAAACACTGCTCGTCCCTCCTCCTCCTTTCAGACGGGATCCACTCTGTGTCGGCCCAGTGTCTTCTCCAGGTCACCATCATCACAGACGAGATGCTGTCCAACAGCATCACCCTACGCCTCGCCAACACCTCGCAGGAGCACTTCCTGTCCCTGTTGCTAGCCCAGTTCCTGGACGGCGTGGCCCGCGTCCTGTCTGCCGCTCGTGAGGACGTGGTCGTCTTCAACATCCAGGACGACACGGACGTCAGCGCCCGTATCCTCAACGTCAGCCTGTCCGTGGCCGTGCCTGGGGAGGGCCGCCGGCCCGGAGGAGTCAGTCGAGGAGGAGCGGGAGGAGTCGGGGGGGGCGGAGGAGGGTCCGAGTTCTTTGGCTCTGAGGAGCTCCAGGAGAGGCTGTATCTGAACCGCAGCCTGCTGGCCCGCATCTCCTCTCAGCAGGTGCTGCCCTTCGACGACAACATCTGCCTGCGTGAGCCCTGTGAGAACTACATGAAGTGCGTGTCGGTGTTAAAGTTCGACAGCCTGGCGCCTTTCGTGACGTCTGATACCATTCTCTTCCGGCCCATCCACCCCATCGCCGGGCTGCGCTGCCGCTGCCCTGCCGGATTCACGGGAGACTACTGCGAGACGGAGATCGACCTGTGCTACTCCAAACCCTGCGGAGCTCACGGGGTGTGCCGTAGCCGGGAGGGAGGGTACACCTGCGAGTGTCTGGACAACTACACAGGTGAGAGTGAGTTAACGTGAATGAACCTCTCATCTTTTAGAGTTAAGAGTAATAAATGAATGATCACTGCATTTATAGAGCGATTTTCTAGCGCTTTACAATATACTGTAGGGTGGATATTGCCTCCTTCACCACCACTTGGGCTATGCAGACTCAATGGCGGCCATACACTGGCACCAGGCACACATCACACATCACACTACGCATTGGCTGAAAGGCTCAGGAGACAAGGATGGATATCATATCATCCAATTAAGGGGAGGGAGGGATGATTAGGTGGCCTTGATGTCAGAGACCTGATTGGTAATTTGGCCAGGAACGTCTGGGAACCCCCTGCTCTTAGCAATAACATAAGTGCCCTGGGTTTTGACATGAATTCAGTTGGGGCCGCCGCCTTCTGTTTAACGTCTCATCCGAAGGACGACACTCACAACTGTACATTGTCCCTGTCACCACATAACAGGGGTATTGTTACTGCCAAGTCCAGAGGACAGAGTGCTCACTGCTGGACAACAACATCACTACGGCCTAGACTAGAGCAAGAGTAATCTAATTACTTGCATTCCAATTTTAGGAAGCAGGAGATGCTGCTCAACACTGATCCTTTATTTCAAATGTGATAGCCAAGTAGCACAATTAAACAACACAAGCCCTGCCTAATTGTCCAAGCCCAGCTTTTGCAGTGGTTTCTTTTGCTTGTCTCAGGTCCCATGGGGATTGAAATGTCTACATCTGCTCCATTCACTCCCACTCTCTAGTCTATATTAAGCGTTGCCATTTGCAGACTGCCTAGGGTCCAATATTGTGATATATGGAGTTCAACAGACAAAGGCAGTGTGATGACTTATTGATTTGACAATCCCTGTTCCAGTTGGCCATAGCTGAGGTAAACACGAACAAGCTTGTAAATGGTTCACACACTTTGGCACTAGACTGCCTTAATAGGAGCTGGAAGCGACAATAGTCTAAACTCTGTTCAGTTAGGTTTCAAACACAGCATATTTATGAGCAAGAGAAGTCAAAGCAGTAGGCTCGGCTGGTTGTAAATGTCCCATCTGTAATCCGAACAAAAACAAAGAGGTAACCTCAGCACATAAAGAAAAATCACGAGATGTAAGACTTTTATCTGCTTCAAATGAATCATTGAACCTTTTATAAGCGTAATATGATATAATAAACCAGAATTAGTTTTGAATGTATCTTTTAAGTTGAATAAGAATTTAGTTACATTTGTGTTTTTTTTTGTATTTAATTTTTTTATTATTTTTTAAACAAACACATAAACAAACATAAGATAAGATATACAAGCATTAGTTGACAGTGCACATCCAATGAAATCACATTTTAGTTAATTGTCTTATACAGGATATACCCTTAATACCTGTTATCTAAAAACCTACACACATATGCTCTAGCTCGTACCCCCCCCTCCCGGACCCCTCATTGGATAATCCATCCATTTTCCCTCGCTCCTAACCAGACATTACCATTATATGCTAGCTTTTATTTTCTCCACCACTTCTAACCACAATGTCATTTTGGATTCATTGAGACCCAAAATTCTTGCTGTAGATATTTCTTGATAGATCACATCGAGATATGTAATAATCCAGACCTTTCGGCAAATTTTTTCCGGTTGGAACCATCGTGATGCTATCAGCTTTTTAGCCACTGTGATACCCGATAAAACCAATCTCTTTAGCTGTGGATGTACTGCACACTCAAAAACATCATTCAGCAGTAATACAGAGGGGTGTACAGGTATATTCCAAGTTAAGAGATTTGATAATTGCTGGGTCACCTCTTTCCAGAATATCTTAACTGGTGGGCAGTCCCAGTACATGTGCATAAATGTCCCCTCGTCCCCATTTGTACATAAGGAGCATTTGGAGTCTTGTATAAGACCCATTTTTTTCAGTCTTATAGGAGTCAAGTATGTCCTGTGAATATAGTTAAGATTGATTTGTTGATGGTCCGGGTTCCTTGATGTGAGTCGAACATTTGCCCAGGCTTCTTGCCAATCAAAATTAAATTTGTGTTTTTGTAAACATTGGGCCTCATTCATGAAGCGATATAAGAACAGATTTAATTTTTTTTTTTTTGGCGTTTTATCGCTTTATTTCTACTGGGCAGTCCAGTAGGGAGAGACAGAGGAGGAATGGGAGACAGAGTGGGGGGAAGACATTCGGGAGTCGAACCCGGGTCGGCTGAGCGCGCTATGTGGTTCGCCACTGGGGCGCCCCCAGATTTCATTCTTAACTAGCATTTCTTCTTATTTTATTCTTACCTGGGATTCAGCAATGTTTGCTTATTGTTGCTTTTCTCTCAGGCAAGACCAAATTCTGAGAGTGGTCGAGAGCACTTTTACCCAGATAAGAAACTCTTACCCAGATGAGAAACATTTAAAAAAGCCTACCATTCATAATAATAATAATAATAATACATCAGATTCATATAGCGCTTTTCCTAATGCTCAAAGACACTTTACAAAACAAACAATATAATACAATACAGTTTTAGTAGATAAAATAAAAATATATATATATAAAAAAGGTGAGAGAGGAAGGAGTTCATGGGTTGAAAGCAAACCATTGGTCAATTGCCCCCAAATACGACTTTATAAACCCAGAATTTTTCAATAATAATAATTATAACTTATTGCTTGCGTTCTGCTTCTGAAGTGGATTATATATTGCTGTTAGAACAGTTAGATGCTGGCTGCCCAGGCCGTACACATAGAACGCATATTTACAACCTCTCCTCTCCTCCCCTCTCTCCTCTCTTCTCTTCTCTGCTCCACACCATACACACCATACCGCCTTATAAGGAGATGGCGGGCGTATCTGTATGCAAATGAATTGAGCGCGAACACGCATTTGTGTTTAAGAATGAGTGGGATTCATCATGCAATACACCTCAGGGCTCTACGCTAACCTTTTTCCCAAGGAGCACACAAAGAAATTTAGGAGCACACAAAAATATTTAGGAGCACAGTGAAAATATTTCAAGTAACAGAGTTATTTTTTTTTTTTCAAAAATAAATGTATATTTGTACTGTGTGCGTGTGTAAACGGGAACGGGACACACATCTGTGCAATAGCACATACCACCAAAGTCACTGGCCCACTGTGTGTAGCTGCGTGTGCAAACGGGAATGGGACACAGACATTTGAACTATTAAGGTGTAACCAACAACTAGGCCTAATAAAAAAGGCAGTGACATTGAACTACTGCTACAAAAGTAACAGTCACTTAACTTTAGCTTTTGCCCCTTTTATGCATACAATGCCTATGTTTTGGCTAGTGTTGCTCTTCTAGAAAAATAATCCTTTCAGGGTTGCCTATTGAAATACTGTACACCTCCAGTACAGAAACATTGTTTATGAGTTTGCGTGTCAGGTAGACCATTGATTGACAGTCGATTCTGCCAATTACGTCACACCGCTTGCACCCACCTCTGCTGTTGATAACGCTAGCCAAGTTAGCACACACACATACACACGCACAGTGGGCCAGTGACTTTGGTGTAGGGGTGTAACAATGCATTGCAAATTCGCAATGCATCAATCCTAAGGGGAAAATTCAACTGCATCGATTTGAAAATGTTAGAATCGATTATAATCGCAATTTTAATGTGTACACACAGTGTTATGTTATTCTCATGTCCGTTACAGCCAACACAACGACATACGCTACTGCATCAACGTTATGATTAACAAAGCAAGGCATTCGTTTTGTTGCATTAACGTTATCTGACTATTGCTATCGATAAATCTAGGTGTTCTAAAATCTATTGCTATTGGTAAGACTAGAATAAGTTACATTAACTTAATGTTACTGTCTCGGAAAAGTCTCGCGTAGCGCAATGGCGGACTTTCCGGAAGTAAAAAAGCAAATGAGAGCTTCCGATTGGTAATTTCCTTTCTTTCCCTTGAAACCAGTCACGTCACTCTACTGTGATTGGACCGTTGGCTTGAGTGCAATGTGGGACTTGTAGTTTTTGAACGATTAGCAGCGGAGAGAAAAAAGCACGACTGAGGTTGTAATCTTCACTCGCACGCTGTGCGAGTAATTTTTATAATTTTTTTTTATTATCTTTTTCCCCCTCCTTTTTCCGATTTTTCTCCCATCCCACTGTTAGTCGTTATGCCAATTCCCAACCCCCTTCCTGGTTGTTGCGCACCCCCCCCTACTGTTGATGAATGTGGCTTTTCTTATTGTTCTCTTAACTCTTTAATTGCCAAACCCGAGATAAGTCAGGTTAACTCGCCATGCGTTGGCTGCCAGACCCGAGATATCTCAGGTTTTGGTCGTTTATTCTTTTATTCAATATTTTTATTCATTATTCATCCAGGGCACTCAGTGTTACTATAGGAACTGAGTCTGAGATCACCAAAGTGCAATACCGGCCGCATCCTGCTAGACCAGGGGTTCTCAACCTTTCTGCTGCCAAGGCACCCCTGTGTTCAATAAAATATTCCAGGGCACAACTACATACGATAAAGACTTTTCCGGTCCTGTCTTTTTTGCTACAATGATGACAAAAGTGCTTGCTTTCAAAATAATGTTTATTTAAGAAACCGGGAAACACATTTGTGTGTATATGCAGGCTATATAATGCATTATTAACAGGTGTTTCAGGTCTAAATGGCTTAGTACTGTTGACATTACACTGCTTGTAGTAGTAAATCAAATAGCATATTTCTTTAAATAAAATTACAGAAAATTATCACTAAAGTGCTATCTGTTGCAGCTTTTCCATAAAAATAGCATATTTGGATAAGTGTGACCATTTCTCAAACTGAAAATCATGTTTTTTTTTAAATACAGAAAAGGATCACTAAAGTACTATCTGTTGCAGCTGCACTGTTCTCCATAAAAATACCATATTTGGATAAGTTTGACAATTTCTCAAAAACAGAAAATCAGAAAAGGATCACCAAGTTACCATTTCTCAAAAAATATAAATAAATACAGAAAATAAGCACTCGTTCACTCAGTGGAAATTTCTAGCTCAATGCGAGGTCTGCTGCTGCTGGCTAATAATACGGTCAATACGTGGGGAGATCTTTGACAAGGCAACACGCATGTCATCCTCAAGGCTCAACTTGGCCCTATATTTTGTTTTCAGAGCTGTCATGGATGAAAAGCCAGCTTCACACAGATATGTGGTGCTGAATGGTATCAACACCTTAACTGCTGCATCATGAGATACTTGGTACTCAGCACCACACTCTGAAACTAGCTCTCCAGGTGGTATCAGATGAGATTTCAATTAGTTCTTCCAAGAGTTTGGATGGAGATGTGTCAGGAAGCTTTGTCTCAATGTTGTCTGTAAAGTTTTTTTTTATCCAGAGTAACTTGGTGATCCTTTTCTGTGTTTTATTAAATAATGATTTTCAGATTTTGAGAAATGGTCAAATTTATCCAAATATGGTATTTTCATGGAAAAGAGTACAGCTGCAACAGATAGCACTTTAGTGATAATTTTCTGTAATCCAAAAAGAGTTAAATTATATATATTTTTAATTTATTTATATATATTTTTAATCTCAAGGCACCCCTGGCAGCTCTCTGCAGCACCCTAGTTGAGAACCGCTATGCTAGAAGGCAGTATCGAGCACCCTTTGAAACCTTATATCTTACCCTGTGTTACGTTCAAATCCCTCTGTGTGCAGTTTTCTGGGTCAGGCGAGTCGAGCGGTTCGCCCGATCACATTGAAGCGCGTCAAATGCCCCCGATGCATGTGTTGTGGTGGGTTATGTCGTGGACCAGATGGACATCAGATGGACCAGATGGCGATCAAACAATTGGAATATTATTTTTGGAATACCCCCGATCAGAGGTAAGGACTATCTGACGTCAATTCCAGCTTGATCGTGGAATGTTTTCATACCGATCCAGCTGATAGGCGTTTTTAGTGTTCAATACGAATGCTGTTACTGGCAATCAAATCATCAGAAACGACCCCCCCCCCCCCCCTTTCATGCATTCATGATGAAACATAATACTTAGTTATTATATACATTTGATTTGGAAATAGTAGCGTGTCCAGGCAAGAAACGCCAACGCTTATAGTAGAATTCACGTTGCGCCCTATAACTCGCTTTCCAGGAATTATCCCGGATCACTCTGAAATTATACTTATATTCACCATGGGATAACGAGCGAACGTATGCATGAAGAAATTATCTCTTTTTTGCATATTGGACGGAAGAAAGTCACTGTTAAATGACCATAGTATTGTCCCCATAGCTATAATATAGATATAGCTCTCCAAACATAGTGACACACAGTGAAAATATGTAATGGAAACTAGGGCTGCACCATTAATCGATTTTAAATCGAAATCACGATTTGGAATGATGCAATTATCAAATCGGGAAGAAAAAAAATCGCATTTTTTAAATTTTTATTATTATTATTTTTTAAATTTATTTAACCAGGAAGTCCCATTGAGATACAAGATCGGTTTGGGAGAGGGCGGTAAGGGGTTTTAAATTGTGTGTTGTGAAGTTTAGACTTCAGAAAGGGAGAGTAAAGTACAGGAAAAAAAGGTACCGTTGGGTACTGGTATCGATTCCCAGGTAAAAAGAAATATTTTCAGGCTCTGTGTCCTGAAAAGACCCACCGCGTAGGCCAGATGCAAGCCGCATTTTACAATAAACCTCTGTGGGGCTGCTTAAAAAAAGAAAAAATTATAATCGCAAATTTAATCGAAAAATCGCAATTCGATTATTTCCCAAAATCGTGCAGCCCTAATGGAAACCTGGCACGTTAGCTACAAGGCCAAGACTAATAGCTGGCACTGAATGAGTTAATAGACAGGTAAGCAAGAATATAAGAAAAATAATAAGAGAGTATTGTTGAATGAGGCCCATTGGCTTTTTTTCTGGGTTCCATTTGGATTTAAACTAAACAAAGTTGGATTTGAAACATTTCAAAAAGCTAATTTTCCATATATGCTTCCAATTTTATAATCTACTGTCCAACCTACATACATTAGATGGGAGCGATAAGAGCTGTTTCAGAGTGGCTGATCTGTTCTGACTTTACCATACCAGAGTACCGGTGACGTAACACAGCTCTATTAGCTCTCTGTGGCCTCTCTGGCAGGCGGGGGTCTCAACAGAGAGAGGATTACCTTGTGTTGAATGTGCTACAATGCAGAAAACAACAGCAATTTGGCTGTTCAGAGGAGTCGCTCTGAGAGAAATAATGGAGGGAAATGATTCATTATGGATGGCTGGCTACAGATGGATAGTGTCTAATGCCTGTCAAATGCCCAATGCCTGTAAAATGCCCAATGTAAAAAAAGACCTTGGATTAAAAAAAAGTCTTAACAAAACACTCCGTACAGGATTATATTGCAGTTAAAAAGAAATATCTGAAGCTCCCGTTTTCCATGCCATAGATGGACTAATGAGGCACTCTGTAATTTATTACTCTCCACAGCTGGTAACCCATTGCTTGTTAACTTATCCGTCTTCTTTCAATATAAAGAATATTAAAGCAGGAAATGTTATACAGTCCTTGCTCCAAATATTATGCACATTCTGACTATATTAAAAGGCTGTATGCTCACTGCGATATAGGTGAGGGATGTGGGGAGAAGAGGAGGACTGGCGTAAAAAGGGGAAAGAATTAGATTATGCAAATTCATATGAATCATGGGGCATTTGCTCCATGCTTTGTTGAGAGGTTATGTGGGTCAAACTCAGACTTTTTCCATTTCTTTATGGTAAAAAATTCTTCACCATTACTGTACTTTCAAGTGACATTCAGATGGTTTTCTAATAATAATTAATAATATATAGCTACTATTATTTTATACATCGGTCTATTGTTGTTCATGCTTATAGTTTAGATAACTATTGTGTTAAGCAGTACTTTGTGAAATAGTGTTGTCTGATAGCAGAATCAAGATGAACCATGTTAATCTTATCTCTCTGGAGCGACAAACTGCCTAAAGACTGGTCTAATTGTGAAGGAGCACCTTACTGTCCTTTTTAGATCTTTAAATATCATTTCAATTAACCTCAACAACTCCAGTGCAATTTTGTTTCCAAAGAAACTGTTTAGACTTCATGAAAATGGCCAATTTTCTTTGAACGTTGCCTCAAGGTATGTTCAGATAATTATGGTGATGGTCTTTGGGGCCGAGGGTAGTGCGTCCAACAGTGCTTCATCGATCTGAAAAGGCTTTTCTCCCACTTAGCCACAGGTTTCTGTAGATGAAATGGGCCCCATTTTTGAGTGCGTGGGCTCAGTCGCTGAAAGCCTGGGTTGAGTGCCTCTAATACGCTCATAGAGCCTCATACACAGGTGTGGGTGTTAGCAGTGAACTCTGGAAGTGTATGCATGTGTGTGTGTGCACATGTTTGTGTGTATACTATGTATATGTGTGTTCCTTCTGTCAGAGATGCTCCTGTCACCTCAGAGCATCATCTAGCAACATTATCTTCATCAATCTCTGTAAACCAGAGGGAATAAGGTGGGCTCGGAGCCCATTACTTTCAAGTCGATATGCTGCGTCTGCCAAGTTAATATGGTTCCTCATGCTTGTGCGAGACGACGATCTAGGATGTCTAAATGATGCTCTCTGCTTCCGTCTGTTATCTGATCAATCAAGGTCATCCAGGCAAGTCTAAATGCACTGGCTTTATTTGATGGATTTCCTTCTCTAATCTACAGCTCCCACTGTTCAGAGTGTTGAATTCACCCCCCCCCCCCTCCCTCCCGCTGTGCTGCGAGCCACAGCGTGTTGGCGTTCAATAGGTGTGTGCGTGTGTGTGTGTGGGGGGGGGGGGTAATGGCCTACTCCATGTGGGTGGGTAGGTATTGTGCTGAAGAGGTGTGAGCGAGTGTGTATGTAAGACCGGATGGATGACAGTGGAGAGTCTATAATATGCATTATGCAGTGTGAGTGTGTGGAACCGTAGGCGTTGGCAGATGGCAGCTATAAACTTCATGTTCAGAGGGACGGAGTGAGTGATTAACTCTGTCTGAGTCAGTGTGTACTGTGTAGTTACACGATAGAGAGAATGAATAACCCTGTAATAACCTAGTGTAGCTCTGTCTCTTTTCACAACATACCCCCCTGAGCAATCTTATTTTTCAGTATGGAAAAATATGGATTCTTGCAACTTATCATCCTTCATTTCATATGACCCTAACAATATTTCAGAAATTCTATCCGATGGCTTATATATGCTACAGTAAATGTTTGTGTTTAAGACTTTGTTTTATTAATTTCAAGAATCTGGAAGGTGTTTGAGGAAATACTGCATGAAGGAATGCATATGTGTAACACTCTTTCTGAAATGGAAAGATGTACACTTCATACCATTCCCTTTTATTTATGTATACCAGTAGGCAGGGGTGTATCAAGGTCTCTGTATTTTGGCTCTGGGCCCCATCCGCAACTCATTTGCGTGCACCTCCAGACAATCTAACAAATGAATTAACTTAACGATTATGCAGGCACACTCATCTTAAGAAATTGCCCTATGTTAAAAAAAGAGGAACAGGAAGCCACTTTTTTTTTTTTTTTTTTTTTTTTTTTTTTTTTTTTTAATATCTCTCTCCGATTTTTCTCTGTTTTCTCCCCGTCCCAATTTAGTCGTTGTGCCAATTCCCCCCCCCTCCCCTACCTGGTTGTTGTGCGCATGTTCTCCTACTGGTCGGTACAAGGGAACCCTGAAGTATCCGCACGCTTCCTCCGACACGTGCAGCGACAGCCAGTGGCTTTCTTCTCACCTGGCAGCGAGGGCTCTCATTGGTGAAGTGTAACGCGTGGGAGGTCACGCTGCCTTCCTCAAGTCCTGCCTCCGCTGAGCAAGCGCCCAGACCTGACCTGTAGGCGTCGCTGTCCACAACGCCAGTTTCCCACCCACGGCTTCCCTCCCCCTAACCCAGCCAAACAAGTTAGTATAGCGATCAGCCCAAGCCAAGGCAATGCTGACTCCGGGAGTCGAGACTGCAGTCTCTTGCATGGGTGACGAGCGCAATCTCCGCTACGCCACCTGACCGCCACGCCACCTGACCGCCTCAGGAAGCCACCTTTTTGAACTTTTAAAACAACCTTTAAAACAAACTCCGACCCTCTGAGGCTCCTCCCCTAGCTTGGGGCCCTGGGTAGTCAGTTACACTACCCCCCCACTCCTTGCCAGTAGGTTATATTGGTCCATTTTTAATAGCCTTTTTATTAATTTTGACCTCATACTAGGGGTGTAACGGTACACAAAAACCACGGTTCGGTACATACCTCTGTTTTGAAGTCACGGTTCGGTACGGGTTTTCGGTACAATGGGGGAAAGTTTGGCTTCCCATGTTCCACCCAGGGGTGATGTAGTGTGCAGTAACTAATTGTACGTGTAGGGCTGTCGACTAATATTCTATATTGAAATTAATAATCGACTTGTAAAGAAATCTTTTATAATTATTATTATATTAGATTGTGAAAAAAAACAGCCCCCGGTGGGCGGTCGTTAGTGGTTAACATACCGTTGTATTCGTTCGGTACACAGCCGTTCGGTACGGTACACACTGAAACAGTTCGGTACGGATACGCGTACCTTCTCACCTGTGATATGATGAAATGGTGGGACACGGAAAAAAAACAGTCTCATTCTATGAATTTCATATATCTGTTTATGTGAACCACACATATTCTTCACCTCCACGTCCCCCCTATGAGCCAGAGATATTTTTGGCCTGTAGTAGGCATAGGCCATGGTTACACTGGGGAAAAACAGCAACGTTGTATTTTCGAATGATTACGTTTGCATGTCCAAGTTAAAAGGAAACGCCGTTTTGTATTGTACCCATTCTGCAATCTGTTAAATAACGTTTTCATCCATTCATTACTAGGTTAATGTACGATAGCCACAATGCTATACTGTTATAATGGCATATCCCAATCACGTTAGCACGTAAGCTAACAAAATCGACGATCTTTTTGTGAGACTAAACTCCGCTCTTGGTGGTCAATTGTGTTGATGTTAGTTTTGTATCATCAACAAATGAGGCAGAACACACAGTGAATGTATCCGTTTTTGTTTGTTTTCTTGCTGAAAAATAAATGCTATGTTGCTAAATGGCTCATGAGAGGTATTTAAAGATGGTGGCTTTCTGAGATTTTGAGCAGGATGTGGAGTGACTCATTGAAAATGGCCTTCATGTTTGAACTACATCGCCACCTACTGCTTTGGCATTGTACTACATGTATACATCACTCTGTGGTCAGGAGACAAAACAACGTCTAACTTGCCTGCCATTACGTATCGTTCTGAAAAACGAAACTGAAACGAATAGTTTTGGCCCTAACCGCAGCCATATAGCCTACCAGGTCAGCTATGAGCAAGAGCCACCTGGACCTGGGTCTCAGAATGTGTCCCGGTGAGAAGAAGTACTTACACACAGTCTGACCTAGAAGTGGAAGGGCCAGGTTGTTGATGCTCATGCTGATTTATTTATTCTGTTTTCTAGTTCTGGGACCCGTGAACTGGCTTCACCTTCGTAACTAATAACATTAATTATGGCTCCATTCCATTTAGGTGTGCCAGTGGCAGGGCCCTAGTATTGTGCCTGCTGGCTAATGGCTCCAGCACATCTAAATTAAATGGACCCTAATTAATATTATTAGTTCCATCTGTGTTTAGTTTACCCTGCTATGACACATCAAAATGGCACCTGTGAAAAGGGAAGATTTACATGGACAGCTGCTCAATGGTGCTGCACATGTTTGTGGATCCTTTGGCCAGTGGTTAGCCATCTTTAGTCCCAGTGAAAACATACAGTCCGCTAAGCGTCCCGCTCTCTAATCTTCCTATAATATAAGCCCATCATCCTCAACTCTGTGACTGGAAGGGTTTGTGTTTAAGAGTCTGCCGTGTTTCAGCTGTAGTGTAAGAAGAACCCAGTCTCCAGTTCCAGTGAGCCTTAGGCCCGTCCTGAGGGAGTATCCCACTCTGTTTCACTCTGGAGGAGACACGGTGTGTCTCTGTTACCTAGCAGCCCAGTTACATGTGTCTCAGTCTGGGACCTCTGGAGGAACTCAGTCTGCAGGAGGAATTTCACACATATGGGCAGTAGGCCACACAGACATGCGGTCTGTACTAGGAGTGTAATGTAACGGTACGTGTATTTGTCCCTCGACTTATGGTTCGGTACATCCAGCCATACGACGAATACGTCTCGTACGACACTAGGTGAAACATTTGACAAATTAATGCTCAATATCTTTACTTGACTTTACACTGGCTTACTTTGATCTTTAACATTGAATATTAAGCTTGTATTGCCAAATTTAGATGAATGATGAATAAAACGTTGAAGCTTGACGGAACAAATTAACAACCGTGCACTCTGCACTGGGCTGTTTCTCCCCTCCTCCCCTCCCCTTTACTATAGGTGTCCCTGAAACAAAACCATGAATGAATGATATGTTTGTAACACAGCTGGGTCATTACAATAGGCTGAACATTTTCAGCCTAATAATGTTAACCAATGGAAAGACACACACACACACACACACACACACACACACACCAACTTTCTCCCGCAGACTTTTAGTCACAGCTGATCCGGGGGGAAAAAGACAAACACACTACATACTTTTCCCGGACTGATCCATCTGAGCTCCTCTCCAGTCGAGCTGCTGCAGTGTTTAAATCCAAAATATTGATAAATCCTCTGCCATTGTTGTGTAACATGTCATCTCTTCTCTAGAGTCTTCTTTCTCTGCTTCACGTGAAGTAAATCTACTCTAGAAGTTAAACTGAAACTTAAAAAGCATACACCATGGGGGGTGGGGGCGGTAGGCAATTAATTTACTCAGTGCAGTGGATGCCGAACACAGAATGACACCGGTATCACTGACTACCGTGGCAAGCCTATGTGGAACTAAGTATAACTTAATAGAAAATATTATATTTAATAATAATTATTATTATTATAAATATCAAATAATTATTATTTTAAAGGTCCCATGTCTTATAAATTGCCTTTTCCAGTGTTTAGCATTGTTTTCTAGCAATGTGGGGTTGTATCAATGGGGTCTGTGTCTCTAATTCTCATTTGGGCTTATCAGTCCAGTTCAGATGTCACAAGATCCTCCCCCACTGAACTAAGCCATTCTGAATTTCGCGTACCTGTGACGTATAATAATTCTCATCTGCATAACTAGAGAGGGATACGGAGCATACACACACGCAGTCGGGAGTGTGTGTAAAATGCTCCGTATCCCTCTCTCTCCCTCTCTCCCTCTCTATCTCTCTCTCTCTCTCCCTCTCTCGCTCGCTCGTTCTCTGCTCTCTCTCTGTCGGCACTCGCGTCATGTCAACCTGTTGCAAAATATCATAGCGCACACGCACACTCCCACCCGTGCAATAATATTCACGGGGGTATATATTGTCATTTGAAACAAGTTACCAATGCATTGTCCTGTGGGATTATGCCCCCCGCGCCGAAATTAATTACATTTACATTTAGTCATTTAGCTGACGCTTTTATCCAAAGCGACTTACAAGTTCTGTACGACAAGTCATCAGGAAGGGCACAACTCTATCAGTAACAATGTTCATCAAAGTGTTGAGTGCTACAGTGTAGGTTAGTTTATTAGGACGAGTGCATGATAGTAAGGTTAGTTAGGGTTCGATTTTTTTATTTTAATTTTTTTGAATTTCAGATAATGGTTGAAGTGCGTCTTTAGTCGACGGCGAAAGATTGGACGGGGTTTAAGCTGTCGTAACTGGGGTGGGTAGTTCATTCCACCATTGTAGGGCAAGGACTGAGAAAAGGCGGCTTCTCCTTGATGACCCTCCCGGAGCTTGGATAGGAGTGGGTCTGAGACGGCCAGAAGATGCAGAGCGTAGGGGTCTTGAGGGTGTGTAGTTAGAGACCATTGACCGGAGGTAGGCAGGAGCAGTTCCCTTTGCCGCACGGTATGCCAGGTCGAGGGCCTTGAGGCGGATTCGTGTGGCGATGGGGAGCCAGTGCAGGTCCCTAAGAAGTGGGGTGACATGGGCCGACTTCGGTAGGTTTGAGATCAGGCGGGCCACTGCGTTCTGAATGAGTTGAAGAGGCTTGGTGGCAGTGGCCGGGAGGCCAGCAAGCAGTGCATTGCAGTAGTCGAGGCGGGAGATGACTGTTGATTGGACGAGGAGTTGGGTGGTTTCTTTTGTCAGGAAGGGGCGGATCCTTCTGACGTTGCTCAGGAGGAATCTGCAGGTTCTGGTTGTCGCTGCGATGTGAGCAGAGAAGTTCAACTGGTCGTCGAGGACAACACCAAGGTTCTTGGCGGTCGGGGACACGGTCACAGCTGCATTCTCGACTGTGATGGAAAGGTCGGTCAGGGGGGAGGATTTGGCCGGCAGGTGGAGCGATTCTGTTTTGCTTAGGTTCAGTTTGAGGTGGTTGGTCGTCATCCAGACATAGATGTCGGACAGACAGGCTGAGATCCGCTCAGAGACGTGGATATCTGAGGGAGGGAAGGAGAGGAAGAGTTGAGTTGAGTATCATCGGCATAACAATGATATGAGAAGGCATGAGACGTGATAATGTTACCCAGTGATTTGTAGAGGGAGAAGAGAAGGGGTCCTAGGACCGAGCCCCGGGGGACACCTGGTTTTTTTTTTTATGAGCGGTGTGACTCTGGCTTGTTTTAGGGAGGTGGGGACCACCCCCGAGTTGAGGGAGGAGTTGATGGTTGCAGTTAGGAATGGGAGGATGTCCACTTACACATATAGGGGATATACACAATCATACATAGGGGACACACACATACATAGCTGAGACGCACATGCATATACATACCTGAGATACACACTCACACAGGGGGCAGAGACACACATGGATACGAGACACACACAAGAGGTAGGATTACAGTCACATACCTGAGACATACACGCATACTTACGTGATACACGTACCCACATACACATATCTGAGACACACATTCATACATGCTCTCAGTGTCACGCACACCTACATATATCTGAGACGCATCCTCTCACGTGCAATATGGAGAAAGATGGCATCCCGATAGAAGATGCAGCACATACCTGCTTGCAGGTAGATCGGTCTACATATAACGTATGTGCATCAGGGATATACCGTAATTCCTCTAATAGTAACCCCGGCTTGTATTTGTTTCAACTGTAGCGGATACCAGGCTTGTATTAGGAGGAGGCATGTATAAGAGAGAGGCCTATATTTCTAATTTTCAAACGGATCATAATGAATAAATCAACATTTTGTGTCAGTTTGAACCCAGTAAAATGTACTGGGTTCATTTATTGAAACCAAGTACTGTATGAAATACGGTAGTAAACAGTGCAATTACAGGTGGTCAAAAAAAGTTAAATAAAGTAAAATAGTGCAATCACAATACTGGTATAATAATAATAATAACTTCGTTTTATACAATTCTGAGGTAGGCTTACTCTCTTGGTAAACATTAACACCATACCATTATATGGTATTTACTGCACAGCCAGGCCAGCATATAACAACAATAACAAAATATATTGCCTATGGTAAATCCGTTGAGGGAAATACTGTAATTCCTCTAATAAACCCGGCTTGTATTAGGAGGCCGGCTTATAATTGCTTAGCTCAACAGCGCACCCGGTCATTAATAGAGACCCGGTTTTTAATTGAATACCGGTTACTATTAGAGGAATTACGGTATATGCACAATGTATAGTAATGTTTTTTTTTTTAAGTGCTTTTTTAATTTCCATGTCAGTTATTAATGTGTTTGTATGAGTCTCTTACATGTTTTGTATGTTGTTACAAAAAATAAAAAGACGAATCTTGGATGTTGCATGTTATGCTGTGGAAAGATGTATTTTGAATATTGGAAAGATTTGTGCAAAAATATCAAAAAAAAAAAAAAAATGAATGGGAGGATGTCTGGTGCTATGGTCTGGAGGAGTGGGGAGGGTAGCTGATCCAGCTGGCATGTAGTCGGGACGGTTCGACGTTACCAGTGTCAGGGTCTCGGCTTCTATAATGGGAGAGAAAGATGACAGAGTGAAGGATGAGGTTCTCGATTCAGTATTTGGAATGGGTGGGGGTTGGGAGAAGGAGCTGCGGATGTTCTCCACTTTTTCCTCGAAGAAGATCGCAAATTAGTCTCCCTCTATGTCTCTCTCTGTCTGCCAGTGCAGACTGTGGGTGACTGTCACTCAAAGCGCTTTGCGAGTATTGGCGGAGCCCAGCCAGCAGCTTGAAATCTTGAAGTGGAAAAATGCTGCTTTAGAGTACTTGATTAGAAATACTGTAAGATTCTGATCAAACTGGCCAGTATCACGTCTTCGTCTGTTTGGCTCTCCATCCAATTCCTCTGCGTTGTGTACTTTTAATGGTCCTGACGTCTCCGATACTGGTAGATAAGATCCTTATCTCCCCCCCGTTAGTGCAATCCGTAAACCATAATACTTCCCCACCTCCGTAAGAATTCGACACTTCTACAACGTGAAATACCTTACAAGGAAAAGCATGGTTTTATTTCTCTAAACAGAAACCTCAGCTCAGATGTTAACAGATTGTATTGTCCTTGAAGAGTATATTTCTAATGATCTTTCGGTGTGTTCATATTATCGTCCTTTTGCTGTTCAGTCCAATAGTGTTCAGGCCTGTTCGTTAGCCTAAAACCATCCTCGTGGTAGCCGAAGCTACTGGTGATGTGCCATTCTCCCCCCCCCCCCCCCCCCTCTCTCTCGTCGAGAGGAGAGAGTCTCTTCTGGTTTCTTCCCTCTTAGTCTCAGTCAGATTTTAGTCTGCTCAACACCCGGAAACACCGTTCGACTTATAGATGTTCGTCGTCGCAACGACGGCCCCGCATTCTGGTTGTCATGTGACGTGTTGTCATGACAACTGCGTTTAACCTTTCACACATTAAAATGCAGTTTCATTCACTGTTGCATTAAGATGAACCTCTCTCCCTCCTGCTCGTCGAGACAGTACACTCTAATCTCAGATGTTCTAATGAGGAATGTCAACAAACATTCTCTCGCTGGCAGTGTGGCTCACAACAATCACCCTGCTACTGAACCACCGTCTCCTGCTTCCACCGTCCGCATGCACTTCGACCTCTCTGACCCGGCACCGTTTTAGCTGTGGTCACTCCCCCCAATCTATACATCACATACATTGAAAAACCACCATTTTCTCTCAATCCCCCCTTGATTCTTATCACCCCTTCAGAATCATAAATCATTATTTGTTTTTTTAATTAATTATGCCAAAAATAGCCTGTGGTTGAAGCAAACCAACCTCGTCTCTCGTGCACAAGAAACGAAGACGGCCCACGGGCAACCCAGTGATCCTGCTGCCTGATGTCTGTTTGCGCCCCCCTTCGTGCACAAAGGGAACCGAAACCGACCACCAAAACCAACAACATCCAACGACTCATAACCATTGGAGCCCCCCTGTCTGCTCCCAATAATTATATCCTGTTGTTCTACTGTTCTCCCTCTTATCTACCTTCTATATATATATATATCCTTCTATACATATATCTTATATATGAATCCTCCATTTATATCTCATACTCCTAATCAATGAACACAGGACTTCTCGCTGTTGTCTCGTCTCTCGATCTCCTGATTGACTCTGAAAGGAAGTCCCTGTTTGTTCATGATTCACCGCCCGTGCTCTGTTGTTTCAAAACGCTCTCTAAACAGCGTCTCCGCCGGGAAGGCCCCTCCGATGTCCGCCTCGTTCTCCCCTGGGCAACACCGCCTGCGACCGCTGGACTCCGCCTCGTCGGCCGTCTCCGCCCCGTCGGTCATCTCCGCCCCGTCGGTCATCTCCGCCCTGTCGGTCATCTTGGTTGAGGCTCATCTCCACCGCCGTCGGCCCTCTCTCTCGTCGTGGACGGTCTGTGTACCAGGCTGCCGTGCCTGGCCCCTGCGGCTTCCTCCTCCTCCAGTCTGTCTCCTGGCCATCTCCATCGCTGTCGGTGTCATTCCCCCCTTGAAAGCAGAAACACAACACCGGCAGTCTTTCTGTACACTCGACCCTGTGTTTTCTATTAGTCTACCGTGACTTTGGGCCTGCAGCTCGTTCTCTATATATATTTTTTCCTCTGCAAGCCCCTGCCATGGCCACGCCCTTTCAGACTGTTGGACGGTGTGAGTGTCCTACAGCCCATGGCGCTATTTGTTCTCTATTAGTCCCCCACCTTCTCAACACCCATATCTAATCCTACAGGGCTGTTCCCTGTTTTGTTGTCTTCCGGCGTGACACCAGCAGCTAAACGATACCCACTCGGCGCTCTACGTTTGTCCCACGGTTGACCCCCAGCGCGCGCCAGTTCTTTCTGGTGACGTGTCCCCTCAAGACTCTGCCTATTTATTAGGTGTGAGAAGGCCCCACTGGAGATCGAACTCCCTCTTATTTCATAATTAAACTTATTTAATTAACCTGTATATCGATCTTATTATTATGATAATAACATACAACCGAGCATCGCTCTAACATACAACAGAGCAGGTTGGTTCCCTGCTCCTAACTCACATACGTACTCGTACTATCATCTAACATACAACAGAGCTGTCCGTCGCCCTATACCCTACGGGGCTGTCTACCGTCGCCCTGGAGCTGTCACCGTTGCTCTATACCCTACGGGGCTGTCTACCGTCGCCCTGGAGCTGTCACCGTCGCTCTATACCCTACAGGGCTGTCTACCATCGCCCTGGAGCTGTCACCGTCGCTCTATACCCTACGGGGCTGTCTACCGTCGCCCTGGAGCTGTCACCGTCGCTCTATACCCTACGGGGCTGTCTACCGTTGCCCTGGAGCTGTCACGTCGCTCTATATACCCTACGGGGCTGTCTACCATCGCCCTGGAGCTGTCCCGTCGCTCTATATACCACACTTTGAGTTCCTTTACAAAGTTCTCACATACACCACCGTGTATACACACAAGCAGTTGGTAATTTTGAAAAAATTCAACTCCTTAATTAACTTAAACTCTACATATTCGCCTATGGGTAATGGAAACTCCCCAGCACTACCCCCCCCCCCCCTCCGCAATTAAACTCCTTAATTGAATTAAACTCTAAATATTCCCCTATGGGTAATGGAAACTCCCCAGCACTACCCCCCCCCCCCTCCGCAATTAAACTCCTTAATTGAATTAAACTCTAAATATTCCCCTATGGGTAATGGAAACTCCCCAGCACTACCCCCCCCCCCCTCCGCAATTAAACTCCTTAATTGAATTAAACTCTAAATATTCCCCTATGGGTAATGGAAACTCCCCAGCACTACCCCCCCCCCCCCCCTCCGCCACTAGGTGGCGACCTACTCCTCCATTTGCCTGTATTATCCCACTGCCCCCCTAGATGGCGGCCAAAACTCAGTCTAGAGGATTGTAGGTGACGTGTCACTTCCTGATTCTAAACCCCTCGTGGCTCTGCGGCCATTTTGACTCGGTGCAAATGGCTACTCTCTCAACAAACGGCCGCTGCCCTTCCTTCCAAGGCCTGAAAACACCGCTGTTTTTCCTCTCTTTCCTATCCATTATCAGGGGACGCTTTCTCAGACTAATACTCTTGCCTGATCGGACATAATACACACTGGTACAATCTCCTTTCGACTTTCCTTCTGTTATGAAAACAGTCCCGCCATAACAATTTTTCGATCTGATTCAAGCACCCCCCCCCCCCCCCCCTTTCCTCATCTCGCATTTACCCTCCTTAAACCAAAACTGTGCAGCCTGCCTCGTTTGCTTTTCATTCTCTGTAGATAACACCCTCGATTTTCACCATGGTTCTCTGCTCATATTATTACAGCTGGCATTCTCTCTGTCGAACTAGAAATGTTTACGTTTATGGATTCACTATCTGTTCGTTTTTATTTGGCTTAAAATCAAAACAACCGTGTGCACAGTGAACTCACATTTTTGATCGGAGCGCTGTTTCCCCTACAGCGCTGGTTCGCCTCCTGACCGCTCGACTCGCCGCTCTCTCCCAGGGCTGGCCGGCCTTGCTTCGATCATGATTCTCCCACACATTGATGACTGTTGTCCACTGTCGCCCCATTATTGAAAAAGTCTTTATCCGTTGTTCTTATCTCTTGCAAATCCGGCTGTCATCAACAACCAACTGTTCCCGTTGTTTTAATCTCTTGCAAATCCGGGTCCCAACGGCATCAACTGTAAGATTCTGATCAAACTGGCCAGTATCACGTCTTCGTCTGTTTGGCTCTCCATCCAATTCCTCTGCGTTGTGTACTTTTAATGGTCCTGACGTCTCCGATACTGGTAGATAAGATCCTTATCTCCCCCCCGTTAGTGCAATCCGTAAACCATAATACTTCCCCACCTCCGTAAGAATTCGACACTTCGACAACGTGAAATACCTTACAAGGAAAAGCATGGTTTTATTTCTCTAAACAGAAACCTCAGCTCAGATGTTAACAGATTGTATTGTCCTTGAAGAGTATATTTCTAATGATCTTTCGGTGTGTTCATATTATCGTCCTTTTGCTGTTCAGTCCAATAGTGTTCAGGCCTGTTCGTTAGCCTAAAACCATCCTCGTGGTAGCCGAAGCTACTGGTGATGTGCCATTCTCCCCCCCCCCCCCCCCCCCCCCCTCTCTCTCGTCGAGAGGAGAGAGTCTCTTCTGGTTTCTTCCCTCTTAGTCTCAGTCAGATTTTAGTCTGCTCAACACCCGGAAACACCGTTCGACTTATAGATGTTCGTCGTCGCAACGACGGCCCCGCATTCTGGTTGTCATGTGACGTGTTGTCATGACAACTGCGTTTAACCTTTCACACATTAAAATGCAGTTTCATTCACTGTTGCATTAAGATGAACCTCTCTCCCTCCTGCTCGTCGAGACAGTACACTCTAATCTCAGATGTTCTAATGAGGAATGTCAACAAACATTCTCTTGCTGGCAGTGTGGCTCACAACAATCACCCTGCTACTGAACCACCGTCTCCTGCTTCCACCGTCCGCATGCACTTCGACCTCTCTGACCCGGCACCGTTTTAGCTGTGGTCACTCCCCCCAATCTATACATCACATACATTGAAAAACCACCATTTTCTCTCAGCGAGTATTGGCGGAGCCCAGCCAGCAGCTTGAAATCTTGAAGTGGAAAAATGCTGCTTTAGAGTACTTGATTAGAAATACAAAACACTGACATTTTTCTTTTTTAAACCTTACAGATGTGTTCCATAGACTCACAGGAATTGTGTAAAATTGCCCAAATAGTGAAACGAATAGCAAAACATGGGACAAAAAAAAATCCTGTTGTACCGAACCGTGACCCCAAAACCGAGGTACGTACTGAACCGTTGCTTCTGTGTACCGTTACACCCCTAGTCTGTACATTACCTAAGCCAATTTCAATTGATTTATACACTGTAATGTTTTAAGCGTTATGCTATTATGTATGATACATATTTTCATGATATTTGCTTAATAATGAATTACATTTCAATTGCTCTGAGTTTCAAATGTGGTAGGATTTTATTTATTTATTTATACATTTTTTTTATTCAGGTATAAAGCCAACTGAGTTGCTTAGTGGGGATATGAATGTCAAGAAAGGCATCTCAAGAGGCTTGTATCAGTTACATGTGTTGTTGATGTTTGAGTGTGCACAGTTGCATTCAGGGAAGATAGTGTTGTAATTGATTTAATAAGTGTATGCTCTCTAGTTCATAATCGAAGCATTCCATGCTAATGTATGGTAAGATATGTGGAACAATTATACAGACCTGAATTGTGTGCAAGTTTTCCTGCATTTCAAAGTGCCACATGATTATCAAAGGTCACATTTTATTTCCATGGGTCTATTTTGGATTAGTGAAATAGTGGATTTTGTGGTAGCTTCTCTGACAATGTTCATGGCAGTTTGCTGCATTTAATATGCTAATTTGTTTGAAATAGCAAAAAGAAATTGCTGTGATCTGCTGGTTGATGTTTCAACCTTTATTTACTGCAGTAAAATCACAATGACCTAGACTTTTTTCTCTCTTCCATTTTGTTTTCAGTTGAGAGTTGTTTCGGTGTAAACATGCAATATTTCCCCAGTGTTTGATTTTGCACAAAATAAATGCTGCCAATTCCTTGAGGGAATAATTTATAGAAATCTTATCAAGTTTATAGACCAACAATTGGAACAAGATGAAATCTTAGAAGATATCCAATACTGATACATCTACACATGTCTAAACTACAGTGTGATCTCTCAAAAGCCCCTGCAAGGCTTTATTTATAAATTATGCTAGGCTTAATTGATTCATACGGACCTTAAATACAGAGTGAGGAGACTGGGAGGGACTGGGAGGGATTTGAGGAGCGCAAGTAGAGCAGAGGAAATGCTGTTTAAATAATTGATTGGAGTGTTAAAGGGAAAATCCACCCTAAAGTAAAATGCATATGTTATTGCTACAATACTGTACAGCTCAGTTTTAATTTGTGAACCTGAACTCTCCTTAGGCTGAACACCAGAGAGACTGGGCTCTACTTGATGAATTACATGTGGTGATTTTACTGCGATATACAGGACATTTTTCTTATTCATAGCCTTAAGCCCTACATTTAATACAAATTAATTTGGATGTAATTGCTCAAACAAAAATTTGATGAGCCCACAAAGTCGGTCACTAATTAATTATCAACGGACCCTTAAGGAGACAGTTGCCTAGATGTTGACTGAGATGTCCAGCATCACTGGAATAGCACAATGTAAATTCAGTTTTAGGGTGGCGTTTCCCTTTAAGTAAAATGCTAACTATAAAATAGCAACCTCCTCCCTCCTTGCTGTTCCAGCTCACCTAGCAACCCTGCTACTGTTCCAGTGCCCTGCACCTGTGGCACAGGGCTGACCCCGAGGAATACCCAGCGGAGAACACAGGACATGTTTTCTCTCATTTCACAGCCAAGACAACAATGCTGGGCTCAGGTGTCAACAGGGAGGAGACTGGATGCTCGACGCCAGTGTTGTGTATCCCTGCATTCTGTGCATTTTTAAAAGGCACTAAAATGGCGTTCACAGTTCCTTCCACGTGGTTAAATATGCATGTTCCAGATGTATATCTTTCAGTTCCTGATAATCGGGAGACTTATTTTTTTTATTTTTTTATTTTTTATTTTTTTCCTTTTTTACACGAAACCAGACAACACAATACAGTAACAATACTAATAAACCAGACATCACAGGACAATAACAGTAATTGTTACAAAGGGTCAGATTAAACCGAATATATATATTTATTACTTGAGATATATTGTATAATATTTGTATATCGTCTGATATCCCTTGTATATTCTTTGTACATATACACGGAATATCCCTTTACCTAGGTACAGGCCAGACCATAATATTCGTTCTCCTATTGGACAGCGACCCCCTAGGCGCCAACGGCCATACCCCCAATGTCTAGTTCAAAGTCACCGCTAAGACATGTCTCAACATGCCCAGGTTTGCGCAGTAATACGAGACAGAAATGAGGTTGGCACTAGATTATTCATTTTACGTATATATATATGTTGCAGGTGGATACAGCAGTTAGTTACCCCAACAAGTTGAAGCCTTCACCACGATACAACGTGCCGTGAAGTGGGCCCGTTTTGCCTCTAAATAGAGCCTTGAGACCGTGTGCGAATTGATAGCTAAAGTGTCAGAGTTTAACGCTGTATCGTCGAGTTCGACTTATTCTATTATAAAGTAATAGTCAATTATGTATAGTGTATCGTGCGGCTACCGTTCTACAGTGACCAGCATTACCACCGTTTCATCGTACCGAGCTAGTGTGCTTATCCAGGCTGGGCGGCCTAACCTTGTGCCGTCATCCGAGGAGCCCTAGACGAGAACCGTGTGGATATGTACACTGGATAACCTACACCGACGAATGCAGAGCCCTTTTCGGCTGGATTATATTGCTTTGGTACTGTGAGCAGAGAACCGTCTACCCCCACTACCGTGTGGGATCTACCCTGTGAGGAGCCCCGTCGAGCCCGCCTCTAGGACCCAGAGGCTGGCTAGCTTTCATCCATGCTGCAACGCATACCGGAGTATAGCTGTTGCTTTGTCTAAGGACCAAGGGATTATTGCACCGTCTCCTGTACCTGGAGTCTCTTTATTCCTCGTTGATCCAGACTTTTGCTCCCGACCATTCCTCTCCCCTGCTGGCTTACAACCGGAGGGAACCCCCTTAGTATCTCCAGCTGACCTACGAGTGTGCCTTATATAATTCTTATGCTACAGGTGGTATTAATTATACCCATCGTAATATGCTCATGGACTTACGCTCTTGACCTATTCATGCACATTCTTCGCCATACAAGCGCGACCCTAATTCTCAATACTGTAATCTACTATTGCTGCTCTTCTAATAAATATTCCAAACAGGACTTTCTTTGTTAAGCCGTGTTATTGTGTGGGTGTTCATCATATATACCGTGTACTGTATGGCCAGTAATTAAAGTACATAACTCAGTAGTGGTTTAATGATACCATACTCTCAATACAGTCAGGGAATTGTACCCCTCAGTTACAGTAATAATAATAATAATAATAATAATAATAATAATAATAATAATAATAATAATAATAATAATAATAATAATAATAATAATAACGAGAATGACAAGACCATCAATTAAATCAGAATAATGAAAAATAAAATAGTCATGTACAAATTAAATACATATACATACTGCTAAAGACATTTACAAACCCCCCCACCGCCCGCCCCCCAGAAGTATCCCACCCACCCCGCCCCCCAAAAAAATAAATATAAAGATTATATACGTGGACACTTGACACTCGCTCACTCCCCCACCCCCCCCCCCCCCCCCATCCCAGGACCTTAACAAGAGTTACATACATAATATAGTATTCAGTAATCAGTAGGGATGCTCGATATTGGCTTTTTTACCGATACCGATATTCCGATATTGTCCAACTCCAATTTCCGATACCGATATCAACCGATACCGATATATGCAGGGTTTCCCCCCAAAAAAATGGAATAATTTCAGGTAACTAATAATTTCACTGGATGCATTCAAAAGGCTTTCTAAATGTAAGCATTATCTGTGCAAAATATGATCATTAACACTTTGACTGCCGGAAAACGCTTTACAGCGTCATTCCCGGCCATGCTCAAGTTGCCGGAGGACGCTGTACAGCGTCCTTATATCAATATTTCAAAAATCTGCATTCGGATTCATATTTCCCCTCCGGTGGCCGATCGGCGCAATCGCCAAACAGGAAGTGCTATGGAGGTTGTGCTGGTCGACCATATTACTTCCGGGCACTCTGTTTGGCTCACGGGACTCGATCTCGACACAATACATAGCGATCGATTGCCAATAACTCGATAAACAACATGATTTGGACATATATACTATTATACAAGCTGGAAATGGACCCGATATTTCTACATACCATAATAGGTAAATTACTGTTCCACGCTCATCGCCCAACGGCGCGAGGAGGATACGGTAAGATTCAGCGTTATTTTTGATCGTATTCCAAACTGTTATGATGAACATATCACCCACACTAGATGAATGATATAACGCTGCCCACGGAATTATAAACGATCCCCCGCCCATCCGGTCATCATCAGATCATACGTAGATCATTCTAGAAGTACGTCCAATTGAAATTTTTTATATCGCCCCGATTGCCATCAAACTGTATTTCATCATCAATATAATGCATTTGGGGCTATATATCACGTTCTGGAGAAAGCTGCAGAAAGAGATGAAAACATACTTATACATTAGACCATACTTTACTATGAATATGTGAATGAAAAAGTTTAACGTTGCTACACAATGAACAATACATATAGGACTTTGAATGGGCCCTAATAATGGCAATGTAGCAATAGAATTTAAAAAGTTATAGCCATGCAAAGAAGGGGTACTTCTCCATAGACAAATAGAGCCGGCAACCTATGGTATATAATGAATTTAACCCATGGCACCCAAAGTGTTAAAAAAGTAAAAATGAACATTTTAAACCAACATGCATACTTTTGACAATAAATAAAATAAGAATTGGTTCTTACTTGCTTGCCTGGGTAAATAAAGGTTAAATAAATGTTTAAAAAAAAAATTGTTATTGTTTTTTTTTTTTTTACTATCGGATAATATCGGACATCCCTAGTAATCAGCTATATACGCTCTTTTAGCTTCACAACAGCAGCCATCCAGATAGCAATATTAGACTAATTGACCCCTATAACACGTGCCGTAGATATCTCCAGTAGCTCGACATAAGTGAGAATCCATACCTTCGGGCAGAGTTTGTCTGGGTGTATCCAACGTGAGGCGATACATTTTTTGGCGGCTGTGAGGCCAGCTAGAATCAGTCTTTTCTTTTTTTTAAACTTTATTTTTTAGCGTTTATCGCTTTTCTGGTCAAGCATGACCGACAGAAACAGGTTGAAATGGGATGTAGAGCAGGGGAAGACATTCTGAGAAATGACGGCAGGTCCGGGAATCGAACTCGTGTCCCCCAGATCCGTGACGAGCACGGTTTTCCCAGACGCAGAAATAGCGCCGAGATATGCGGTGAGCTACGGGAGCTCCCTAGAATCAGTCTTTTCACATGTGTAGAAGAAACGTCATTCAGTAGCAATACAGAAGGAGAAACAGGTATGGTCAGAGAGAAAATATCTGAGAGCTGAGAGGTAACATTTTCCCAAAAGAGCTCAACAGGAGGGCATTCCCAGTACATATGCATAAATGTTCCGTTGGCACCGTTTGGACATAAGGTACATCAAGAGTCAGGTCTGAGACCCATTAGATTCAATTGTCTAAGTCCTGTGAACAAAATTTAGATGAATCTGTTGGTGATCTGGGTTGCGTGAGGATAGCCGGACATTCTCCCAGACTGTATCCCAATCAAAATCTACATCCAACTCCGGGACATCCTTTCTCCAAATCGTATCCAGGGGGAGGTCTTTATACGAGGACATAAGTAAATGGCGATAAAAGTCAGAAACGAAGCCTCTTGATGTCTCTTTGTCATAAAATAATTTGTGAAATTGGTGATGTTCTAGTGGAGCGTCCCATGGAACCCCATGAGCCTTCAGAGCTGCCCTTATTTATAAATAAAAGAAAAAGGAAGTTCCTGGGAGATCATATCCGTTGGATAGATCCTGGAAAGAGCGGAGACCAGAGTTATCGAAGATATCCCCCAACGTGTGAATGCCTTTCTTTTCCCATCTAGGGTACCTAATAGGCTATTGTCCAATAAGGAGTAGATTGTTATTAAATAGAGGGGAACGCGTATGCCACCGATGGCGGTTAGTTTTAGTTAATTTCTGGGTGTCCCGCCAAGTCTGGATCACATGTGTGATAAGAGGGCCAAATCGTAAATTACATTGCTTAATTGATATGTTGGTATACACTATATCCTGAAGTCTATGGGGATACTATCTTCTCCTCCAATGGTCGCCAGAATACGGCTGCTTGAGAGTCAAACCAAGTGATCAATGGTCTCAAAGAAAAAGCTTGAAAATAATATTTGAAGTCTGGAAATGCTAAACCCCCGTCGAGTTTACTCCTCTGGGCAGTGGATATCTTTTAAGAGCGGGCGTTTGTTGTTCCAGACGAATTTATATGAGGCAGAGTGCAATTTCTGCCAGTAACCAACAGGAGGAGGTAACGGGAGCATGGAGCTGATAAAGTTAATTCTGGGTAAAATATTCATTTGAATTATTGACGCACGGGCCTGTAATGAATCTTTTAATTTTGACCACCTGTTGAATTCATTCGTAATCCTGTCACCCAAGCTGGAGTACCATCTGGCTAATAGTGGGGAATATTTCAATCCCAAGACATTTAAAGTGCTCCACCATAAGTGAACGCCACATATCAATTACCCCTGTGTCCTTGGACCAGGCCTGTAGGGCAGTGGTGGCTTGTCTCTGATCAGAGGTTTCAGTGTTTTTCGATTTATCAATCAATGGATCCCATACTGCATTAAAATCAGCTCCTACTATAAACAAGTAATCAGGTAGTTTCAACATAGCTGCAGTGAGTACAGTATAAAAGTTAGCATCATATACATTAGGGGCGTATGCAGAGATCAGAGCAATTTTTCGGTTAGAGTATTCAATTTTAGCAATAGTAATTCGACCATCTGCATCAGACCACACATCTAACAGTTTAATATTCAAACTTCGCTTCGCTATTATGGCTACTCCACGGGACTTAGTGCCAAAAGAAGAAGAACTTATGTTATGGTAAAATCTATTTGCCAGTCTTGCATTATCAGCCATTAAAAGGTGTGTTTCACTCAGTAAAGCAAGGTCCACTTCCTTCCTTTTTAGCAACGTTAGTACACTTGTGCGTTTAAGCGGTGCATTAAGACCCCCTGTATTCCAGATCAAGATATTTAAATTAGCCATTGTCTAAAAGGGCTGCAGTATGACTGAATGTAATTATTTTGGCGTAGAGCATTAGAACAGACACATATCCACTTGTTAAGGTCCTATTGAGTTCCGAGCATGAGCGTGAAAACAAAAATACCCCCCCCCCATCAGAAAACTTGTCCGATATGACCGATGACCAAGCATAACAACCACAACAACATTATGTAACTTAACCATACCAAAAACAAAAAAGGTATATTGTAACAATTTAGAAAAAGGAACCCACTTCGCTCAACATAGAGAAGAAATCTATGCAAAGTTCAATGCGAAGTTCAATGTGCAGACGATAAAAAGCAGATACATTAAAACACAGCTCGTCTTGAGTTAAACTTGAAAAAAGGCAATATGCATACCCGTCGTTGAGATAATACAGCAGAGATAAACTTTGAGCGTTACCGTTATGTTGGAACAAAAAGTTATGGTAGGCACGTGGTAACGGTAGTGTTAGCTGGGAGAGTCGGATAACCAGCACGCCTTGTACTTAGCTTAATCAGGCTCAGGGCCTGTTATACCCTGATTCACGTAGACAGCTCCGCCGAGGAGGGTCCATCCCCCTCGGCCGGGTAGGCCATCCAGGACCAGGCCTGTTACACCCCGATTCCCGTAGCCAGCTCCGCCGAGGGGGGTCCGTCCCCCTCGGTCGGGGAGGATACCATGCCGCTCCGTAGGAGGCATTGCGCCTCAGTCGGCGAGGTGAACAGGCGGTTGCATGTAACAACACTGTGGCCCATCTTTACTTTCAAGGTGGCTGGGTAGAGTAGGAAAACTTCTATGCCCTTTCCACGGGCGTAGTCCATAGCTTGAGAGAGAAGGCTCTGCGACGTTTGGCGGCGCAATCACCGAAGTCCACGGCGAATCTGAGGGGAAGGTTACCCATGGTTGGAGGGTGCTTCCTGGCCTCTCGAAGAAGAGCCTGGCGTGCAGTGAAATGCAGGCAGCAGAATATGAAGGCGCGGGTATGTTCACCCTTCTCCGGGGGACCGTTTCTGAAGATTCTGTGGGCACGCTCAATTAAGCCGTAGACTCGGACATTGCGTCTTCCATTTCGGTTCTCTAGGTCAGCCACCTTCTGTTCATAAATAAGCATCTTGTCTTTTATAGCTGAGACACCGGTGAAGTTGGACTCAAAGTTAGTCTTAACCGTGGTTATCACCTCTTCCATTCCCGAGAGCCGCGTGGTCACGCTTGCTAGCTCTGCTTGGAACGAGTCCAATCTGTTAGCTAGCTTCAGCGTGCTAGCTTCAAGTTCCTCACGGAATAAAGTTCTGATAAAATCTCTGTCTTAGGGGCGGCTAGGTGGCGCAGTGGGCAAGGCGCTCGCCACCAACGCAGGAGTTGCTGGGTTCGAGCCCAGCTCTTGGCGTTGCTACCAGCTTGGCTGGTCGTTCATACTAATACAATTGGCAGTATTAGGGGGTGGGAAGCTGGTGGGTGGGGATCGGACGTTATGGACAGCGACTCCTACAGGTCAGTTGGTGCGCCTGCGCAGTAGAATCAGGAAGCGACGGGGGCGGCGTGTCCCTCCCACGCAGACCCTCGCCGCTGAGAGATTGCGCTGTGCAGGTGAAAAGATGCGACGGCTGCCTCCTAGAGTACCGGAGGGGACACGTGATGCAAGGCTTTGTCCACATTGCAGCCGGCTAGTGGGAGGCATGGCCTAACAACGTTCGAGACAGGGGAGGGTAGAATTGGACAATACGAAATTGGGGAAGGGAGAAAAATAGAAAATGGGGAGAAAAAGTAGATACAAAAAAATAATCGGTCTTCCTCATTTAACGTTCCAGTCGGGTTCGGTATTTGTTTGGACATCCTTACGATGTGTGCTATGAATCCGACCTGAGCAGAAACCGGAAGCCATTGGAAGACTTTATTTTAACGATACTCTTGTGTAACAGAGCTGTCCTTATTTACAGACCTTTTCTGAACGTCAAAGTGACCGCAAAGGTTGACCGCTGTTAGTGAAAGTCGCCTCTCATCTGCTTAAACAGTTTAAGAGGTAGTGCGTTGCCTAGCATTGTTGACGGCAATAGAAAGGGTGAGTGACTATTTTGTTGCCCTTGAAAAAGGGGTGTTGAAATGGGTTGGAATGAAGTTCTGGCGTTGTTTCATATTGGATTGCATTTTAATCCCCATCTTTTGAGGTACCTGTACCTCTTATCTCAGTGATCCAAATGGCAGCACAGTGGTTAGCACTGTCTCCTCACATCAAGAAGGTCCTGGATTCAAACCCCAGCAGGCGGCCTTTCTGTCTAGAGTTGGCATGTTCTCCCTGTGTTTGCGTGGGTTTCCTCAGAGTACTCTGGTTTTCTCCCTCACCAAAAGACATGCATGCTAGGTTTCTTGCCATTGCCCTTGACCAAGGTACTGACATTACAACTGGAGTTGGTCCCCGGCTGCTGCTGTGTTGAGTCGGGATGGGTGAAATGCAGAGGATGAGTTTCCGCACAGGGATTAATAATGTTCAACAACAAATTAATGCAAATCAAAGAATTTCCAATGTTATTGTCGGTCGCCTAAAAACCGCAGCATCTTTTGCACCTAATTTGAATCAATATACCCCCCCCCCCCCCCCCCCCCCCTGCAACTGTAATAAAGGACATTTTGCTTTCGATGAACTTTGAATCGTGTGTGATATACTGTAATAGAGTAAACAAAAGGCCCTGTTTATCAACGGCCCATAAAGACAGGTCTTTGTCCGCAGGCTGTGTGTTGCCACTGTTACAGTACAGCACACAGCGGAAGTATTCCACGTTGCTGACCGAGTGGCTTTGACACAAATTCCAGCTCATGCGTGGAAGCATGCAGTCTCGCCATGGCAACTGCTCCAGCAGCCTCCCATCCGGAGACTTGGAGACAAATGGCACATGTGAGGCGAGCCGGGAGCCGCGTAGTACGGAGCCTCCCTCACAGTGACACAGTTTCACTCTCTCTCTCTCTCTCTATTATCCCTCACTGTGCTACGACTGCCACTCGTATCTCTTCCCCTCCCCTCTGTTTTTCTTCCTCTCACACACTGTACCGTCTGATTGTGTCTTTTGTCATCTGACGTGACCTCTCTTTTATATAGCTCGGCTCCTTCCCCTCGCGGCGTTAGACTCATGATGATGGATGCTGGAGGCGTGACGCATCTCGCCTCGTGTTAATCAGCTGTAGTGGACCATGTAAAGACACTAGCTACACTAAGTGAATTAATGAATGAATGAATGACTTTTATTTATATAGCACCCTTCACAGCACGAATGCACAGGGTGCTTTACACTATAGCTTGTATATAAAAACAAAAACAAAATGACAACAACAGACGGCAGTTAAAAACAGTGAAACCAGATTAAATAAAATAATTTAGATAAAATCATCAGTCACTTAATTTAAAAAAAAACTATGTATGACCAAAAGCCTGTCTAAACATGAGTTTTTAGTTGTTTTTTTAAAAGAGTTTTCAGAGGGGGCAAGTTCGCAAGTCCAGGGGGAGGGTGTTCCAGAGCCTTGGTGCTGTCACCTCGAAGGCTCGATAACCCCTTGTTTTTAGCCTGGACCTGGGGACCACCAGGAGGTGCTGATCGGCAGATCTGAGTGAGCGGGTCGTGTTAGTGTAGGGATGGATGAGTTTAGTGATGTAGATAGGGGCCTGACCGTGGAGTGCTCTGAAAGTAAAAGTGAGGACTTTGAAGTGAATTCTATAGTGTACCGGGAGCCAGTGCAGGGAAGCCAGAATGGGAGTGATGTGACATGATTTTTTTTGACCTTGTGAGTAGCCTGGCAGCATTTTGGACCATTTGTAGTTTGTCTGTGGATGATTTGGATTTGGAATTAATTAAGATCAAATGTTGGTGCTCTGTAAAAAAGAAAAAAAATCCTTGTTGATTTTAAATATTTTTTTGATTGTTGTTAAATCAAGTTGGTTTAATGATGGTTGCTGATTCAACTTATGTCGTGTGCCAATTTGTGTGGGTAGGAGTTATTTGTGTAAATGTTTCTGATTCACTCAACCTAGACCGACCATCTAGCTCATTGGTTCTCAAGGTGAGGTCCAGGAACCTCCTGCAGTCCGTTAAGGTCCTGTATAATTAAGAATGACTATTCTGATCGTACGTTTCACTTCCTAGTTCCACTGTTATGTCCCCACCTATAGATGGTTATGGAATCCTGGACTAAATCACATCCAACAAAATAATCTGCTGAGATGGGGGTCCCCGAGTCCAAACCTTATCAAATGGGGGTCCTTGGCCTGATGTGTACTGATTTTGGGGTCCATGACATAAACCACTGTTTTAGTTAACTCAAGTAGGAAAAATGGGTACCAACCTAAATATTTACTGTGTGAATGTGGGTGGAACGTCCCTAAGGTTGAACCCACATGACAGCCGAGCCAATGCCATTTGTCACCGACATAATACTAATTCTGATCCATTGCTCTCCACCTCTCTGTCTCAATCCATCCATCTCCCTTCAGGCGAGCGGTGTGAGCTGTCAGCCCGGTCGGGGCGCTGCGCCCCAGGAGTGTGTAAGAACGGGGGCACGTGCGTGAACCTGCTGGTCGGGGGCTTTAAGTGCGAGTGCCCGTCTGGTGGCTTTGAGAAGCCCTACTGTGAGATGACCACAAGGAACTTCCCCCCGCAGAGCTTCCTGACCTTCAAGGGCCTCCGGCAGCGATTCCACTTCACCATCTCTCTCTCGTGAGTACAGCACCACCTCTAACAGCACCACCTCTAACAGCACCACTTCTAACAGCACAACTTCTAACAGCACCACCTCTAACAGTACCACCTCTAACAGCACCACCTCTAACAGCACCACCTCTAACAGCTCCACCTCTAACAGTACCACCTCTAACAGCACCACTTCTAACAGCACCACTTCTAACAGCTCCACTTCTAACAGCACCACCTCTAACAGCACCACCTCTAACAGCACCACTTCTAACAGCACCACTTCTAACAGCACCACCTCTAACAGTACCACCTCTAACAGCACCACCTCTAACAGCACCACCTCTAACAGCACCACCTCTAACAGCACCACTTCTAACAGCTCCACCTCTAACAGCACCACCTCTAACAGCACCACCTCTAACAGCACCACTTCTAACAGCTCCACCTCTTAACAGCGCCACCTCTAACAGCACCACTTCTAACAGCTCCACCTCTAACAGCACCACAACACGCTTCTAACAGCACCATGACACACTTCTAACAGGCCACACGATTCCAACTACTGTTGTAACTGTCTGGCCTGAGCCTCTGTCCATCGGTTCTGCCATACAGTGTGTTATTGTTGTTTTTATTTGCATATAGATTTTAGTTTACCATCAGCTCCACTGAAAATGGTACAAGATATCTGGAGTGGCACATTACATTTTTTTAAATCAGTCGTTTCTGCTTAAATGATTGCCAATAACGGCATTCGTTATTAACACAACATAGGCTGATCTGGGGGATGGCTATTAAATCCTTGCACGATCAAGCTGAAATTGACGTCAAATTGCTCTTACCTTTGGCTGGTTGGATTCCACAAAGAATTTTCCAATTATTTGATCGCCATCTGGTAGATCATATGTCCATTGGCCCATGCCATAAATCCTTTACTGCATAATGAATTCGGCATCTCAAAGAGTATTCCATGCGATCGAGTGAAGTCCTCGCTTCAGACAAACAGAAAAGTCCGCCCGGAGCGTAAACAGTGTGACACCAGGTCTGCAACAGGGGTTACTGCATTCTCGAGACAGCGCCACTACCAGGATCTGGCCGGTACTGCACCTTCGGACTCCCAATATGCCTTTTCCAGCCAAAATACAGCTCTGTGACAGTGAATAGGGTATTAATATCGAGAAGAAAAAAAGACAAACGAACCAAAAACGTAATATTACGTGGCTGGCACCCAAGGGTTGTCGGGCAAACGCGTAATATTACGTGGATGGCCCCGAATGAGTTAAGGTGAAAGCTGGAGGGGTGTGTGTGTGTGTCATTAATATTATTAGGGGCGGCTAGGTGGCGCAGTGGGCAAGGCGCTCGCCACCAACGCAGGAGTTGCTGGGTTCGAGCCCAGCTCTTTTATTATTAATATGTTTACTCCTATTCCATTCAATGATGCTATTCTTGACAGTCACATCTGTAATATGGTGGTTGTAATACAAGGATGATTTAGAGCAATGGTTCTCAGCTGGCATGCCTTGAAGTTAAGGCTGGGCGATATGGCCTAAAAAAAAATCTGATAAAAAGAATTTTAATCCGATTTACGATTTGTATCGATTTTTTTCTCTTGAAAACTAGAAATGGAAAGGAAATCATTCAAATAACCTTTGTTTTTATTTGACACCAAAAAATTATCAAACCAAGATGAATTTCCCTATTGGGATTGAAATGCAAACCTAACTTTCACCAATCTTCACTTAAAAAAATTATTATATAATATATATATATTTATTTATTTATTTATTTATTTATTTATTATATTTATTTATATTTATATTTATATATATATAAAAGGTTGCTCTTGATCAAACAAAGATGAATGTCCCTATTGGGATTAATAGTGCAATAACTTGCTTTTTCACCAAACTTCACTTAAAACAAATAAAAGGTGCCTCTTGATCATCAAAAAAGAATGAATTTCCCTATTGGGATTAATAAAGTGCAAATCTAACTTTGACCAAACATCACTTTTTGTAAAATAAAAGGTGACTCATAAAAAAATATATATATATATATAAATATATATATATATTATTTTTTTAAAAGATCGATTTTTTTTTAATTGTCCTAAATCATTCATTCGAATTAATCAATCACATTTATTAATCGCCCAGCCCTACTTGAAGTCACGCCTAATGAAGTAACACCTCATATATATGTACTGCAAATAAATACATTTCTTCACTAAAAACAATACATTTCGCTCCTTGGCCAGGAACTGCCCGTATTTTGCTATCCCCTATGCTTTATATCAGTGCTTCCCAATCCTCTCCTCGGAGCACCCCAGCCGTTCCATGTATTTGTTAAATTCCACCACCAGCACACCTGATTCATCTTAACAAGCCCTTTATTAGTTGAATGAGGTGTGCTGGTGGTGGAATTTAACAAATACATGGAACGGCTGGGGTGCCTCGAGGAGAGGTTTGGGAACCACTGCTTTATATGACATTTATTATGTCTGCCTGGAAACCTTTATTCTTCTAGAATTGTTCTACCTGGGAGGCTTTATTCTTCTAGAATTGTTCCAAGTAGTAGCCAAGCACATACTCTTCCATAGCATACGCCTTCAGTTGATCATGACAAAACCTTGACGATTAAAAAGCCTCTATAATTTAGTAAATAGTATTCCCATGGCTGGTGTTGAGCTGTAGCCAGCCAGCTAGCGTTGATGCTATTCAATGCTATCAACATTAGCTAAATAGCTAACCAACTAAATACAATAGACGGTGGTATCCTGAGGTAACGTTAAATACAGACAACGTTTGCTAGTCGAAAGGACTGGACACAGGGACAAGTTAAACATCAATCAATTAAATTAATACAACACAGGTAGTTTGAGCTGTGCGCACCATCCGCGGTCTCTCTCTCTAGTCTCCTTTGGAAACTAACGTTAAGTTAGCTCAAAAGCACAGAACCGGACAACAAGCAACAAACAACAATAACACTTCCGGTCTGGGGGTTTCAAAATAAAAGTGCGACGTCTAAAACAGGAAAGACATTTATTTTGTACATTTGTGGCACGCACTTATTTCTTGAGACGTTTTTGTTTTTACGGAAAACTTTTGTCCCGTGTCTTATAAATGGCCTTTTCCAGTGTTTAGCATTGTTTCCTAGCAATGGGGGTTTATATCAATGGGGTCTGTTTCTCTAATTCTCATTTTGACTCATCAGTCTAGTCTCGAGTTCACGAGATCCTCCCTCACTCAACTAAGCCATTCTGATTTTACTGTTTTGCTGACGTGAGTAAGGCACTGGTTGTAGTCACTGCTAGGGATGGGTACCTTTCACATTTGAACCGATACCGGTACCTGTGAATCGATACCGGTACCCAACGGTACCTTTTTTCTGTACTTTAGTCTCGAGACATTTAATTTACCTACCTCAGTCGTAAAAAAAATCCAAACTTCAAATAACTACAATTTCGACAGTTTTCGGCTTGTCATTGCTCCGACTGCTTTGTTGTTGAATCAAGTCAAATCCTAGGTAAGCATATATTGTGCGTGTGAACGTTGACATGAAATGAAAAAAGTAAAAAAAAATTAAAAGTAAAACTTTTTTCGGTATCTCACTTGATTCGATACTCCGTAGTACCGACGTGTTTCGGTTCGGTACTTCAAAAGTACCGAATTCGGTACCCATCCCTAGTCACCGCCCACAATCAACAATTCGCTCAACAACAGAGTGGAATTACTTCCTCAAACGGGTTGACGTGCGCGGGTGCTGACAGGCCGCAGAGAACGAGAGAGAGATAGAGAGGGAGAGAAAGAGAGAGGGACACACACAACCTCCCGACCGCGTGTGGCAGTGTATGTAAATGTGGGCGCGCGGGGATGGAGTTTCTCCCCTGCAGTCGAGAGCACTCGCATATCACTGTCAAAATATCGTTGCGCACGCTCATATTCCGATCCGTGCAATAATATTCACAGGGGTATATATTGTCATTTGAAACAAGTTACCAATGCATTGTCCCATGGGATTATGCCCCCCCGCGGTGAAATTAATTAGTATCCCCCTCAATCTTTCTATCTCTCTCTCTGTCTGCCAGTCGCAGACTGTGGGTGACTGTCACTCAAATCGCTTATGGGCGGAGCCCAGCATAAAACAGCTTGAAATCTTGAAGTGGACAAATTTTGCTTTAGAGTACTTGATTAAAAATATAAAACAATGATTTTTTTTTTTTTTACTTTACAGATGTGTTCCATAGACTCAGGAATTGTGTAAAGTTGCCCAAATAGTGAAAGGAAAAGCAATGCATGTCCCCTTTAAATGAAAACTAAATGAAAACGAAAAAGATCAAAATCGTTTTCGTCTGGACATGGTCATAGTGTATGCTTTGCCGATCTGTTGGAGGAGGGGAGGTGCTCTGCATCAAACAGATGAGCTGTGAATCCTGAACACACACGGACACAGTGCCTCCATGTTAATACTGAACACACGCGGACACAGTGCCTCCATGTTAACACTTTGGTTGCCTAAGGTTAAATTCATGATATACCATAGATTGCCAGCGCTATTTGTCTATGGAGAAAGTCCCCTTCTTTGCAGGGCTATAACTTTTTAAATTCTATTGCTACATTGCCATTATTAGGGCCCATTCAAAGTCCTATATGTATTGTTTATTGTGTAGCAACTTTAAACTTTTTCATTCACATATTCATAGTAAAGTATGGTCTAATGTATAAGTATGTTTTCATCTCTTTCTGCAGCTTTCTCCAGAACGTGATATATAGCCCCAAATGCATTATATTGATGATGAAATACAGTTTGATGGCAATCAGCGCGATATAAAAAATTCCAACTAGACGTACTTCTAGAAGTTACTACACGTCATCTGATGTTGACCGGATGGGCGAGGGGGCGTTTATAATTCCGTGGGCAGCGTTATACCAATCATCTAATGTGGGTCAAATGTTGATAATAGCAGTTATATCGAAGACGGTAACGTTACACGCTGAAACTCACCCCAGTCTCCGCGCGCCGTTGGGCGATCATCGTCGAGTAGAAATTTTATCATTATGGGATATATTTTTACCCGGTCCATCTCCAGCTTGTATAATGGTATATACGTCCAAATCATGTTGTTTATCGAGTTATTGCCAATCGATCACCGTGTAGCGTGACGAGCCAGAGTCCCATGAACTATAGCGAGCGCCCGGAAGTACTACGGTCGTCATGACAACCTCTATTCAACATCCTGTTTGGCGATTGCGCCGATCGGCCACCAGATGGCGCTCCTGAACCGCCAGAGAGCTCAGTGGGTCCTGCTGGCGTGTAGCTTTATGCCAAGCAAGCAGTGCAAAAATTTACCGTAGTGGCATGCAGTAATGCGCCTTTCATTTTCGCGGAAATAGGCTGTCTATTGCCATTCTCTTTGACAAACTCTAACCTTAACCAGCTCCTTAACAACGCCTAAACTTAACCGTTCTAACCTTAACCAACTCCGAAACAATGCCTAACCTTAACCTTAACCTTAACCATGCCTAACCTTAACCATAGAAATTATATTGCCATTCTCTTTGACAAACTCTAACCTTAACCAGCTCCTTAACAGCGCCTAAACTTAACCGTTCTAACCTTAACCAACTCCGAAACAATGCCTAACCTTAATCGGCGAAAGAATACACGTTAAAAAAAAATCACGTTAAAAAATATTTTCGATGGGATTCGAACTCGCCAGCAAACAAGCCATAGGATCCACAGCCATGTGTCCTTGCCAATTGAGCTATTTGTTGGATACTGAATAAGGGGCGGTGACTTATATATATTGAGCTCCGCTCGTGTCGCATGCGCGGGCACCTCGCGCGAGCACGCCGGCGCACGCACGCACCTGAGCGAGCACGCCGCCGCCGGTGCACGCACGGTAGCATTTGTCTGAAAAGAAGGGCGCTTTACCGCACTAGCGTGCGGTGACGAATGCGGAAGCATTTTTGCACTGCTTGCTTGGCATTAACGTACAGGCGTCCTGCTGGTGGATCTCAGGCCAGCGGAGGGGACATATGAATCCGATCGCAGATTTTTGAAATATTGATATAAGGACGCTGTACAGCGTCCCCCGGCAACTTGAGCATGGCCAGCAATGACGTGAAAAGACGTTTCATGGCAGTAAAAGTGTTAATACTGAACACACATGGACACAGTGCCTCCATGTTAATACTGAACACACACAGTGCCTCCATGTTAATACTGAACACACAGAGTGCCTCCATGTTAATACTGAACACACAGTGCCTCCATGTTAATACTGAACACACGCCGACACAGTGCCTCCATGTTAATACTGAACACACAGTGCCTCCATGTTAACACTTTGATCGCCAGGGTTAAATTCATAATTTACCATCCCTCGCCAGCCCTATTTAACATGGAGAAGTTCCCCTTCTTTGCAGGGCTATAACTTTTTAAATTGTATTGCTAAATTGACATTACTATGGCCCATTCAACGTCCTATATCTATTGTTCAGGGTGTAGCAACGTTATACTTTTTCATTCATACTAAAATACGGTCTAAAGTATAAGTATGTTTTTATAGTTTTCTGCAGCTTTCTCCAGAACTTGATTTATAGCCCCAAATGCATTATATTGATGATGAAATACAGTTTGATAGGAATCTGTGCGAGATATAAAATTTCAACTGGACGTGCTTCTAGGAGTTACTAAGTATGATCTGATGTTGACCGGATGGGCGGGGGGTCGTTTATAATTCCGTGGCCAACGTTATATCATTCATCTAGTGTGGGTGATATGATCATCAGAGCAGTTTATATCGAACACGTTAAAAAATAACGCTGAATCTTACCGTATCTTCCTCGCGCCGTTGGACGATGAGCGTGGAACTGAAATATTCCTATTATGGGATGTAGAAATATCCGATCCATTTCCAGGTTGTATAATAGTATATACGTCCAAATCATGTTGTTTATCGAGTTATTTGCAATCGATCGATGTCCAGTGTGTCAAGATGGAGTCCCGCTAACGATAGCGAGTGCCCGGACGAAATATGGGTGAGCACCACTTCATCCGCATCACTTCCTGTTTGGGCGATCCGCCGATCGGCCGCCAGATGGCGCTCTTGAACCGTTGGAGAGTTGAGAGGGGCTCAACAGTACATATCATGTCTCCGGGGGAGAAATATGATTTCGATCACAGATTTTTGAAATATTGATATCAAAGACGCTGTCCAGCGTCTTCGGCAGAATGAGCATGGCGGGGAAAGACGCTGCCCAGCGTCTTCGGCGATTAAAGTGTTAATACTGAACACACAGTGCCTCCATGTTAATACTGAACACACACAGTGCCTCCATGTTAACACTTCCAGTGCCGTTCACGTAGAACTACATTTTTGTCGTCCGATCGTTGAGTGCCGGAAATGTAGAGCTACGTTTCTGTCACGGTATTTCTTTTATTATCTATTGCCATTCATAATTCAGCGGGGCACCTTGTGCATACTGTTCTGAGTGTGTCTGAGCTGGCAGACAGTATTATACCGCCCTCTTAACGCCTTCGGCCAGTAATGCACCCCGTTAGAAACGGGTTGGTTTCTTTTCTTTACCGAGCTGTGGCATGTGGGCGGGTCCTAAACACTCCGGCAAAACACACGCTTCTAGGGATGGTTTGGACTACTGACCCCGCCCGCCCGTTGAAGTGCAATGCCCAATAATGTCGGAGACGGGATCGCTGTGGATAACTGGAATGGCGATGAGATTATTGGATAATTTTTTTTGCATTACTTCAGAGGCCAGGTAAGGACACCATATATGAAAGCTTGCGTTGATCTGATATTTATTTCTACTGCGATTGAAGCTATCTCTGTTATAGCTGTTTGGCTGTATGCTGTTGGGTTGCAGGAGGGGTGGGGGGCGCACCGGTCTAAGCCACATTGCATGCATGCACAACAAAGGATAATAGTGATGATCTAGATTTGATTTCAGGAAGATCCGATAATCAGGCGAAAAATTACGACGTGTTTATTGAATTACACAAAAACGCTGTTTTCGTGTCTGTTCCCTGGAATTGCTCAGAAGCGGCCGGACTATGTTCATATTCAAAACTGTATAAAACGGAAATGTACGGATGAAAAAAGAATCAGTTTTTTGCGTGTTGACCAGAAGCAGCTCAATGAGACTCGACGGCGTTATTAGACCCATAGCTATACTATAAAATATAGGTTTAGGTCTACAAAGTACAACTACGTTTACATGGGGTTAATGGACGGCACGGAAGTGGTCACTTCCTGGAAGGGGCGTGGCACTCAATGTGTTAATACTGAACACACGTGGACACAGTGCCTCCATGTTAATACTGAACACACACAGTGCCTCCATGTTAAATACTGAACACACGCGGACACAGTGCCTCCATGTTAAATACTGAACACACACGGACACAGTGCCTCCATGTTAATACTGAACACACAGTGCCTCCATGTTAAATACTGAACACACAGAGTGCCTCCATGTTAATACTGAACACACACAGTGCCTCCATGTTAATATTTAACACACGCAGACACAGTGCCTCCATGTTAATACTGAACACATAGTGCCTCCATGTTAATACTGAACACACAGTGCCTCCATGTTAATACTGAACACACGCGTACACAGTGCCTCCATGTTAACACATTCGGGGCCAACCACGTATATATACGTGTTTCGGATCCAACGCTTGACGGCCAACCACTTATATACGTGGTAAGGTTGTTTTGGCTTTTATTCCATTGTAATATCCTACTCAATGTCACCCTGCGGCACTGCAGATTTACCCTACTCTTGGAATTCGGAAAAGTGCATTACCGGCCAGATCCTCGTAGGGGCGCTGTCTCGATAATGCAGTGTTCCCTGTTACAGACCGGTGTTTTTTTTTTATAGTATGAATGGAATTTTTCTGTTAGCCTAAAGCTATGCGTGTAGCCGATGGCCTGGAATAGTTTTTGGGACGCTGAATTCAGTATGCAGTAAAGGAATATATCATCAGCCAATGGACATATGGATCTACCAGATGGCGATCGATAACTGGGAAATTCTTTTTGGGATCCAACCGGCCACAGGTAAGAGCTTTGTCACGTAAATTACATGCTGATCAGGCCTTGTTATCATACTCAACCAGCCGATCAGCGAATAAGGCTACTGAGGCTAATGCCGTTATTGGTAATCAATAATCACAAACGACGTCCCCCGCCCCCCCATTTCATGCATTCATGGTGGACCATGATACCGACAATATGCATTTTGAGTTTTAGCTCTAGCTTGTCTATAGCCGAAACGCCATTCGATTTAACGTTATTAGCTTAGCACCCTTTATCTCGCGTTCCAGGCAATACCCCAGAACATTCTGCTATAACGTTCATATTCACAACGCTATAAAATGGGAACGTATTGATGAATACATTTTTTTATTTAAGGCATATTGAAGGGACGGTTTAGACTGTGTCAATTGACAATGAGAATGGACAGATAGCAATAATATAAAGTATAGATTTAGCTCTACAAACAGCCTCACGCACAATGAAAGTTTGTTTTGATATGCTGGCGATTAGACGGATCCCAAAAATCATTCCGTTCCATGAAATTTAAGAAACAAACTACCGCAACATGATGCACGTCATTCTGTTTGATATCAATCACAACAAAGGTCTCACCTCTTGAAGGTATCACAGAGAGACATGTCCTGCTACTCTGCTTCACTTATTGTAATCTGTGTCACATTAGACCTGCTTGGCAGAGGGGTAGAAACAAATAATCTGTCGGGGTGAAAGTGATACGTCTTTGTGAGTTTTATGGAAGTGGCCTTTCTTTTGCACGGGGCTCGGGTGGCAGGTCTATTTGATGGAGAACCGCCCAGACCAGTTTTAGAAAGCCTCAGCTTAACGTTATATTTCACAAACTGCTCAGAGAGAACAGTTGAAGTAGCTGGTCTATAAAGCTGCCGATATGGAAAGCTTGAGGCAAGTGAGACACCTGTGTTACCTCATCCAGCATTGATCAGGTTTCTGTCGTAAAAGCTTTTCTCATGACTTAACAGCACAATGATCTGGAGCCTGTTTACTCAACGTCAGAAAGACTCAAGTCTATTGTGGGTCTCGTTGCTCTCTGCTGTGCTGGTCTGGCCCCGGTCCAGGCTCCCATATGAGGAACAGTGTAATTGGGGCAACTTTATGTTGATTTTATTTGTGTTGGTTCATTTGTTGATTACTCACATTTTGATTGTTGATATTTGGTCCATTTTGAAAAACATAATTCCATAACCACCTATATAGATGAGGCATGTTGTAACATAGCAAATGATAAAAACAGCTACAATTGAAATATTTAAGCATCAAATAAGTCCTCATTACTATACACCCCCCAAACTTATATTTTTTAAATAACATTTCAACTAGATTATATTTCCTCGTATTCTGGCACAATGATGGATACAGGCTTGGTTCACAGATCCCCTCAACGTTTATGTCATACACTCTTAAAGTGGCCCGTAGTCAACACCCTACTGCCACCTTGCTTCATGTGGTTCATAGATCAGTACAAATTGCTCACAACCTCAACATCGATCTAACCTTGTTGTTTTCAGACCACGGAGAAGCAGCCTCCAGTCTAAATGATACTTCACTTACTTTTTCAGATGTTAGAAATTATACATTTGTTGCTAAAATAATGAAATCCATATAATTATTTGACACTATTCCATCTTTTATCTACGGATTTTTTTTCTCACCAGCCAAACATGTCTTCTGCCTCGGACCACATCGCGTGCCATGTCACTGCTTCTACATAATGGTGGACGGGTTGTTATTTTAGCTGATGGCTGCCTAATGTGACATGTAATGATGCCAGTAGAGCTAGTATTTAGTTCCGGCTGATTACTCTCATAGCTCAGATGGCTCGGGGGGGCCGACGTGGAGAAGCCTTTAAATCGATACTGAAGAGAGGGAGGCTGAGCCGGAGCTGGCAGAGAATAATCAGCCTTGATGGAATTCTTTCGTTCTGTTACATTTATAATAGCCTCCCTGTGCACTTTGATTATGCTGTTCTAATCAGTCGGAGCATCAGCGCATGCTTTTTCCTCCTTCTCGCTTCCTTCTGAGGTCAGGATGATCATTTCCCTCAGTAAGCAGGTCAGCCGAGTTGTGCCCCATGGCTGGAGGCTCCAGGATAATGTACAAACATCAGCATGCAACATACACCCCCCCCCCCCCCCCCCCCCCACCCCCCCGAGCCTCAGAGGCTAAATCTTCCCAACATTCTGGAGGAGCATCCCCAGTTATTTCGGTTTTGCTAATCTCAGCCTGTCTGAAATAATTCTGATGCAGCTGTCTGACGATAATGATGTTTACATGCAGACTGTCTGACGATAATGATGTTTACATGCAGGCTGTCTGACGATAATGATGTTTACATGCAGACTGTCTGACGATAATGATGTTTACATGCAGACTGTCTGACGATAATGATGTTTACATGCAGACTGTCTGACGATAATGATGTTTACATGCAGACTGTCTGACGATAATGATGTTTACATGCAGACTGTCTGACGATAATGATGTTTACATGCAGACTGTCTGACGATAATGATGTTTACATGCAGCTGTCTGACGATAATGATGTTTACATGCAGACTGTCTGACGATAATGATGTTTACATGCAGGCTGTCTGACGATAATGATGTTTACATGCAGACTGTCTGATGATAATGATGTTTACATGCAGACTGTCTGATGATAATGATGTTTACATGCAGACTGTCTGATGATAATGATGTTTACATGCAGACTGTCTCCCCAACTCCACTGAAAAGTAGTTGAGCTGCTGCACTGAATTCATATTAATTAATTAATTAATTAATGGTGTTTATATGCACCAGAAAATGACAATCCGGTTCAGTTAGATGGGGGTTCAGGGTCCAGTTTTATTACTCTATTTAAGGTGTTTGCTGAATCAGACTCCTTGGCTTGACTGGTAGGCTCCTTGGCTTCACTGGTAGGCTCCTTGGCTTCACTGGTAGGCTCCTTGGCTTCACTTGTAGGCTCCTTGGCTTCACTGGTAGGCTCCTTGGCTTCACTTGTAGACTCCTTGGCTTCACTTGTAGACTCCTTGGCTTCACTGGTAGGCTCCTTGGCTTCACTTGTAGACTCCTTGGCTTCACTTGTAGACTCCTTGGCTTCACTGGTAGGCTCCTTGGCTTCACTTGTAGACTCCTTGGCTTCACTTGTAGGCTCCTTGGCTTCACTGGTAGGCTCCTTGGCTTCACTTGTAGACTCCTTGGCTTCACTTGTAGGCTCCTTGGCTTCACTTGTAGACTCCTTGGCTTCACTTGTAGACTCCTTGGCTTCACTTGTAGACTCCTTGGCTTCACTGGTAGGCTCCTTGGCTTCACTTGTAGGCTCCTTGGCTTCACTTGTAGACTCCTTGGCTTCACTGGTAGGCTCCTTGGCTTCACTTGTAGACTCCTTGGCTTCACTTGTAGGCTCCTTGGCTTCACTGGTAGGCTCCTTGGCTTCACTGGTAGGCTCCTTGGCTTCACTGGTAGGCTCCTTGGCCTGGTCTGGTACCGGTGACACCCTCGGCAAAGCACTGGGGACGCTTTAACCTTTGAGTATACATTTTCCTTTACTGTCAGCCTTGCAGAAACCACAAATGCCAAGGAGCCACGCAAATGGCTCTCAATTCTGACAGATTCAGGATTTGCAAATTGAATAAATGATCACTGTGTGGTAACTCAGGGGGATGGTTGAGGGTATATTATGGCATCGTTTGTCACATCCCCTGTTCTTGTTAGTCCTGGTCCTGGATACGTTGTTATATGAGCTCATTTGGCACCATGGTCCTCGGGGTAGGAAGTACAGAGGTGCAATGGTGTATCCATGTGTCCAACTGTTAAAGGGTACTGCCACCCATTTAAGAATTAACACTGCAACTGTGAATGCTCGGTTTCCCTTCGTCACCAGTCTTGATTTTGGAATCTTAAGGCAGATTTGACTGTTGGATCTGAGGGATCTGGAGCTGGCTGATTAGACCAGGAGTTCCTTTATTTAAGCTGGGGCAAGACCGTTTAGGGCTTTGTAAGTGAACATGAGGATCTTGAAATGTATTCTTTGTTTTACCGGGAGCCAGTGTAGAGATGCAAGGGATCCAATCACCCTTGGATGATGAAATAAGAAATGTGATTTTATTATTTCAATGAGCATGTAAATATATTTATTTTATAGTAAATGCCAGTCTGAGAAAATAATTATGCCAAGATGAACTGGCATTGGGAAGGACTGGGCTTAGACAGGTCCATGGGGAGCAGTATACTACTCTGCTCATAACGCACCACCACCTCGATGCCAAGGTTGCTGTGGCAGCTTAACATAGAGGGCGCTGTGCCCCAGGTGTTCGTCAGGGGGTTGTAAGGCCTCCGCACTACGCAGGCGGCTAGCACCATCAAAGCCACCCACCTAGGAGAGGAACGGTGATGGATGAGTGGAATGTTTCAGTGTGTTTGAATGGCACAGGTGTATTTTTGTGCAACTCCCCACTTAGACTTGGACTCCCAGCAATCAGAGTCCACTGGTTTTGTGTTGTTACTGTGATAACTCATATAGCTACAGTCGGGTCAATAAATATTTGGACATCAACACAATGGATTTGAAATTAAACAATCAAGATGTGCTTTAAGTCTTTAATTTGAGGGCATTCACATCCAAATCAGGTGAATGGTGTAGGAATTACAACAAATTCTATATGTGCCTCCTCCTTTTTAAGGGCCCAAAAGTAATTGGACAATGGACCTATCTCAAACCCTGCCCTCTTTTCTTGATCCTCCACTCACAACTTTGTTTGTCCGAGGTAAGCGACAGTTGTGATTGGAGGATCAAGAAAAGAGGGCAGGGTTTGAGATAGGTATATTGGCTGCTCAGCTGTTCCAGGTGTGTGTTATTCCCTCATTATTACATGGCGTTTTAACATTCGCCGAAATGCTTGATTGTGATCGGTCAATAGCCCCAGACAGCGGTGAATTATTTTTCGATAACCACCGGTGATTATTGTTTTTCGCAGCTGGAGTAATCAAGCCCCACTGACACACACTGTTTCAGTGGAATCAGACACACCTGCCGGGCTGCCCGCGATAATAATAATCACTTTATTTGGGCTGACAGAGCCACAGAATAACTGCGTCTGCATTTGATCTCGTCTTGTCGATTTTGTTAAATGAATTAGGTATATTGTTAGTAAGTTAGCCATGTAATAAGCGGGATAATGTATAGCTATACTCGGTCATCATCGCAAAATAATTTACCTTCACTGACGTTTAAAATACCTCGCCGAGGCGCCTCTGTATTTTAAACTCTGTCGGTCAATTATTTTGCGACAATGACCTCGTAGCTATACATGATCCCTTACTTATTTAATTTACAAGGAGCAGATAAAAGTTCTAGAGTTCATTTCAAATGTGGTATTTGCATATGGAATCTGTTGCTGTCAACTCTCAATGTGAGGTCCACAAAGCTGTCACTATTGGTGAACACCCATCATTGAGCTGAAAAATCTAAAACTCATCAGAGAGATAGCAAAAGCATTAGGTGTGGCCAAAGAATACGGCGCACTGGTGGGCTCAGCAACACCAAAATACCCGGAAGACCACAGAAAACAACTGTGGTGGATGACAGAATAATTATTTCCCTGGTGAATAAAAACCCCATCACAAAAGTTGGCCAGATCAAGAACACTCTTCAGGAGGTGGCTGTATTTGTGTCAAAGTCAACAATCAAAAAGAGAAGTGTTGTGGAATATTTAAAATGAGCCATCGACAGTGAACTGTAGAAATCGGATCAAGTAATTTGTTTATAAAAACATAGAACATGGTTTAATATCTGTGCTTCCACAGAGATCAGTTTATAGAGAGACACAACATGTTAACACACGAGCGTCTGACCAAAAAGTTACCCTAGAGGTCTGGTCAGACGTACATTAATACACAATTGAAAGACGTAACACAAGACATTCAGATATGACTGAAAGGTAAACAAAATGGGCCCAGTTAGGGAAATCCTTTGTTATGGCTTAGCTAGGGAGATAAATAACCTTGGCTACAGCTCCCACACTGGAGTCCTTAAAGAGACACACACCAGTCAAGCTGTACAAAGATAGAATATGTATTTTCACACAGAAGTATAGATAACATTCCCATCACAGAAGACTTCACCGGAGTGAATACAGAGGGTTAACCACAAGAGATCTAGATTAGAGCCTGTACAGTTCTGGAACAACATCCTATTGACAGATGGGACACAGATGGGTCAACTTGTACCAGAATGATGGGAAGAGAAGAGTATGGAGAAGGAAAGGAACTGCTCATGATCCAAAGCATACCACCTCATCAGTGAAGCATGGTGGTGGTAGTGTTATCTGCTCATATTCAGCCAAATGCTTCAGAAGTCATTGGACAGCACTTCACAGTGCAGATGGATAATGATCTGAAGCATACTGCGAAAGCAACCAAAGAGTCTTTTAAGGTAAAGAAGTAGAATGTTATGCAATGGGCCATGGCCAAGTCAATCACCTGACCTGAATCCAATTGAGCATGTATTTCACTTGCTGAAGACAAAACGGAAGGGAAAATGCCCCAAAAACAAGCAGGAACTGAAGACCGTTGCAATAGAGACCGGACCCCCAGTGTCTGGTCTATAGGTTCTAGACTTCAGGCTGCCTCACAGCAAGACAGTCCTGGGTTCGAACCCCAGCAAGGGGGCCTTTCTGTGTGGAGTTTGCATGTTCTCCCTGTGTTCGCGTGGGTTTCCTCCAGGTACTCTGGTTTCCTCCCACACCATAAAGACATGCATGTTAGGCAGGGACTACAGATGAAAACTAGCTCATTAGCTAATTCTGGCATATTTACATTGTTGTGGAAACTGAAGATGTTGATTAATGTGCACTGTCCATGGGTAAAAAAAAAAATGTAATCACAAATTGAATGTTTTATTTGTATTTATGACTGAAGAAAGACTAGAATGAAGAGCCTGAGGCTGGAGTGCCACTAATTTTAAGAATTCACATGTTCTTCCTGTGCCCCAGTCAGTATCTGTGAACACACACCACTCTCTCCTAAAGATAGAAATCAAACACCTCCCAGCCTGGTCAAATGACCTCCCAGCCTGGTCAAACATCTCCCAACCTGGTCAAATGACCTCCCAGCCAGGTCAAACATAAGACTCTAGATGTGATGAGTTCAGGACCTTCCAGCTTGGTCCAACATAAGACTCTAGAAGTGATGCCCTGTCAGGACCTCCCAGTCTGGTTAAACATAAGACTCTAAAACCTCCCAGCCTGGTCAAACATATGATTCTAGAAGTGATGCCCTGTCCTTTTCGGCTTGTCACTCAGCATTAAAGAGGGGGGTTGAGGATATGGCTTCCTGGTCATAAATTGTACATCATGCCACCCTTTTCTGCAAAGTCAGCACACTGGTGCCAGGCCTATGAATGTGTTATGGCTTGCAGCCTTGCACAGCACCTCCTTATATTAGCATATCCTTAGTCACTACTACATTGTCATCCTACTCACAAAGACTTTTCTTCTGAACAATAAAAACGTCCTGTCTAGGTTTTTCTAGTAAACAGAATCTGTGTTGCATTTTTATTCTCCGTTCTCACAGATTTGCCACCAAAGAGCCCAACGGGTTGTTACTCTACAATGGCCGCTTCAATGAAAAGCATGACTTCATCGCCATGGAAATCATCAACGAACAGATCCAGCTCACCTTCTCTGCAGGTAGAAAACGACTGTGGGTTTTTTTTTTATCCACTTTTTCTCCCATTTTCTATATTTTCTCCCATCCCAATTTCGTATCATTCAATTCAACCCTCCCCTGTCACGAACGCTGTTTCTTGCCTCCCACAAGCCGGCTGCAATGTGGACTAAGTCATACATAGCACAAGTCCCCTCCGGTACTTGAGGTAACAGCAGTCGCATCTTTTCACCTGCGCAGCTCGATCTCTCAGTGGCGAGGAGTAACGCGTGGGAGGCTCACGCTGCCCCCGACACTTCCTGATTCTACTGCGCAGGCGCACCAACCGACCTGTAGGAGTCGCTGTCCACAACGCCCGATCCCCACCCATCAGTTTCCCACCCCCTAATACGCCCAATGTGTATTAGTATGAACGACCAGCTAAACTGAAAGCAATGTGGAGCGCTGGGCTCGAACAGGCAAGCCCAGCGTCTCCGTCATTCGTGGCGAGCGCCTTGCCCACTACGCCACGTAGCCGCCCCCAGAAAACTACTGTGGTTAAACATGGCGATGTGTTGCGACCTCAAAACCCTAACACAGCGTATATAACACATTGAGTTAAGATAAATCAAACATACAGTCGTTGACTTGTAACATGTCTTTTCAGGTGAAACCAAGACGACTGTGTCTCCATACATCCTGGGAGGAGTCAGCGATGGACAGTGGCATGTGGTCCAAGTCCACTACTACAACAAGGTATGACAATGAGTATGAGTTACTGAACACACTTGCGCTAAAATTATTTATTGCAGACGACAGTCAGACGGTGTAGTTTTCCCCCCCATACAGACATTGGCTGCTCTGATTTCTGGCATTGTTGATTTATCACCAAGAGCAAAGTGATTATTTGTCTATGGAGGAAAAGTAACACGCTGACAACCTTGACAACCAGAACCTTGAGCTGTGGAGGCTGGTTCTCTTCTTCTTCTTCTTCTGGAGCTGCTTGCTGTGTCATTCCACAGAGTTACTGTTGACAGGCTGATGATCTGGCTGGATGCCAGTGTGCCAGCTAGACACAGGAATGAGGGAGGGAGGGAGGGAGGGAGGGAGGAGGTGCGTGAATGAAAGAACCGGACTGAAATATTAAAATAGTAAGAGGAATGTTTTTGCAGACATGCTGAATTTGCTGATACAGTATAATATCTAATGGAAGTTTTGATGAATACTTTTTTCTCCAAGGGCTTCTCAACTGTTGTATTTCCATGTGTGAAACTGTTGCCCCCTTGTCTCTCTCTCTCTCATCCCTGTCCTTTTCAATAGTTCCCCACTCCCTCCCCTCAAACCCCACAGGATGTTACATTTTAGTCTATTCAGGAAGTCACTTAGCATCATAAAGATGTTGCCAGGCAACGCCCCCAGTGTGGATATTCTATTCAGTGTCTATGATAACATGGCCATGTCAGATTCCAGTCAGCAGAAGTAATGTGGCAGCGGAGGATTTGGACGAAAACTATTTGGTTCCCCTCCAAGGGACGACATTATACTGTCATTAATCACTTAAGTACAAACCCCAACATGTCTCATGCATCTAGTCAGTCTTTTGTTTCTGGATTGACCTGGTAGTTTTACATGCATATTTAAGTGTTTTACATATATGATGCACTGTATATGTTATAGTGAATGTAACAATTCAACCATGCACACCAGGCATGAGCGGAAGGTAATTAAAGGATCCTCACACCGCTGTGGATGTGTTTTCACATTTACCATGATGGTGGGGAATCTACATACTATATCCCAGGAAATGTGAAATATCAGTTTTTCAACATGTACTGTAAAATATACACTAATAAATAAAATGTTAAAAATGCACAAGTTATATTAGTAACTAGTATATTTTCAAGTTACCTTTTTGTATTATTTGTTATCAACTAAATAGGAGAGGGAATATTAAATATCAAGTTTACACTCCTATTAAGTTGATTCAATGCTGAAAGGTTAGCTACTTGAAAATACAAGTTGACACTACTTGTGGTTTTTTACAGTGTAGAGTAATTTCTACTAATGATATTCTAGCCAATTGGATGTTTTTTAGTAGTTTTTTTTGTTAATATAGTATGTATTATATTTATAATAGTATTAGATTTGATAATTAGTGGTTTGTCCGTTCAGCGACGCATGTATCACACTGATTACTAGGGCTGACCCCTATTAATCGATTAGTCGACTAATCGGTCGAAAGGGGCCGTAGTCGACTGGCCAATCTCTTAGTCGAATATAATAAAAAAATATATATATATTTTATTTCCTCATTCTTTCCAAAAGAAAAGAGGCCTAGAAGCGTGGCTAACGCTAATGGCACACATACCAGAGAGGCTAACTGCCTAAGAAAACAGGCACAGAGGCACTGAAAGAGGATTTCACCCATCTAATGAACACACTAGACTAGACAAATATCAAGATGTATCCATCAGTGGACCAATTGCATGCTTTTGCAGAGGACAAGAAGCCTTCAGTAGACTCCTTCAGACATTAAGCACCCCCCACAGCCCAAATGGAATGATGAAAAAAAAAAAAAATTATACCTTTTTTTTTTATTTATTTTTTTATATTATTCAACCAATAGTCGACTAACGGCAAATTTTGGCCAATCCTAGTCGACCATCCAAATCCTTAGTCGGGGACAGCCCTACTGATTACATAACATATACTACGGTATATACAAAACATTAGCAACACCTCTCTTTTCATCACAAAGCCAAAGGTTTCTGACTGTAAGAGAGATTTGGAATGCCCAATATAAATATGAAGGATTATTTAATGCTGGTATGTAAAACATTTGTAGTTTTCATGAAATACACTGACTGTGGGGAAACCTTATTGATTTTACCTATTAAACCCACTTCAGTGAGTGAGAGACTAGGTAAAAAAAATTAGAATAGGAATGTGCTCTGTGTTTTGTACACTTTAATAGTTACAAATCTTGGGGCCCAGGACAGTGAGGTCATCACCCCAGGATACTGCTGCTCATTCAGTCTGCTAGTTGAACTAATCCTCACAGTCAACATGCTCAGCTCCTGCAGCAGTGGGTCTGCATGGCCCACATCCTACAAGTCGCTGAGGTAGAAAGATGGCTCCTCCTCTTTGAGGTATCCCACGATGGCCTTGTCTCGCCTATCAGGGGGGGGGGGGGTTGAGATTGAAATGTGCCTTTCAGTGGCGAGAGTGACTGTGGTGAATGGCAATGACCGCTGCTTTTGTGTTTCCCCCTGCCTCCATTGGGACCAGGGGCAGTGAATGATGCGGCCCCAGGGAAGGTGCCCCTCACTCTGTCCTCCAGCGGGGAGAGAAAGGCGAGGCAGGAGAGAGGAGCGAAAGCAGGGGAAATAAAAGGACGGAGAAGTATTGACTCTGGCTCTGAACGGGGCCATGGCGCTTCAGGGCCGGCCCCTCTGGTTGCTATGGTTTTCCAGTCTATCTCACATCCCATATTTGTGTTGTTTGCTACCCATGCTCCTCCTGTGCACCCTTGTCATAGAGGGTGACGGTGAACTCGGTTACCCATAATCCCCCTGTTGCAGCGGGTGGAAATGGTGTTTAATGTAGTCCTGAGCAAATATGTACCCTCCAATCAGCTTTGACAGGACTGGGCTTTGTGTAGCAGACAGGGCGCCTGACGGACATTAGCAGACAGTCATTATCGGAGAGTCAACAGCCGTGACTGATGGTGCTGTAGTCAGCGGGCCGGGGGCCCCTGGGAGCCGTGGCCCACAGTGTAGGTCTGTGAAAGAACCGATGGATCTGGATCACAGAGTCTGTTTTGGACTTTCCATAGCACCAGGAAACCGTGGAAAAGAGCGTGTCCGGGTGATTTTGGATCTATGACAATTCACACAGTGCATTTGCCCATTTAATTGTCAACATATTCACAACAAATTTGCCTACCTTTGCCTCGACAAGGATGAACAGTGACATCAAGTCACCTTCAAAAGCTATTTCTTCCAACAAAAACAATAACCATGCTTTTGTTTTTGAATAGCGAGGAATGCATGCCATGTTATCAGAGGCAGAGCTTTACTTATGCAAGGACATTCTCACAGTATTTGTGGTGATATATAAATACTTGGTGAGAATTGACGTTTTCGTTCCCCCCTGAGTTGTTAGTTGATTCTGTAGCAGAGGCGTTATGAGAGCATGGCTCTTGTTAAATCAGTGCAGAGGAACAGGGCTATTAGTCTTCTCCCTATCTCTGGCACTCAGCACATTGTTATCACAAGACCCAGAATGAGCTGCAGCATTGTACTCTATAGCTGCTCCTTCAGTCAGAGATATCATGTAATCTACTCAATGGATACAGTTAGGAAACCATGCAAGGAAAATTAAGAGAGGCACTGTGCTTTTGGGGAGGTGTGATTTTGTGGTGACCTTCTAGGGCAGGGGTTCTCAAACTTTTTTATACCACAACCCCATTTTATTTAGGATTTTGTTTGGGGACCCCACACTTAATACATCCAGTGCCGTTCACGAGAATTCTAATTTCTGTGGCCCAACGGTTCAGTGCCAGAAATGAAGATTCTCGTTTCTGGGTCGTTATTTCTTTTATTCGCTATTTCCATTCATAATCCATCGAGGCAGCCTGTGCAGGCTGTCCTGAATGGGTCTGAGATCGCAAACGTCCAATACCGCCGCCAAGCGCCTTGCGGCCGCTATTGCACATCCTTGGAATCTCTCTGGCTCAGCCTGTACGTACGTTGATCGAAAAAGTCCGGTCCGGGTTTTAACGTTTATAACACATGGATTGGGGAGAATCAAGCACCGCCGATTCATGTTATTTGGTGTATTATGTTGGCAAAACGATCAACATCAATACTTGGAATGGCGATCAGATAATTGGAATATTCTTTTTGCAGTACATCCTAGTCAAGGTAAGGGCTATATGGTATCAATCTTGCGTTGATCCGAGCATGCCTTCGCTGTGATCCGAAAGTGTTATTGTAACGTTACTCCACAACGTATGCCGTTGGTGACGATCGAAGCATAGAAACCCCCCCCCCACCTTTTCATGCATGCATGATGAAATATAATACCGCTAATATAGTGTTGATTTCAGATTGATTGTTGATCCAGGCGAGGAATGGCACGGTTTCTAGTGAAATGCACTAAACGCTGCTTAGCGGATACTCGATGTCAAATGGGCAATAGTTTTATATCCATAGCTATGACTAAACTATTTAATATAGTTTTAGCACTGCAAACACCGGCATGTATCCCCATTCATTAAAGCGCTGGCACACACGGCCCACAGCGACCTCTCGTGAACGACACTGGATGTGTTGATGTATAGCGTAATTTAAACTTGGAATTAAGGAATATCAAAATAAAAGCACACGTTGTTGAACTTGATCATGCATATTTATTAGATAATTTTATTACAGCACTATGTTATCAATACACATTTATAAAACAAGGCATATTTAGCCAAAATATGTTGCCAGAACATGAAAAAATATATATAGATCATAATTTTTTATAATTCTTTTACTTGCCAATGCGCAACCCCACTTTCACCTACCCCCGGGTCGCGACCCGTAGTTTGAGAACCACTGTTCTAGGGTATAGTTGGCTGAATGTTATGCCAGATGTTATTTATTGGTGGGTGAAACCTACCCACATTACCTGGGTGTCTTTCCTTAGAGACTTAAATACGTACTTAACTCAGATTCAATACATAAATAAGTTAGATTCAATAAGGGCAAGCCATTCAGGGCAAGTCAGTAATAACAGAATAATCAGGAGATCATTCCTAAGGCTCGTCCAATAAGCAGAGAATCTCCTTTGGTTTATTATTCCTAGGAAGAAAGAAACAATCGCCTCCAAAATTGGTCATTTTAGTTTTAGTTTTTGAGGACTGCATACTTTTTTGGCAAACCAAAATACTATACTTTATACTTATAGCACATGCATGAGCCTGGTTTCTTTTGAAAGATGACATTCTGAAGTTTCTGAGTTCTCACTTTTAGTGCTAATGAAATTAGGGATGCTCCGTTCACGTTTTTTGCCACCGATACCGATCACCGATCGTCGTGAGCCATATCGGCCGATACCGATCCGATACCGATCGTTTTTGATTACATTTTTTTTTAAATTATTTTATATAATTTTTTTTCTTTATAAAATATATATATTATATAATTAGACTTGTACTTGTATTATCTGCGAGACATCGCCACCACGCAACAAGCTCCACTGTCTGTGTGTACTCTAGTAGCCTCCAGCTATGGCCAAGATTCTCCGGAGCTGCAGCTAGACCCTATACTCGAGTAGCCTGCAGCTACGGCCAGGATTCTCCGGAGCTGCAGCTAGACCCGATCATATTCAACAACATGCCCTCAGCTCGAATACGCATCGAATGAGTGTTATAAAACATTGATATCAGGAGCTATCTGTGGCTACTGCTGGCCGGCTATATAACGTTGATACAGCGCCTCTGTGAACTATTTAGTTCAGTGGGACATTTCGTTTTGAACAGTGAGCTGGCGTCAGCTAACATGAGCTAGCTGAGGTATCATACACGTCTCTACTATACTTGCTGGAGTGTTTGTTGATGTCAGGAGCTATCGGTAGCTGGCCGGCTAGATACCGTTCGGTTAGACAATGCCTCATCATGTATTGGACTGGAAGTGAATGGTTGACTGGGTCATTTTGTAACGGTAGCTCCCGATGTCTGAGACAGAACTCAGCGAGACGAGCGAGTGAGATCGGTTTTGATGATCGGCGAAAATAAAGCATTATCACCGATCCCATATTTATACTGATTATCGGCCGATAACGATCGGTGGCCGATCGATCGGGGCATCCCTAAATGAAATAGAGTAACATAGGTCTGAACTTGAGTTGTAGAAAAACTTGTTACTCATGTTTTTCTGTAGTAGTTAGTAGTCCAGAAGTAATATTTCCCCCAAAATTGGTATGCCTGAAAAGACACCCTGGGTCCATAGCCTGACGTCTTGTGTAGTACATGTCCTAATTTAATAAAGCTCTGTTCAGAAATGAGTGATTAGGAGCAATTTTGGTAAACTGTGTAGCGTTCCTGGTTTCCTTTTCCTCATAGACTTTAATTCATTCAGCGTTTTTTCTCTTCCTGTTTTCGCTCGTGACGTTTCACCTAGATCCCCGATTCATACATCCCCACGTGGGGTATCATTGGAAAGCCACACTCATTGGCTACAACCCTGTCCAATAATTTTCGAGATCGCCAAATGATTGACGGAGCCGGGGGTGGTAATCTGACTCTGCAGTGTACTTCGGCGCACACCTCACATATCGGCATGTAATTCGAGAACCGCTGAACGGATTTTATCACCTGAAAGGGCTATCGACAGGCAACAAATATGGCTTTAATTCTATATATATATATTGTATTAAAAAATACAACCGAGCCACTAGAGGTCGCCAAAGTTCCGGTGGGCAAATCGTCCTCGAGAGGGCCCACATCTTCGTCCATCAAGAGGGCTGTTGCATGCTTAGGTAACCAGAGAATAGATGGAACTCCAGCATTGGACTCAGCATTGACTCTTGCTGGACCCCGACCCCGACTGTATTATGTATCACTATGCTCTACAAATCACAACCGGTCAAATTAATGTATATTGAGATGAACTTAAGATCCCTCGGGCAATGCTATGTCATATAATTTTATTTGTATTACTCTGACACATCTTACAGTACCTAAACGTTAAATTGGCGCCACTTACTTGTCAATAACTTACCCCGAATTTGTTGAAATGGTCCAATTTGTCAAACCCTAAACGGAGCCTGGACGCTGACCTCTCGATTCAAACCGTTATTTGCTAATAGTTATTTTTATCCAAAGTCGATTCAGTATGTTCATGTTAGTTCGATTTAACATGACAGTGTCCAGAGAGCAGACAAACTCTCCATTGATGTTTTGACAAATTGGACCATTTCAAAAACTTTGGGGTGAGTATTTGACAAATAAATATGTGGCCCCAATTTAATTTCCTCATTGGCAATTGACCGTGCTGTAATGTACAGACTGGCACAAAGATTATGGAAAGCCTACAAAAACAAATGCTATTTAAAATGTAACTAATCCTTAAACAAAATATACTTAAGTGAAATTACTGATTTTGGATACTACTCAAAACAAAGTACAATTGCACAAAAAAGCTACTTGCTTACAGTAATGAGAGTAAATATAATTAATTTGTTACTAATTAATATCATTACATATTACAGTCAGGGACCAGTCACATTGACCCCAGCTAATCCAAGGAATTTTGTCATCTCTGCATGCTAGACATGCTAATTCCTCTTAAATCCTGCCTGTCCAGTCATTAGCTCAGTGGCTGGTCCACGCCTGCAGGCAGTCAAGTCAGCAGTGTAGGTTCTGGGAGGGTGGTCGCACCTATACTTATGGCTAATATGAGCTCTGGATGACCTCAGGGAAACAACCTTTTTTGTAAAGAAGGTTATGACCTTTGATTGACAGGATCATCATTCTCTCTCTCCTTCGGCCCGCCTTCCTTTGTTTGTCCCACCATTGATATCTCAATGGGAAAAAAGATCCTTTGGTTGAGACCACTGTAGAGAGAGAGAGAGAGAGAGAGAGAGAGAGGGAGAGGGGGAGAGGGGGGGGGGGGGGTTTGGCTGAGTCTGTCATCTTTCTCAGTAATACGTAGGAAAAATACATTTGAAACAGTAAACAATAGAGATGTGTCTCTTGATTTGGATGAAGAAGCATCCTAAATGTAAAGTAAATAGAGTTTATTCACAATTAAGAAACTGGTCTATAAATCATTTTGGACTCTTTTGCCAAGCATCCTGATTTAAACCCTGAATAATGACTAGATACAATTCAAACCCTGGATAATAACTAGATATAATTTAAACCCTGGATAATAACTAGATAGAATTCAAACCCTGGATAATGACTAGATATAATTTAAACCCTGGATAATGACTAGATAGAATTTACCGTAATGTGGATACCTTCTAGCCATTACCGTCCTGTCTCTGGCAACACAACTACTTCCTGAAGTTAAACGTGACAGAAACGAAAGAGATGGACATTGACATCAGAAGAACCTCCCACTAACCATCCCAACCATAATGAAGGGCTCACCTGTTGAGAAGGTTGATCACTACAAGTACCTAGGAACAGTAGTTGACAACAAGTTAAACCACAATCGGAATACATCTGCAATCTGCAAAAAAGGTCTGCAGAGACTCTACTTCCTCCGCAAACTAAACACTTTTAATGTGGACAAAACACTTTTTTTTTTGATCCACTTTTTCTCCCATTTTTCTATATTTTCTCCCATCCCAATTTCGTATCATCCAATTCAACCCTCCCCTGTCACGAACGCTGTTTCTTGCCTCCCACAAGCCGGCTGCAATGTGGACTAAGTCATACATAGCACAAGTCCCCTCCGGTACTTGAGGTAACAGCAGTCGCATCTTTTCACCTGCGCAGCTCGATCTCTCAGTGTCGAGGAGTAACGCGTGGGAGGCTCACGCTGCCCCCGACACTTCCTGATTCTACTGCGCAGGCGCACCAACCGACTTGTAGGAGTCGCTTGTTCACAACGTTCGATCCCCACCCTTCAGTTTTCCCTCCCCGTAATACGGCCAATGTGTATTACTGCGGACGACCAGCTAAACTGAAAACAATGTGGAGAGCTGGATTCGAACACGCGAATCCTAGCGTCTCCACACTGGTGGCGAGTGCCTTGCCCACTACACCACCTAGCCGCCCTATGTGGACAAAACACTTATGGTTTTGTTTTACAAATCTTTTGTTGAGTCCATTTTAACCTTTTGTATTGTGTCCTGGTATGGCAACCTGTCGATACAGAACAAAAACAGTCTGGCCAACATAGTCAAGATGGCCAGCAAGATAATTGGGACCCAGCAGCTTTCCTTGACAGACATTTATAACAGACAAATTCTGCGGAAGGCTCAGACGATCTTAGACAGCTCTGACCATCCTCTCTTGGAGGAGTTTGTCCCCCTCCCCTCTGGCAGGAGATATAGGCTCCCCGGGCTAAAGAGCAACAGATTAAAATGTTCGTACATCCCCAGGGCACTAAATGCACTTCACTTCCTTTAAAATAACAGTAATGCATTTTCCTTTTCTTTTTCCTGGTTGGATTCTGTAAGATGTGATGGTTCTTGTGTTGTGTTATTTGTTGTTGTTGTTGTTGTTGTTGTTGTTGTTGTCTCTACCACCGCTGCAAAGCAAATTTCCCCTTGAGGGACAATAAAGTCTGAACTGAACTGAACTGAACTGAACCGCACCGGCAACCAACTAATGTTAGCACAGCTAGCTAAAGTTAGCTCGCTAGCAACATCCCAGCCATGTGGCAGTCCTTACATCAGTCAGTATTTTCCTTGTTGGCTGTTTTTAGCCACTAAATTATCATACTAACTCAATTGGCAGAGTTAGCAGGTGGAAGTCGATGGGTGGTAATCTGGATGTTGTGGACAGCGACTCCTACAGGTCGGTTGGGGGACGCCTGCACAGCAGAGACAGGAAAGGGCGGGGGTAGTGTGAGCCTCCCACACGTTACACCTCGCCAATGAGTCCACGCTGGCAGGTGAAAAGATGTGACAGGCTGCCTCCTCGTGTATCGGAGGGGACGCGTCAATACTTTTACCAACTAACTTGCATTTTTCCGCGATCTGATTGGCCACTGACGTTTCTGGTCATGTGACATCTGCGCCAATCGTGTGACGCCTGTTTCTATCACTGGTTAAGCTTAGGCACTCTTTCGAAGTTGGTTAAGGTTAGAGTTTGTCTTAGAGCAGGGCGATAGAACCCCAGCCCTGATTCCAAACTCTAACCTTAACCAACTTCTTAAGAGTCGCCTAAGCTTAACCAGTGATAAACTAGGCGTTAAGTAGTTTGCAGGCTGTTAGAGGCGGAAAAAATAGGCGCAGAAACAGGCGTCACGCGATTGGCGCACATGTCACATGACCAGAAACGTCAGTGGCCAATCAGATAGCAGAACGCGAACGCGGAACTGGAAGTTTGTTGGTAAAAGTATAGACGCGGAGGGGACACGTGATGCAAGGCTTCTATCCTCCCTACAACCGTCCAGTGGGGGGCATATGCAAGCAACGTTCAAGACAGGGTAGGGGAGAATTGGCACAGCGAAATTGGGATGGGAGAAAAATAGAAAAAGAGGAGAAAAGTGGATAAAAAAATATATATATATATATATATATATATATATATATATATATATATATATATTAAGGCTGTCAAATATATCGCGTTAATATCGCGTTAACTCCCGATTCTATTAATGCCACTAATTTTTTAACTCAAGATTAACTAAAAAAAAAAAAAATTTTTTTTTTTTTTTTTTTTTTAGTAGACTTCACTCAGGTGTATTATTGATGCTCTCATTGATACTATGTTTGTTTCTGAAGTGTGTGTGTGTGTGTGTGTGTGTGTGTGTGTGTGTGTGTGTGTGTGTGTGTGTGTGTGTGTGTGTGTGTGTGTGTGTGTGTGTGTGTGTGTGTGTGTGTGTGTGTGTGTGTGTGTGTGTGTGTGTGTGTGTGTGTGTGAGATATAGAGAGAGAGGGGGGTGAGAGAGATGAGGAAGGGGCAAAAGAGAAAAAGAGCTGGGAGAGTGTGTGTGTGAGGGAGAGAGGGGGGTGTGTGATTAATCAGCCCTTGTGTGTGTGAATGTAACAAGTTCCTAACGTTTTCTTTCCCCTATTATTTCATGCACACTTTATTCATTGTTTTAAATTATTATTTTCTTTTAAGTTATTTTGTGCATCACTCTGTTTTGAATTTGATGCAAATTTGCAATGCATGAGGGTCATCCTTTTGTGTTAAATGGCTGCACAAAGCAAGCATTTGTTGACTCGCATGTTGATAAGAGTATTAAAACTTGGAACTTGAAAAAGATCTGTTTAAGGTTAAAAAAAAAAAATGCGATTAATTTGCGATTAATCGCGAGTTAACTATGGACAATCATGCGATTAATCGAGTTAAATATTTTAATCGTTTGACAGCACTAATATATATATATATATATATATCTACCATTAACACTTTGATCGCCATGGGTTAAATTCATAATTTACCATCCCTCGCCATCTCTATTTGTCTATGGAGAAGTTCCCCTTCTTTGCAGGGCTATAACTTTTTAAATTCTATTGCTAAATTGCCATTATTATGGCCCATTCAATGTCCTATATGTATTGTTCAGGGTGTAGCAACGTTAAACTTTTTCATTCACATATTCATACTAAAATATGGTCTAAAGTATAAGTATGTTTTATCGTTTTCTGCAGCTTTCTTCAGAACGTGATTTATAGCCCTAAATGCATTATATTGATGATCAAATACAGTTTGGTAGGAATCTGTGCGAGATAAAAAATTTCAACTGGACGTGGTTCTAGAAGTTACTACGTGTCATCTGATGATGACCGGATGGGCGGGGGATCGTTTATAATTCCGTGGGCAGTGTTAGATGATTCATCCAGAGTGGGTCATATGTTCATCATAGCAGTTTATATGGAACACGTTAGAATATAACGCTGAATCTTACCGTGGCTTCCTCGCGCCGCTGGCAGATGAGCGTGGAACAGAATTTTTTCTATTATGGGATGGAGAAATGCCCGATCCATTTCCAGGTTGTATAATAGTATATACGTCCAAATCATGTTGTTTTTTCGAGTTATTTGCACCGATCGATGTTCACTGTGTCAAGACAGAGTCTCTCTAACGATAGCGAGTGCCCGGACCACATATGGATGAGCACTACCGGTTTAAAGGCTCATTTCCGGTTGGCGATCTGCCGATCGGCCACCAGATGGCGCTCTTGAACCACTAGAGAGTTGAGTGGAGCTTTGCAGTGTGTCTCAGGGCTCCGGAGGGGAAATATGATTTCGATGACAGATTTTTGAAATATTGACATCAAAGACAAGTTACGGCGTCTTCGGCAGAATGAGCATGGCTAGGAATGACGTCTTAACTCGTCCCCGGCGATCATAGTGTTAACAACATACAGCTAGTTTCATGTGACAACCTTGTGCAGTAACTCCAGCTCTTGTGTTTTTCATGTTCTACCTCAGTTCAAATTTCCTATGGTCCCTTAAATTCCATACAAACCCCATAATAGATTTTCAGAAATGTAGGCCTATGGTGGTCAATATTAAAAGAAGTTCTAAAAAGTTGATGTGATGGTGATTGGTGCAGTTTGTTCATTATGCCTGTTTAGATAACCGGTCATGTCAGATCTTTCATGAATTCATGCATATTCAAGTGTCCTCGTATATTATACGCACATGTACTATAATGCTTCTCATTTTGATTAAAGATTAATGTAAGGAATTATGTTCCATAATGGTTCTTGATATTTCAACCCACAGCCAGTTCTAAACCAGGCAGGCCTGCCTCAGGGCCCCTCAGACCAGAAGGTTGTCGTAGTGACAGTGGACAACTGTGACTCCTCTGTGGCGCTGAGATTTGGTCACATGATTGGCAATTACACCTGCTCTGCTCAGGGCAGCCAATCAGGATCCAAGAAGTAAGTACAAAGGGCCAGAACAGAAATGAAACAATATGGGACTTTTTTGTCTTTTCTTTTTTCTTTATCTGGATTTAGTGCCATGTCAATTTCTTAATCAATTTCATGTTGATGGCAGTGATTTCATTAATAGTTTTCTTTGCCAAACATGATTACTCATCTAATTAGGTGTTACACAGCAAACATCTTTTGAAGTAAAGTTTACTACTCCAGGGTGTTGGCTAAACACGTTATTCTTCATTGGGCTATTCATCTTTTAACTCCCTCGGAAAGAGAAGAGAGAGAAAAAAGAACATGTATATTTAATGACCTGCTGCAGTGCTGTGGGTGGAAGCAGAGCTAAACATGGATGGGCTTCTGTGTTCTCAGATCTCTGGACCTGACGGGCCCTCTCCTCCTTGGGGGCGTGCCAAAACTCCCAGAGGACTTCCCCGTCCAGAACCGCCAGTTTGTGGGCTGCATGAAGAACCTGCGTATTGATAATCGGCATATCGACATGGCTGGCTTCATCGCTAACAACGGCACTCTGCCAGGTACTGTAGGTTACATTGTGACCTGCTTGACACTTCTTTATAAAGGCCCAATACAGGATTCGTTTTGACCTTGTAAATTACGGTTGTATTCACATTCGGAAATAGTTTGAATTGTAGATGGGAAATGTGTTATTTGGAACTGTCTTGATGCATCATAAATCAAAATATAGGTCTGTTTTATTCCAGTGTTTACAAACATTACCAATGCAAACAAACCTATTACACTTACAGCATGGGGAGTTTAGATGTGTCAAGAGCTCCGTCAATCAACTAGAAAATGAAAATATGTGTCTTTTCCCATTTGTATTTTTTGTTGGTGGGGCTACCCATTTGCCTACACTTGGATCATGGATTGGGCCTTTAAATGTATTACTGTACCTATTGCAATTTCTATTAGAACTGTGATCATATTTCAACCGGCCCATGTTTGTTGCGACAGAAGCCTAGTTTGATACAGAGACAAAAAAAGGAAAATACCACTGATCTCAGCAGGACAACAGAGGCATCTGGAAATAGGGAGGTGTAGTGGTTACGTCATTGTTGTTTCCGGATGGTCCACCTTGCTTGAAATCGCAATGTATTTCCCCATTGCCCATTTCTAAATTGTCTCGTTTAAAACAAATAAAGCATGAACATTTGCATGGTGTACCTTTCTGTGCGTATTCATCCACAATCTATAGCTCAACATGAAAATATTTGCAATTAATCGTAAAATAATTACGTAAAATTTTATTTCAACCAAAAATGCTTAAACAATAATGTTAGTGATAGAAGGGAACTCATTTTGTGCAAAAATGGAAAGCTTGCCAATGTTCATGAGGCATAACTATTACAATAGCCGATAATCCATTTTCCCAATGATACATCCCTAAACGGGTGGACCGCGCGGGCGGTCCAAAGTGACGTCAGACTACACCTCCCTATTGTCCTTGTACCTGATCTGAATAGCCCATCGCCGCTGTGCTGGCATGAGACTCATTATAAAAAGTGCACGTTGCTCTAGCTCTCCCTAGGCTGCTGGCATGAGACCCGTTATAAAAAGTGCACGTTGCTCTAGCTCTCCCTAGGCTGCTGGCATGAGACCTGTTATAAAAAGTGCACATTGCTCTAGCTCTCCCTAGGCTGCTGGCATGAGACCCGTTATAAAAAGTGCACGTTGCTCTACCTCTCCCTAGGCTGCTCTGCCAAGAGACACTTCTGCAACAACAGTCCCTGTCTGAATGGAGGCACCTGTGTGAACCTGTGGGGCTCCTTCAGCTGCGACTGCCCGCTGGGGTATGGAGGGCGCAATTGTGACAGGGGTAAGTAACACCCTATCTGCGCTGGACTAGTATTAAGTGGGGACCATGATAATAGAAAATTACCCACTCGACTTCTGTGATTTCCAGATGTGCATTCACACAGGTTTTTATTAAGGTTGAACATGAAACGCCTAAAGATTTGATGAGTGTGATCAAACATTAGTGTTTCAAATGGCAACTCAAACTATTTATAACAATGCCTATTTTTATTTAATTTCTTTTACTTTAAAAAAAAATGCAATGCTAAATTAAATCTATGATAATCCAGTAGGTAAAAATAACTGCATAACTGTTTCATAAAGTAACTGTAGGCATTAGTTTGATTTGAAGTTTGCACTGAAAATGCATTTAATACCTTCCTGTATTGATTATACTACTAGAAACAATGATGAACTCATAACAATAACATGACAAATTACACACAATTCACACAGGACTAATATTATCAACCTCCATGTTGCTGAATTATGGTATGGTGTTTATTTGACAAATTAACATGACATGGCAGATTCGCACAGGATTAAGATCACGGATGACCTCCGCAATAATGACAAATTACTGGAGGTCCCCAGGTAC